>NC_133940.1:20135408-20438438 GCF_031877795.1 Strix aluco | reverse complement strand
TGTGGCCACCAGCTGGAGGCTCAGACAAATGCAAATTTTAATAAAAATTATATTTGCAGAGAAGAAATATGCAATTCTGTCTTCTAAGAAGTTTAGCATATTTACTGCTTACATAGGAACTGCTTTCTATTTCATCTGTGCCATGTGAGGACGTAGATCTAGTGTCTTCTGATTGCCCTTTTAAATTTGTTTTTCTTGGCTTTCCCTTACGACCCCTCCTTTTTCCTTTGGGAGGTGAAGGCTCCAACTCATGTTCATTGATACTTTCTTCTAAATCTGCTTTAGAAGTTAGAAAACATCATCAAATAACATTCTCAAAAGTTTTACACAAATCAACCCCCCCACACACCAAAAAAACAAACCAGACAAGAAAAAACATAACCTGTATTTTCTGTATTTTCGTCAGAAATAAAAATAGCAACTTTTCCCCATTTGTTACAAACATGCAACTGCAGATCCTGAAAACATTATTTACTTCTTTGCACGTATCACACAGCTTTGCATCTTTATAACATAATATATGAAGAAGGTTTAGCATTTCTTACAATTTCTACTTTCAGGCCCAAAATGTGTCCTCAGATACATATATTCACCTCCACTGAAAATAAGACTCATTTAAACTGCACTGAAACCAGAAAATATTTTCAACCATGAAATAAGCTTTTAATTTATTTTTTTAAGACGCATAACTCCAATGTAAATTGCCCTTGATATTATGCCAGTGCATCCAAATAACACCCCTCTCCTTTATTAATTGATGCCTTCTGACTTAAATTCACCCATTTTGGCTATAACATTACCATCAAGTTTTAAAACTGAAATGTATTTTGCCTTCATGAAATAAATCTAAAATTTCACTTTAGTTACAGTGTATTTTTACATCTCCAGCCAAAAGCAGATGCCAGTTTACAGAAAATCATCCACACTGACAATATCCCACATAAAGTATTTATAGACCATTAAGAATGTAAGAACATATATTTTAATACAGACATACCAAAGAGGTCTGACAGGTTCCTTTGAAAATGTCAGCTCAACTGCTGAATGCTACACAGAACTGTAGTCCAGTATTCTAGCAGACTGTCCCTTTGATTACTCAAAGCTCTACAGTCAATACAGATCAATTCTGCAAACTTAAGACTGCTTCCAATATGATCTAGTTAAGTTATATCTGATATTGAATAACCAGCTTTATTCAGCCGCTAACAACTTCCCTGATCATAAGCTGCTCACGGGAGCATTTTTCTTTTTTCTTTTAACATGTAACACCCACCTCTGCTCAAACTGCAAAGATATTTCAGCAGACTTGTTTAAAGAAACATGCACACACCCCGCTTAAGAACTTGCTTCTCAAAATCCAAACCACAAACATCAGTATGAGCCCCCAAATGGAGGGAAATCCTAACCAGATGATTTGGGACATCTACTTCATACATTAATGGGTCACTTAATTGCTGTGGTATTATTATTATTATTTTTTAAGCATTGCTATGGCACTTATCACCATTATACTGTGGTCTCAGTAGCCAGAAAGGACATCTTATTTTGAGACTAAACGTTGCTTCACTAGAGCTTGTCTGTCTTATCTATTATCACATAAAAATCAAATAACATTTCTATCTCATGATTAACAGTGGCTCAACTGCACAAAAGTTTGAAGTCAAAGACCTGAACATATTCCACAGCCTTCAATTTGGAGCAGAAGATAAGCGAAATACTGGTCTGAGGCCTTGTATGCAAGTGTATCCTATTAAGCTTAGTCTATCATATCTATGACTAATTCCTGAGAAAGCTACGCCTTCTTGCACATTTATTAATGAAGGACAGAAAACAAATCCAAATGCATCACAACAGGTTACACTGAAACATAATTCCCTCAAAGCTTTGTATGGTTAGAAACAGGCAAAAATTTGAGAATAAATTAATACAAATTTGCAAATTATTTTGGCTTAAATTGAGAAATTATTCAACTATATACAGATATTCCCAAGCTGCTACTAAGATACATCAGTGTATGTACCACAACATTCCTACGCTTTAATATATATGTACTATTCTTTTCTAATTAGATGACAAAAGCACCATTCATCTTACTCTGAAAAAATAGAACAAAATACACGATGACACGGATTATCTAATGAAACAATACATTTTACATTTTCTTCTCAGAATTTACTGTCTAATATTATTTTTCATTTATCATTACTTGCTAAATGCCCCAAGCAAGATTATGCAATTTAGATATACCTCTCAGACTGCATATAGCAAATTTTATTGCAACCCGAAAGCCTCTTTCCAAGAAAAGAATCCTCTTTTATCTTGTCCCTCATCACATGAACTCTCCACCAATGTATTAAAAGAAATTTGTGAATCTTTGTCTCCTCTTTTGCATTTACAGAAATCACAGATGGTTATTCTACAAAAAAAAGGTCTTACAAAAATGTATTTAATTCATGAATCTTTAAATAAGATCAGTAAGCAGTTAAAAAATATTCCTTCCCAAATCATTCCATGGATTTCCCTACTGTATTTGATGAAGCAAAATGTAGTCCATTCACCAACTTTCCTTATTTTTTCCAAAGCTCCTTATCAATTCTGTCAACCATAATGCTTTCCACCTCTTAGTCCACCCTTATTTTCTAAATAACATTAAAGCATATCCTGAATTCTCTAGTCACTTTCAAAACTGGAAGTGAATCATAATTGCTAAAAACCAAGCACACGTTATGAAAACCAACTCTTTATAAGAAATGTCACAGCCTCCTTGGAGAATAAGTTCCTAAGTACTATTTTTTAGTCTACAATTATTAGAATGTTTAAGATTTGAAAAGTAAAAATGCTATATTTTGAAAAGATGGTTTCAGTGTAAGATAAAAAAACATAAAGATTGCACAGCTTTCCTCAAAGGAGAACCCCTTTTCTGTGCTCAAAATAGTACTTCCAAAAAAGTTCAGCGTTCATTGAAATCTAGATGCTACATGACTACTTCATTAAAATAAAATTCCTTGCAGATTTAGGTTTCCTACTACAAGTGACATGGACCTACAGATTAACACCACCGAGATGTGAGGATCTGCTCTACCACATCTATCTGCGAGACCGATACCTCAAAACATTGACGTTTCTCTCATTTTTAACAGCACTGTGAACTAGTGTAACAGTACAGGAAGAAAGAGATTGTAACCAGCTTTAAAATACACCTGCCTTGGATGGTCTTTACTGTATAATATACAATTTGGTTTGTGCCCTATCCCTCCCCTCAAGCCCACTGCCAGCTTACCCTGTTTCCCTGGCATCTGATGGTTGGGTGTTTCCAACTTCTCATGTCAGCTTGAACTAAGGAAAACACAAAAAGTTGTTCAACTCCTCCCTGACCAGATGACGTTTTATCATGGATATCACCCATACTCTGAATCCCCTGAGATTCCCTAGATATTCTTCAACTGCCCCCCATCCCATATCCCATTACTGCATTGATTTTTAAAATCATCACAATATTCTCAGCATAACTTTATCTAAAGCCTTCAAAGGAGATATCTTATGAGCTTTCTTCAGAAGTCCCTAAATGCTATATCTGAAAAAACAAGCTTCATACGCAATATGGTCTGAGAAGGAGGGGTGGGGGTAGAAATCAAGAGGAAACATTCTACATTTTAAAAAGCACCTAAGAACACGATATTGTAAATTCAGATGAGCGAAAAGATGAGCAGCAACAAGCCCCAAATTTGCATTTTAGAAATCCATGAGCAGTACAAAGTACCACAAAAAGAAGACTAGCAAAATGCTGTATTACATAAACTGTTAACAGGGAGACTCAGTCTCAGACAGAAATCTAAAAATTCTCCTTTGATCATGACTAGAAGGAAAAAGGATCAAGATGTTTTGCTGTTTAAAATAAGGCTTGGCAGAGAAGAGGTTGAGATATCACTGATCTATTCTATATTGCATCAGCTTGAAATATACATGGAACCACCCTTTTCCAAAAGCTAGGTTAAAGCAAAGTAATAAAAGAATTAAGTGATTTAAAGGTTGTGAAAGAACAAATAAAAAGAGGATGTGTACAATAAAGGCTAATACCGCTCTCTGTATCCACCTCCTACATTACCTTAAACAATAGACTAAGTGCGCCAGAAGCAAAGGGGGCTAAGTCTGTATGAGGAAGATAATAAACAAAACTGACTGGCAAAATATATTTGCACATAGGACTGTACATAAAAAGCAGCCAAAATGTAAAATGTGGAAGTGGCTTAGACATGCTGTTATGTAAATTTTAAATCACACATATGTATTTAAAGTTTTACAGTGCATTTGGGATAAAAGAGAAACTCTAAAAATTACAAAGAACAAAATCAACCTTACTAGATTTTTAGAAGAGAAACGTAATATAGCAGAGAAAAAGTATTTTAGTATGTTAAAGTAAGATCTCCTTAAAATATAGCTGAAACCCAATGAACTGTATGTGGCAACATAATTATTTTAAACTGAAAAGAAATGTCAAAACCCCCAGAAAACCTTTCTGTCCCAGTAGTCAATAATAAAAAAAAATCTATAAGCATTAATAAGAACCAGAGATTTGCATTAAAACCCTTGCAAGCAAATACAGAATCAGGTAAACTGATCATGAAATAATAGTAGCTTTCACCAGCAAATGATGTGAAATTAACTATCAAAATGCTGAATATAATTTTTAGTTGTTTGGTGGTTTTTTAATGGAAAAAGACTAAGTTACATGAAACATATCTAAACTGGAAAAAGTAAGAGTGGAGAGGAAAAAAGTTAAATTACCCTTTAAGTCCCACCACTAATGTTTTCCAAAAGTACCTCAAGGAATTGATGACTCTTGTCTAAAAGCTATTTTTGACTGAATAGTATCTGTTATGAAGTACTTGAGATTATTTCTTAAATTAAGTACATATAACAGAAAATGAATAAAATAGTCCTTCAGAACCATACAGTCTAAATGCTTTTTCAAGCAAACAATTGTTGGCAAAGACTGAAGACAAACAATACATTAGCTTATCTGCATAATCAGAAAACTTGACAACTGGTATGATAAACCTGTTAAGCATGAGTTAGCTGACCAAGTTTCTATTTGTATAATGTCTTGCCTAGACAGGAAGGAGAATTATAATGTAAACACCACAGGAGAGCTCCTCAGATAGGACAAATCATTCACCACATTACTTTTACATTTTTTCCTTTTCCGTAAGAAAAACTACTGTGATGCTTCTGCAAAATACCTCATTAGTCTGTAATGGACTGCATAGGAGGTTGCTAACTTATTGCCTGGACCAACTGCTTTTGTTGTAACACTACATATACGTTTGATGCCACATTCAGAGCAGCACTCTCTGTAAGACAGACAACAAGAAGGCTGAATTAGCAGAGCCTAGGAAGAATCTGTTACCATGCACCAGCAGAACTGAAACAACACCGAACTGCAACATTACGGAAACTTCTATACGTGTCTGCATTAATGCACAGGATGTTAGACGAGCTTATGCTGTGGACAGCGTTACAGAAAATGTAACTATGAACAAACACTGATTAAAGAATCCAAAGATGAATCAGGATGTTACCTAACTATAATGCCAAAAAGTTTTAGATGTTTTTCCTGCCAGCCTCTGGCTTACGCAGCGCTTTGAAAAAGTACTCGGTTTGATATAGATTGCAGCATCTCTAAATAGGTCTCACAGAGAAACTGACTCAACTTACTGAGCAGTATGAAAAGCATAGATTTAATGTTTGATCTTTAGAATAACATGAAAAGGATGCTGAGACAGGGAATGTCCTTATTTCCATTGTGGAAACTTAATTCCCTGAGGCTATGAGTACAGCTACAATAGGCATTATGGACACTTTATTTTCTGACCCCCCAGTTCCCAAGCATCTGTTTTAGATAGTCACATGGCTGTCTTCATTATTCTTTGTTTTACTACTATGTAACAGAAGAATTACATTCTTATCTTAGTTTGTATTAAACTATTCCTGATCAGCTGAATTTGCTTTAAATTCAACACAGAACACAGGGGCCAGGGCAGCCCCACCTGCAGGGAACTTAAAGATACCAGATTATACGTTTTTTAACAATTATTTCCAGTACGTTGGAATAAATTCCAACAAACAGTTCCAAAACCTTAGTTCAACAATACTCTATTCTTCAAACAGAATAAATGCAATTGTATCAAACTGAACAGTAACTCAACTAATAGTTGGCTGTGATAGTTTGAAAGCACTGGCACCAATTCCTGTAACCTGTTAGATACTGAAAACTTAGACAGCTTGCCTAAATTACAAATAAGCTATTACTTGAAGTTCAGGTCAGATTATTTTGTTAAGACTTGTAACCAGCAAGACAAAAATCTGGACATGAAGCTTTCAGTAACTTTGCCTGCTCCTCTGAGCAGGTGTCTTCAAATCTGTTGACCTCACAGTCACAGCCCCGTAAAAAGTGTGAGTGTATCTCACTTTCACTGTCCTTCTTCCAGTTAGTGGGAACACAGCACAGAAGAATCGCTCCAAAATATACATACACAAAGGAAATACAGGAGAAATACTATTTTTGTATTCTGTATCACCTGAAGGCTAGGCCATACAGATAAATTAGACAAACCCAACAACCTGCTGAAACAGATACTGAATTTAAGAGCACAATACATTGCTGCCATGTTTCATATTTTTATATTCAAAGAAAACACAAGGTAATTCAGCAACTCCTGTCAATTAAAGGAAAATGAACTCCCATCACTCATTAATTTTGTCTTGATGAGTACAGATACTTAGTCTGATGAATTCTTGTGCCACTTGAACTTCATGACAGCAATAAATAACATCTAAGAGGTCCTTTTTATTAGATTTTAACTGTGTAACTTTAATTCCAACATAGGTCCTTCAACCACATTTCCATGCAGCCTCAAGGAATTTTCTTTAACTGTTATTAAATGGTTAACAGATATTCTTTTAAACTAGAACTTCTAAAGTTACATTAGCCAGATCTCAGACTTGAACAAGTATGCCCCCAAAAGCATCTATTTTCTAGGAAAGGGAAGGAAAAATCTCACTATTATGCAGCTGTACTGCCTACAGAAAAGAAACTCTTATGGTCTGCACGAAACCAAACACTCTCAAAAACTCTTCCAACATCCACTAATAGAAGTGACATAATAAAAATATTTGGACTGCAACAATTAAATCTGGATACAGAGAACAAAGGATAAACACGATGTTCTACACTGAAAAAAAACCCCAGCATCCCAGAGCAGGAGCAATACATTTCCATTAAAAAGAACTGATAATTCCAGTGCCTCTGTGCACCTACACTGAGTGACGTAACCATAGCTTTAACTATTCTGTTATGAAAACGCTGCTGAGAGCAAGGATTCATGAAAATGAAACAAAAAACGAGAAGAAAAAAAGAAAGCCCTTATGTTAGCATCTAGTCTATTTGCTCTTCTCTGCAAGTCTTTTCTGGTTTCATACATCACCATTCTTTCACATTTCAATTCCTCTTTGATATTCACAATTTTCTCAACAAATAAATTAACAAAATATGTATATAAAGCTTAATCTCACCATCCAACATATTCCAGTTACCATTTCACTGAGCAAACTTCAACATTTAAATATTAAGGAACAAACCCTCCAAAGTCCCTTCTTAAACTCTGAGAACCAACCTGTATATCTCTGTCTTCTAAAGATAATTAGTTTCCAATGTAGCAAAAGATGATTGCTACACAATGCTATAAATAATTTCCATAAGACAGATACAATACATATTTTTACTTTCTTTGATTTAAAGGTCTATCACAAAACAGCCCCAGCTTCTGGCACTATCAAATCCATAACTCTAAGTAATAATATTCTATGGGTATAGTTCCCTGAACTGTATGGACTAAAAAGAGAACATATTCTTTGGGAGAGAGCACTGGGTAAAATTTCAGTCAAATATTAAACAAAAAACAGAAAAAAAGAGTGAAGTATAGCTACACATATTTCTAGAAGTGTAAAGTATTAACAGAACCAAATATTTTAAACAAAAAAATGTATGCAAAGTTAAATGCTAAGTAAGATACTGTTAGGTTTTTTGGCCTCGATGTTTCTGAATGATCTTGTTTATTCCTCCTTCTCTGATCCTCAATCTAAGAGTCTCTTTGGATGAGTCTAGTTTAATGTTTTAATAAATTGCCATCATCAACATTTAAGAAAAAAGCCACTATGCATCCAGTAATTTTTCCCATGTCTTCTCAGACAAATATATCCATACAAAATTTAAAAGCTTTTGCTGTTAGAGAATGACATTGTAGAATTGGAGATAATGGTTTCTGAAAACTCTTTAAGAAAAGTACAGGTTCAGATCCTGCAAGGAATTCCAAGCAGAAAAAGTCATCCATTGGCATTGGGCTCCATGCAGAATTGAAGACATTTTTCAATAGATGTCAAACACTGAGCCATTTGTGAAGAAGTATAAAAGATTACGTTTAAATACCAGTTAAAGAGATTAATCTCTCTCTGGACTCAAATGTCTTTCATATTCTGCTTCTGTTAACAAGCAAAACAACCCCCAAAACAAAGAAACAAAGTGCCAAACTACAAGATAATGTGGCCCTGTCTCTTTGGAGAATTAACATAACATGTATACTGCTTTTCTTGTTTTAACCTAGTAATAGCAAAATCAGAGTGTTTTATACAAAGCACATGACAATAATTAATTCAACAGACTAAAAAAAAAAAAATCAGTTTTCATTCGGGATTTTCTACTGCCTTCAATATCCTTCTGAACACTGAAGTAACATCCAAACCTTACCATTAATGTATCTGCTACACGTAACAAAAAGTAGTGTATTACCTTAAAAATACATTTGACAGAAAGATACTGAAGTAATTTATGTAATTTGATCTTCACGAAAGTCACGTACTCCTCATTAGTTAAATCTGATGACATGTTAATTGAAAGCAATGCAAAAAGTAAACTAACAACTGTTCTCTTACCCAAGTTCAGATATGATAGAAAAAAGGAAAAATACCTGCATAAATACACAATAGCACAACTAGTTTGGAATTTTAGCAGACGACATGATTTATCTACGTTTGTGGCATATCACCCCTCACACATTTCACTACTCTCCTCTGCAAAGACGCACAGCTTTTATGAATGTAGCCATACAGCTTTTTTTCTCAAAATGACTCAGAAATATATCTGTAAGGGATCTGATCACAAACCTTTTCATTTATTATTGGGTCCTTCTTATTTGAAGACTTAAACTCTGTTTAATTGTTCAAAAAACCCAGTGAATATTTAGGAACATTAGCAATAGCAAAAATCAGCTGTTACCTGACAAAATATTTTAGATGTTAATATTGTGAATATTTAATTACAAATATAAGCCAGCTTCTTCCCAGAAGGGAATGCATTACTTCTACCCAAACTTTGTTTTGACAGAACATCAAATGTTTCTAACATCCTTAAATTTATGTTCTGGGCTCTTCTCCGCCTCAACCCATAATTTTTAGAGAAAATACAGAAATCAGATGGGCTTCCAAACTCATTTTTTCTTAAAAAAAAAAGTAGTTCTAATTTTTACTGAAAACATTTATATTCTCCAGAAAAATTAAATTTAACCAAGTATCTTTCTACAATGGGAAAAATTTATATTGAATAATTTTACCTTCAGAGTTATGCGTAGTTTTCTTGTGTTTTCGACATAAAATCCTATAAACAAAGTAGTTGAAAACTGTCAAGTCAGTCACGATTCACAGATTATTTACTCATCTTTTAAATTTAAATGCCAGTACATTTTTCTCCCACTTGTAAGACTCACTGATATACAAAGCTTGCAGTGAAAATATGCTTTTCTAGCACATCGCTATTTTGAATGCCACAATCATCATTAGAATTTTTTTGCAACAGTTTTGTTTAGATTTCAAAGTGGGTTTTTTTGTTTTGCTTTGTTGTTGGGGTTTTTTTTTTTAAACAAATCACGTGAAATACAAATAGAAAAATAAACATAGCAAATAAATAATAGTTACATGTAAATGCCTTGTGAGGGTTTCTCTCTTATCTGAGCTTTATCATGCAAAGCACAGTAGTAGTGATATGTCTTGTGACATGTTTTCACATCACAGCCAATGGTTGCTCCGGGACAATGGCATAAAGAGCACATCTGTAAAGAAAAAGAAAGCACAATTCATGCTACTGTTGGCTTCTGAGTTAAAAAATAATATAGTTACCACTCCTGGTGACAAAATAAATGGAGTTATGTACCTGGCATTACTCCTCCTGCTCTCGGGTGGTTTTCATAACTTGTTTTAAAATGAAGGAGAAATTTGTTGCAATTATGCAACAGTACAATAACCATCACACACTGATTAACAATTCAAGGAAGAAAATAAGTAATTTACTTTTATGGAAGATGTTTGATGAAAGGGACACAGCTATTCACCTATATATTTATGCCACTCCCAAGGATAGTCTGTTTGCACCAACCATTTCAGACAAGTTAAAATCATGAATTGTACCTGTTTAATTCTGAATTACATTATGAAGGTAGGAGGGAAAAAAAAGATACCCATTTGGCAATGAATCTTGCAGGCAGAAATACTGATGACCTGCAAATTTACCTTAGTGTCAGCAGCTAACTTTACCTCTTTTTCCTATACAGTTATTTCCTTAAGTCATTTTCAAAACACTGAATTTAGTGAAATATTTGTTAAATGCAATTAATTTATTCCAATTAGTCTAAAATTTGCTCTTTATACTTAATTGCAGAAAAGGTTAAATGCGAGCCTGTTGCTTTATTCTTCTTTCCCAATAATTAATTCTTCTCATATTAGACTCATCATTGCTTAGGATATACCAACTATCATGCTTCCAAATCGTTCACTACCCTCCTTAGACTGTGTTAGGAAAGGAAGTAATTGATAGTATCACAATACTTTTCTCTGTTATTTTTTACTGACATAATATTGCCCCAAAATCTCAGAATTTCCCATTAAACTACCCTCCCAAGACAACTGGAGCTTTTTGTCTGTATCCTGCACAACACACACACCCCCTCAAAAGGTTACAATTGATTCCAAACCCATAAATGTGAGTGTGCAATGTAGGATGCTCCCTACATTTATCTTTGTGGAATACACTTCCTGTCCACAGCACTAGCTTAGTCAAGTTCTTCTTATGTTAGTCTCAAATATGCCAAATAAATATACCACCAAAGTTATGTATCACCATCCTGTTTTTCAATTTTAACAAAGTTAACTGAACAGTAAAAATGTCAAAGCCTTGGATCATCTCCATTTACTCCTCTGCAAGCTCTGAAATGGTATAGTTATATACCATTCCCTAGTTATCTAATTTGTACGGGTATTTTATCACAAATTTTTTTGACATTATGGTTTAATATATAATAATGGTTGATCAAAGCTCTTTGTAAAAGCCTAGGTTGAAGTTATATCCATCCAATCAATTTTAGTCAGTACTTCAGTATTCTGAAAGCCAGAAATTACTAAAAGAAAGCTTTATTTTTATGAACACCATGATGTATCTGTATGAACAAAACAGACCACAGGAATTTTGTCTCCTGACAGTAATATTTATTCCATTGGTACAAGTCCTGCTGTCCAAATGGCCACTGTCAACACTTTAATTAATTCCCAAGTTATATCAGTATATATATTATATCAGTATATGTGAAGTACAGATAAACTCTTTTAAAAAATCCTCCCATGCACAGCTAACAGAAATAATAACAGTATCAGTGCCTTGTACTCCCAAATATTTAGACTTTGTAAGTTTTGATGACTGGCCTATTAAGGTTTGAATCTACAAACTTTTCTTAGACAGAAATATCACCATCAAAAAGGCTCTACACGTCAGTCATCATCACTTCAGTAATAAACAGGCTTCAATTTTCAGTGCGTATCTGGTCAGCAGCAGCACCTCCTGAAGGAGGGCAACTACGTAAAATCTGTCAGCAGACAAATTTAGTCCAAGCTATCAATATAATTACTTAACCCAGTGCACCACGCTGAGATATTTTTGCTCAATGTGTTCCCACATAAAAGAACAGGCTAGAACAGAAAGCAGACTTTAGAGGTGGTGTTTGGGCTAACTATAAACATTTAGCTATAAGCTTCCTATACAAGTCAATGGAGAAAGAATCCTCTAAGAGTGATTCAGAGATGTAGTTTTCTGACAGCTACAGACAGTGATAAGGCACCTAAGTTAAGATCTAAAATTATCCTGTAAATTCTCTCCAAACAGTAAACATCTCAGGACTATGAATCTACTAGGTTAACCAGATCCAGGTTTTCTGCAAAAAGCTGAACGAAGCCTGATACCTACAGCTAGTGAGCTCCAAGAAAGAATATATCCAGCTGTTTTATCAGTGAAGGAACACAAAGAGATTCAGAAGCAGAAAGGCAGAAATCACCAGTGACATAAAAAGAAATAACCTTCAAAACACATTTAAGAGACCCAAGAATCAAAAAGTTTCTTTACAATCTGTAGTTCCATTTACTACCACGTTCTTTGGAAATTCCTAATCGCAACACGAATGACTTGTGAATAGTTATTTCTTTATGCTTCAGCTAATTAGAGCAGATAAAGTTCCCTGCATTGGAAAAGATTCAAATGAAACACTGGATGAAATATTAGACTATTATTATATAATTGTAGTCCTACAATAATATTTCGGACTACTCTTAGTAGTCAAGAACTGGTAAATACTTAAGAGTACTTTAAATAAGCTGAAAAATTTTAATGTGAGGAGTGAATTGACAATTTGTTAAAAATATTTTTAAAAAGCTTCACTAAGTTCCCCAAATGAAAAACAACTAGTTCTAAATAAAACAGATTAAAAAATAATGAATTAGCTTCTCCGGAATTAAAAGTCATTGCTGCTCAATTGTCATGAATTTGGTAGAGCTGTAATCACTATAGTACCCACATACATCATCAGACATCTATATTCACGGAATCATCTATTAAATCAATATAAAAGGAAGCAATAAAAGTACCTTTGATAGTTAAAACCAGATTTTGGCAACAAAACCAAATACTAGCAAAGGCACAATAATACCCTCGCCAGGTCCCTAGAATGTGGGTTTCTTTCTGAAATCTAACACGAAATATTAAATAGAAATGACTGGATCAGAAACATAAATTTAGTAAATGCTATTGTTTATATGCGGCCCATCAAAAAGAAAAATGGGCATATTCTGTAAATGAGTTTTCAAATTTGCTTGGAAAAAATGTTTATCTGCTACAACCATCTACACTTGAGAATGAGGAAAAAAGTGACTGTAAAAATAATAAGTCTTTTTCAGTATTTTTCAGTAATTCCATGATTAAACTACAATTCTTAAAACACCATGTTTATGTGAGAGTAGAACTTGACTGAAATAAACAAACTACTTTTTATCCTTTCCTAAAGACACTTCAGGGGTTAGTTAACTGACATTTAAATTTCATTTCAATAAGTATAACCATATCTAGCGAGGTTTTCCTTTTGTAAATCGGAGACCAATTTTACTTCAACATCTTCTATAACTTGTCCATTACCTTAGAGCTCATACAAAGGCAGCACTTTGGAAAAACAAACCAAAACCACCATATATATAATACGTTGAACAACTTCATGGTAAACTTTATGGAAGAAAATACTGTCTTCGATTCCCAGGAGCCAAAACCAGAGACTTACCAGTTTAGTGCCTCTCTTTATTTCTTTCTGAATATCTTCAATAGAGAATCCACCAAGACTTTCATTATCAGTATGTGAAGATACCAGTGCAGACGAGAACAGCTAAAATTGTAAAAACAAAACTTATTTTTTAAGTTTTAAGGATATAAGTGATATAGAACATTTATATATATGAAACCCACAAAAATTTCAAATTACAGTGATTAGTCATTTGTGTCAATGCCACAGCTGGTTGAATTTCTCATTTGTTTGTAATCTTTTACTAGCTCACTACATTCCCTTCCTTTTTCCTATGGGTTACTTACCATACATTTGTGATGTGCTGCCACCTTCTGGTTTTCTGACATCAATAATTGTCCACATTCATTATCTTTATTAGATCTACAAAAACCACACTTCCTTTGTCTTGAAGAGACTTTTTTCTGTCCAACTGAGCTTGTCATGATTTTAAATGACCTTAGAATGCCACTTCAATCCTCTCAATGCTACAGAAAAAAAAGGTGCAATCAGCATGTTAACATCAACAAAAGGCAATTTAACTTACAGTTTTATAAATATAATATTGGCTGCTTGAAAGTGATCTGTCCCTCTTTAACCTTTTCTTTACACTACTTCAATATATCCAAATAAACATGCACCCAGCAGAGGTAGTATTTTGCTCATTTTTAATGAAATTGTATCAGCAAGCAGAGTTAGTTCTTTAGACAAAGCAGTCTGAACATTAATATAAAACCTGGAAGAAGAAATAAGTTCTTTGAAAAAACTCTGAAAGAAGAAGTAAGTGGAAAATACAGCAAGTACAGCAATCATTAGGGGAAAAGGTTACTGCAACTCTCTCAGCCCATTCTCATAGTTATTACAGCAAAGGAATTTGTAGATGCACTACCTGTGCATGCAATAAAATTCATGCTACAGAATTTCTTCGAAAACAGAAGCAAAGAAAAACCTGAGTCCCGTATAGCATCCACGACAGATTTTGAGTGTAAAAGCTCACAGAGTAGCAGGGCAGATGAGTAACTACCCTTAGATGAGAGTGGAGATGAGAAGATAAAACCTTACCATGTTAGGTATTACTGAGATACATTGTGGCTAGTCAAATAGCATTAGGAACAAAATTTTAGAAGGATCTATGACTAACGCGCTGCAATGGAAACCTTTTCAAGACCCACAGTTAATTTAGCAATATCATACCAGTTTTCAGTAAGTGCATGAGAGCTGCTATTCTCATCTCAGAAAAGTAACTTAAAATTAAACTCAGCGTGAATCACAAACTCTGCAGGTGTTACCAGCAACACATTTTAAAACGTAACATTGAGGTCCCAATCCCCTACTCAGGCAGACACTGCAAGTTCAAAAGTGAAAATACCTAACAAGCGCACATGCTTCTCGGCCCAGTATTAAGTAGTTTGTGTTAATTTACTTCTACATCTCTCAGGAAATACAGTATCATCCTCTTTGAATACACTTTCTTACAGCTTTTTACTTTGGAGACTTGAGCCTTACTGTCAGAATTGGCCACAACTGCAATAAAAGCATCCTGTTCAGCCTTTGTTTACATCAGACTCATCTAAATAAGAAAAGCCACCATATAGTTTGATATTTCTGTTGAAAAAAAAACAGCCACAAGAATAGCAGAGTTGCAATACATCTGGACTGTGCTACAATGGCGATCTGCACGAAAATGCACGACTGGTTTTTGAAATTTGCATAGGCAAACCTGCCTGCTTCTCAGCGCTGTCAAGACTCTTATAATACTAATATCACTCACTATTTTTCTAATCGAAAGCAAAGGAATGTCATTAAGTTTTTGTCGGCATATACTACTGCTAAAAGACAATCCTGTTAGATTCTCACTCTCGTTTCAACAGATTTTCACAGACTGGGTTTTAACTGTTTGTCCTGCAATGTTTACTACAAAACTCCTGCATCAAAAGGTGTCTGTCCTGTATCTATCGCCTTTGCTCTATCAACAGCTTCATTTGCTTTCTTTTATAACTGGAAAGCAGTTTACTAGCCGGTGACGCATACTCATAAGAAGAATGCATAGATTTCAGATCTTGCTGATTTGCACAAAAAATGTGCCAATCTGGATAAACTAGTCACACCCTTTTGCAGTGGCAATAGAGAGTCCTTAAGTGTTAAACACAAAAGAATTACTATACTGTATTCTTCTAAAGAAAAAAACAAAACAAGACCATTCTGTAATCCCTTCTGAGTAGAAAGAAGGAATGGTTTCTGAAGATACACACATTTTCAAATGCAGGGGTTTTAATTTTTTTTTTTCTTAACTTAAAAAGAAAAAAATAATATTTGGAAGCAGGAAAAAGACCTACAAAAGACAAGCAGGAAACAATATCACGACCTGAGAGCAAGAAATCTTCATGTTCAATAGCTCAACATAAATCACACAGTGATAGGTTAGAAATATATTAACAAAATAATTTAAAATGCAGGAAGTTCTGCTTTGGCATAAATAATTTGATATATACACACACACATTCATTTGGGTCTACCCATTTCATTTTATATTCAGATTAATATTGACAGCAATAATAGTTCTTAAAAGGAAGATCAGGAATTTCCTTGAACACATGTGCAGGTTCTACCGACTTACAGGAATAAGAATTACTACTATAAAAAATAGCTATCCTTCAATTTAACAAGCAAATTCGTATTTTAGAAAATGCAAATAATTTATAGAACACATAAAAATTTATTAAGTGGCTCTCATCATCTTTAATTTATAAGAACTTTCCAAGAAACAAGCTTATAAAGAATCTTCTCACAGTTTTATGCCTTCCAGTGCACTAACAGACACAAGAAGCCACATCCTTACAGCAATACTAGAACCTGACATAACTTCTTGAAGTACTTTTGCACAATTGGATTTTTTTAAGGCTCACAGTATAGTTAAAAATAATGCCAATATTTATTTGATGATGCATGGATGTTGATGTTACACCAAAAAAAAATTAAATTAGCAAATACTATGTTCTCGAATACTTATTCAATTATAAATAATTTAACACTTGAAAAATTATTTGAAAGGCAAACAGACCAAAAAACATCAGGGCATACCAGAAAGGAAACTCACATTCTTTTCACCATCAGATTAAATTACTTTGAAAGCATTTTACATGGATATCTAAAAGTTTTCTTTCCAATCCTGCATTCTTTGCATTTGTGTTTCCTGTATCACTATTAACACTATTTATACATTTCTAAAGACTGCAAGAAAAAACCTGAACATGAGAAATATTTCAGAAGCATTTAATCTGTAGACCTCTCCCTAAATTACATCTGCTTTCTCATAAATGTGATAAAACACTACCCTGGGATCACTTTTCTTTGTGCCAAAATGCACTTCTTATCCTGTCCATTTAAAAATACCCATTTTCTGAAAAAGATGAACCAATTATGTGGCTATACCACAGACCCGGGATTTTGAATGCAAACATTCAAAATTCTGTTCTCATCTCTCGAGTTAAATCACACAAAAGCAACTAATCCAGTTTGCCAAGTATCAAGCTACATTTTGTAGGAACAAGAAAAAAAAAATTACTTAAACCCAGTATTCAAAATTCCTGTTTTCCATGTTTAAAAAGATAAAAAATTAATAAGACTTATAAAATAGTGTTTAAATATACTGTTAACAGGATCTTGCTTGTCAGCTTTATCAGAAAGTCTTACAGATTGGATCACAGAAAGCAATGCACCATGGAATCACTAAGAGATTATGCCCTCTCTCTACCAAAATGGAACACATCTACTACAAAACACAGATTATTACATATAGATACGTTTTCCACAGGCTTGGTCTAAAAAATGAAAAGTTACATCTACCCTAAAATCACAACAGAAGAAACTCATTCAGTGATTCTTCACTCAAAAATTTTGGTTCATCTGCATTCATGTTTCTTAACGTCCACTAAGGTATTCAACATGGTGCTTCCCCTAATAATAGCACCTTTATTTTATCTTTAAAATAGCACGTTTTACAAACTTATATGGCTTGCATACTGTTTCACTGAGTTCTAGACCACAGATTCTCAAACGTAAAAGAGTGCAAGTTCAATGACTCTCAGCCAAAGAAGGACGCTCTCGGTGTATGAGACATTGTTCAGCACCGAAGAACGGAAAGTAACCTGGATTCTAATTTTTATTTATCGCTTGAATATGTTTCAAGAGCTACTGCCTGTTTATAGGAGTTAAGGCCCCACTTGTATTTCCAACAAAGGGCAGAGACCTATCAGCTATACTTTCTCACGTAAAATGTTTTGCTGTGCAGCCTGTATGATTACCAAATCGTATTTTTAAAAATTAGGATTTATATTCATTCCTGAACAAAATTTCAGACACCCAAGGAAAACCTACAAGAGAAGTATTCAAGCTTTGTAAAATTTCATTAAACATGCCAAAGTGGTTTGGACTCCCAGGAAAAGATACAGAAAATATTTGTGTTGGTTTTTTCAAGATGCTCACTAGAGATACCAGATTATCTGTTCAAGAAACTTTCAAGTGCTTTCTAGTTTCTACGGTCAATCACCCATTATTGGAGGCATTATTTTGGAGAAGTGGGGGTGAAGCTGGGGGGAAAGGAGGTATCTCTTGTAGGTGTCTGTAGTTGAGAACCCAAAGTCTGAAGTCTCATGGAAATCTTTATCCAAGAGTTACATTCACACAGCATCCTACAAACACTATAAAAAGTAGGATAGGAACTTATCCATGTAACTTCCTTAAAAAAAGAAACCAAAGGGGGCAAGGGGGGGGGGGAAGGCCCAACCCTGGGAAGTCTAAACAATAAGAATAAAGCAGGTAACCAAAAATTACACAAAAAGAACCTGTGGTAAGGAAGACCTGGCAGACAGCACAGACCGATCTTCAGGAAAGTTTACATACTCCCACGGGGAGCGGGAGATGAGCCGATAACGGCACCTCTGCCGCTCGCCTCCCCATGGGGGGATCGATGAGGCACGGCACGGTACCCCTTCGAGGACGGACTGACGCGACTTCCCCCACAGGGGCCCGGCCACAAGCACCGGCGGGGCCTGACCCCTCCCCAACAGAGGGCCTACTGAGGGGAGCTCGGCGGGACGCGGGGCTGCCGGGGAGGGCGATCCCCCACCGCGTTCCTCACCAAATTTTGGGGGAAACGGGACTCGGAGACAAGGGGGGGCGGATCCTCCAGGGAAGGAGGGAGCGGGCCGAGGCGGGCGGAGCGAGCGGCTGCCGTCGGCTCGGGGAGGGGGAAGGGGGGGCGGGTAACGGCACCGGGGGGCGCCCCCTGAAGAGGCAGCGCCGGGTGCCGGGACCCTGTCGGGGGCGGGCGGTTCGCTGAGGCCCAGGGACCGGCGGCGGCCGGCGGCGGGAGAGCCAGCCGAGCCCCCCGGGCGGGGGGCTGCGGGCGGGCGGGCCGGGGGCGCCGTGCCTGCCCCGGGCGCTCGGCAAAGAGGCGGTTGGGCGGGCAACGAGGCGGTTGGGCACTCGGTCGGTCACTCAGTCACTCACCCGTGCGGCGGGTGGGGCGCCGGGGAGAGGAGCAGCTCGGACACACCCCCACCCCCCCGTCACCGCCGGTCGCTCACGGCCGCTCGCTCGCCGGGACCGTCCCTTTCATTCGGGGCAGGGGACGCTGCGCCGCCGCCGCCGCCGCCGAGCGCAAGCACGCACGCACGCACGAGCGGGCGGACGCACGCACGCACGAGCGGACGCACGCACGCACGCACGGCGCGCTCGGGCCGCGACGGCGCGACGCTGCGGGGCGGCGCCCGATTGGCGCGCGAGGCGGCGCGGCGGGAGCACGCCGGGCCCTCGCGGCCTCCTGCGCACGCGCACCCCCGCGCGCCTGCCCCCCCTCCCTCTCCTCCGCCAGTCCAGGAGGCGAGAGAGCCGCGGTACGGAAGGGGGCAGGCCGGGAGCTCTGCGCATGCGCACTGCTCACCCGCAGCCGTTAGTGGGGGGAGCGCTGGCGGCTGGGGCCGCGCAGGCGCAGTCCGCCGGAGGCGCGCGGCAAGGTGTCCGCGCATGCGCAGAGAGCCTCAGGGGCGGCCAGAGCGCTGCGGCAGCGGGCGGGGGGGGGGACTGGCGCATGCGCGGGCCGCGCGGGTCGGAGGCGCTGCCCCGAGGGCGCTTCCTCACAGCGCCTTAGGCCTGGCCCGGCCCTGGGTTTCGCAAGCCCCCATCCAGCCCGAGGGGTGACATCAGCGGGCCACCCCTGCCCCTGCCCTGCTGGCTAAGCGAGCAGACACATAGTTGGTGTTAGTGCAGCGGCTGAAGGTGGTGAGGAACTGTGTGATGGGAGGTTGGTTTACCTCGCCCAGGCACCAAAAGCGTGATATAGTCCAAGACCCTGCGCTGTAGCAGTGTGGAGATGGCCAAGGAGGGCAGTGCTATCTGGCAGTGGCTCGGGGCAGTGTGTCAAGCCGTCTGAGGAGGAAGCTAGAGGTTCCCTGAGCCAGCTGGGAGCCCACACTGTCCTAAGACTTACACCGAGGGAAAAGAAACCAGGGCTCTAGCCACAGCTCCTTGGTCACAGATGTAAGACCAGGATTTTGGACCACCAAAATAAGGCCCAGTTGTGCTAGATGATGTGCTGACGTAGCAGAGCAAGGCCTCAGCCAGAGGGATTACAGACGAGCAAGGAGCGAAAGGGTATAAGCCACAGAAGACAGCTGCAGCCAGGCAGGCTTCCCAGGTATTTGTGTTTGGGAAGGAGTGGGGGAATGGCAGCTAAGTTAGAGGTAGGACTGAACTGAAGGGAAATGAACTGAGCAAGACAAGAGGTGATAAGACATACAAGTGTGGAAAAAAGCTAAGGTAAAGAGACGGTAACTACAAGAAACTACTGGAGCCAACAGTGAGCAGTAGAAATCCCTGCTGGATAGCATATGCTGCAAACAGCCTCAGCTGAAAGGCATAGTTGTCTTTGAATGGCAAATTGTCACTGCACTGGTTGTTTCCATAGTGGATCTAATCTTACGCTTTCTTCCTACCTTCTACTAATACCATGTGGCAGAGGTACATAGAGGTATCATTTCTACAGAGAGGTAGACATTTCTCCGCTTGGGTTCATGTCTACAAAGATCCTGCTCCCAGAGGATCCTTGGGCAGGGTGGACTGGAAGAGTTTTGTGGGTATGTCTATCCATTCACAGTCTGAGGAACTTTCAACAATTGGTTTTTTTTGATAGCCACTGGAGCAAAATAACTCAAAATGCTTGCAGAAGATGGGTTGTCACTTTGAACGAGGTGAAAAAAAGGTCCACAATAATTAGAAGTGATCCGAGCTGCAAGCATATACGGGAGCACAACAGATACACAGAGTATACACATAGACACACACAGCCTGCTTCAGCAATGTGCTCCAGCACGGAGAAGCACTATTCATGTCAGGGGTAACTGTTCTGTGTTGAGAAAAACTATATTGCAGATGACTGTATCAGCAAAACTGCTTTCTCTGGTATGATTTGTTCTATTTGCAGAGTAGTGATGATTTTAAAACACTGATACTGTGCTCAGTGTTAGGAGAAAAGTTCTTGTGGGGTATCCTACTGGTGCAACAAATCAAATGGATAAAGTACATTTCCTGTGGCTATAACATTCTAAAACATTTAGTTTTGGTTTGAAAAAAAAGCTATTAGCTATAACTGCCATAATAACTAAATAGAAAAATGTGAGGCAAGAATCAAATTCCAGGAGATTGCCTATTTTTCTGAAACACAGTAAGTAACAAAAATTTTACTTTTTCCACAAAGTTATCATCATACTGAATGTGTTGACCAAATCTGCGTTACACTATAGTGAGAAACTCAAATGCTGATACACATTTAAATATTCAAGATGCTGCCATTTTACATCATAATGCATAAACGATTTACACTTCTATCCCTACAGAAATTATTCTGCCATCTTGTTATTTTGTTCTTTTTATTTGGCACTTTATTAATAAAAAGTTGTCTCTTCATTTAGTTCCAGAACACACTGCAGGTCTTGAGGAAAACCTCTCCTTTTGCTTTAGTGTTCTTTGATTTTTACTTTTCAGTGAATGTTTATTGAATATCAGCTATTGGGGAAAGAAGGAAAAAAAAAACCCAAACAAGACAATTGCTTTGGTTTTTGCCTGAAAAAACTTCTCCAGTGATTGTGCTTCCTTCCCAAGACAATTATTTTTGTTTCCCTCTGGCAATATTTTTGCCCTTCTTTGGCACAAAGAGCTTTAGAGGGTAACATTTAAAAATATACACAACAGTAAAGATAATTGTGAGCGTTGTTTGGTTTGGCTCCTGTTGAAATATATGCTATGCAGCGTGTTGCTGTATAGCCCTGGCACCTGCAGAGCTCGGCAGAAAAAGCCTGTGGAGGACCCTACTGATTTCATGCTCTGGTAAAAGGCTGAGAACCAAAGGTGTGGAGTGCGTGAGGGAGGCGGAGGCGACATTTTGTACGCATTATCAGATAGTGATGGTTAGTCCTATGTTATTGCTGGTTTTCCAAGCATGAGTGTATTTTCCTTTCTTTCTAAAGGAACTTAAAATTAACATAGCTGGTTGCTTTATACTCTTATAGCACAGCATTTAAGAGCACTCTGGGGATGCTGTACCTCACATGAATACCGAATTCCTACATACTTAGTTTCACCGAGAAGCTCAGCAAGGCAAAAGAATTAATGAGTTTTAGAAACAGCATATCCAGCTGACTTCATGTTTTATCATCCCATGAAAAATGGTCACATGCAGCAGTATCACAGATTTGGTTTTAATTCCTAGTGCCAGGTTATGGCTAGCCAATTGACTGCAGTGGGCAAATGACAACACAAGTTGATTCTAACTTTATGCTAAAATATGTTGACCATGTTGGCAAGGAGCCCAGCAGGCATTCACCACTACAGGAGCTTACAGAGCTTCTCAGTGCCTTGTGTTTGGCAAGCTCATCACCCACAAACTCAATTACTTACTTTCTTCCATTTCAAGAGAACAAGAAATATCATAATCAAGAATCTAAAAAGACTGAAATTACAAAATAGCGCTTGTCATTTGTTCACAGACAGAGCATTAATCCAGTTGCTTTATAGACCTCAGACTTATATAGAAACCATTCATCTTTCATCAAAGACATGATCAGTTTTTTCGATTTTCTATAGCCCAGCTGTAGTGGAGTACATTTTACAGTGACTTCAGTGTGTGCAGCTAATTTTTTTAGTTAAAATGACGGGAAATAAAACCTCATTTCCCACGAAGCAGTGCCTGATTAAAACAAAACCCAAACATTATATAAGGTCTGTAAGAATACTGGGGGGAACTATTTCAGAACAGTCATTTTAGAAACAGGTTGAATCCTCTAAAAAAAAATCTCTTCAGCTGCTGTATTTCTGCTACATGATTTAAGTACAATCCAAAGAAGTGCAGTCAGTCAGATCTTACCCCTTTCTGCAGTCTGGTTGTAGGTGCAAGATGTAACTGAAGTATACCAAAGTGAGACCCACACCATCTCTTCTGTGCTGGCAGCTGCCAAGAGCACAGCCAAACAGCTCAACCAAAAGCCCAGCTACTTGCTCAAGCAGCCCTCATATTCTTTCTATTTGGGCAGTGCTTTAAACCTTATGAACAAAGGCAACGTGTTTACAGGATAAGATTTCAAGACAAGAACTGCCAAGTTTGCTTTAAGGAGATCCATAAAAAACTGATTGCAAGGGTTCAGGAGAGAAATCAAAATAAAACAGGAAAAGTGGTAATGAATGGGAAATGGCCTGGGAAAAAGAGAACACTGAATTGCTTAGCCATCCTGCAGGTAGCCCCGTTTTTAGAGGGGAAAAAAAAAAGAAAAAATTCCTATAATTTTATTAATAGCCATTCAAATGTATCTTGAAAATAATAATGAATAATGTTGACCTTGTGTCCTAGTTGGTAGTCAAATATGGACATCAAAGGCCTGTGCTAAGGGAACTTGTGTCCCACAAGCTTTGAGCTCTACCCCAGAACACCACAGGCAAACAAGCCTCTTCTCTGCTTTTACTGTACAACGCCAGCTCAATTTTCAGCTCTGGAATAATTCTCAGCCAATATGTATTAGATACTTAATTGCATTTGCTTGGTTTTGTACAAGATTGTTAATCTCACATTCTTTCATTCTCAAAGCAGCTACAAAAGGTCCAGGCTTTAAACCTAAAGTGAAACAAAACAAGCCCCCATAAATCCCCTTCAAAAACCAAATGTTGCCAATGGTGACTGAAACCTTAATTATTTTACCACTAATTATTTTAGCATAAAGATATGTATAAGGTACAGTGTTCACAATCCTGAACTAGCTCTTTCATCTTCCAGGATTACAAAATACAGAGGTTCCTTACTCACTTAATTCATATTAATTGAGTTAAAAGCCCGCTGCTTTAGTTAATGCACGTACAGCAGCATGTTAGCTCTACAGGTATTACAGTGTGCACTATGGTATGTATCCATAAGGACACTATTTTAGTGTTCAGTTACCTCAATATATGTATTTTCTATGTGCCACATTCATGCTGCTCTCCTGTTATTCTGTGACCAAACAATGGCAAATGCTCTGTTAATACATAAGCGGGTGCTTTCCCCTGACCTAAGTCCAGGCTTGTCTTTCTGTGGCAACTAAAAAAAGATTATATATCTTGAGGTTTCACATGATATGTGTTGTACCCATAATTAGGATCTTATGCTACCAGTCACTTCTCTTCAAGAAGAATGTCACTCATCTCACTGCTTTTTTTTTCCGCTGTCTTGTCCATATAGATGGCAAAGGCTTATGAGCAGGAGCTGTTGCTTTCTATGGGCTTATACAGCAGTAGCATAATAGCATCCTGATATTTTCTAGGGCCTCTAGCTGCCATGTTATACAAGTATTTAAGATACAACATTTTCAGATGTATGGACAGAAATCTACGTCTCAGTTACCAGATTTCTTACCTGTATTATGGTGTTTTGTGGAGTTAAGGATTATACAAACAACTAAGTTGGTCCTGCTCCTGTAGTATTCACAAACTGGTTCTTAAAAGATGAGTGTTACAAATCAGTGATGTTACAATTACAAAGATAAAATGCCAACAAGAAGTGAGAGTTTTACACCATTTATGAGGTGTGATGGTCATTGTTCAGGTTCTTTTTGAGGAGAGAAGTGCATTAAACGTAAATGCTCTACATATGGCTTAACTGCTAATATCAAGAACATTGGATTTTGTATGACTTTATTTCCAAAAGTAATAGAACAATTTCAAACAAATCTGGTGAGCATTAATACAAATCATACTTGTTTTGATTTATGATGTAGTTAATTCAGACTGTACTCTTGTTTTAAATACACAACAGATGTTTGTGGTTACAATCAGTAACTGGAACATGCAAGCAGTTGAGGCTAGAGGTAAGATAAATTTAAAGATCAGTGAAGGACATTAGAACCATTTGGGTTCTAGTATTTTAACAAGATTTTCTTCTGCTAAAAACATACTAACATAGAAATAGCTAATGCTACTGTAATTTAAATAACCATCTTTAAGTTTCTGAATTAAACCAGTCAAAAGCACTGGATGGATCTTGGAGCTATTGTCAGAGCTATTGTTTCAAGCCATCTGTGGCTTACGGAAAACATCTCCTCATTTGTATTCAATATATTGTTAAAACCATCAGCACTTCCTTAAAAATAAACAAACAAGTCTCATATTGTAAACCTCAGTTTTCCATCTAGAAAAGGATTTCACAGCTATGGATTTACTACACCCTTGTGTCTTCTGAAGTGCTAGAACTATACAGAGTATGTTCTTTACAGTAGACAATAAAGATATGTTAGACCAGCAGTTCCTAAACTTTCTGGATGAGCAAAAACTGTTCACCTCTTAATACGTTAGGAATCACTGCCAAACATAACTCAAAACACGGGCTTGTGAGTACTGGCAGTGGCTTTGAAGGCTGTCCTCTGGAAATACCTGCACTAGGCAAGTAAAACTGCAAATGTAAAACATCTTGTTGGGCGTTAGAGTGACATTTGGAGTTCAGACATCCAGAGAACAGACCACAGTTTTAGTCAAGCTCCCTCAAAAGAGGTAGATACGCTGTGTGTATGATTTGGGACTTGATTCTTGCGTATGTGTGGTTTATGTCCTTTACCACAAAGAATTTAGATCCTTCAGACTCCCAGAGGAGGTGCAGTTGCGTGATCATCTGTATCTCTGTTAACTGGGAGAGTGGTGGTGAGGGGGGAGTTTTTAGTTTTCAACCAGATCAGTAACCTGCTCTGCCCGATTTCAGGCCAGCACTGCTGCCTGAGCCAGGAAATGACAAACGTGGGGTGAGGGAGGGAGCTCTTTTCCACTGGCAACACAGTCCTAGCTGCGATTGACACAACTGCGGGAAGGCATTTTTTCAGGCAATTTTTTAGAGTACAATAGGACAATTTTGGTTTACGACCCAGGACAGTCTGTTGCTTGTTAACCCACCTGGCCACACAAGGTAGCTTTCAGAGAGCCCCCAGCTCTCCCCGTGAGAAAGGTGAGATGCCTGATTATTCAGAAAATACCAGTGATCAATGTGCCACTATCTCTCATACAACATTGGGACATGACTGATTTGTTGCCAGGTCTTGTCCCAGACGTTGCTGGCTTCAAGCTTAGCTGATATAAATCACCCTGCGTAGCTCTCAATTACTTCACACTCCAGCAACATTGTCTGTTTGAATGGTGTGGAACAGCCAGGCAGAAAGGCTGTAAACAAAACGCATGCTCTGCCATTGTGTTTTATTGCAACATCTATGGTTTTCTGAGCCAGAATTGTGGACTTTCCAGCGAATTACATTTGCACTACTGCATAGTCTTTGTGGACTGCCGTTAAACACCTGGCCAGCAGCACAGAAGCATCTGAGTGTTGTCCAAAGTGCTTTTCTGTTTTCAGTACTTAGGTGGAGTTGTCAAACAGTAATGTGTGTGTTGCCTTCATACTCTTGTATTATCTTGGAGAGGATAAAATTTAGTTATCACATGAACTACTGCCTGGCAGGAAACCAGCCCTCTGACAGAGGTATAGCAAAGGCTGATAACAATAAGAGTATCTGTGTGTGGGCTAAAACTCAACAGGATTTTACAGTTGGCATCAAACAGTTCTTGCCAGTTTTTAGCTCATCACTTCATAGGAACGCTACACCGTGGTTATCAGCAACCTATTAAATTCAGGTTTAAAAAAATGAAAAGCAATTCTCAGTGCAACTAAACTGTGAAGTATATTTGAAAAGCAATGTAACGATTGCAAATTATATTTTACGAGCTTTCTTCTAGCAGTAACTATCACACGATACGACGTTTGGGACACTGGGAATATTTAAGCTTGATAGTCTAGTCTAAGCATTGCAGTACACTTTAGTAAGACTATAAAGTCATTATTGTGAGTACCATTTAACATGGTTTCACTTGACACAAGCCAGAAATGGACGGTATTTTAAAGACCCACGGATCAGATTCTCTGCTGGTGCACACTGCCATGCCTCCCTGGATGGAACCTGAGCATGAATTCTCGTAAATACCCTGGGAGTATGAAAAAAAAAGTGTTAATCAGATTAAGTGCAGCATTCAACATTTCACTTTAAAATAGTAAGCCTTACCTTAAACACTGTAAAAATCTAGTGCCAAATTTGTGTTTACCTCACCTTCTTTCTGTCAGCTAATTTGGTGACATCCTCTACACAATGAAAAAGCCCCAAAAGCGTTTAAACAACCCAGGAAAGCCCCCCCAACTGATCACTCCAAGGAGGATTTAAATGAAATTAGGTTATAAACTTTCAGGTTTCTCCTTCCAGAACAGGCGTGATGGAAGAAGGTATAACACTGGGAAGCTTTCTGGATGTGATAGCAAGGATCCCAAGGACTGAAATCAGCAAATGGCAAGTGAGAGAATTTTACTGCAGGGGAGGGGAGGATCAGGCTGTGTTCTCCGCAGAAGTCAGTCAGGAGATTAGTTTTCATTTGTTCTAGCTTCGAGTCAAACATGCTTCTAAATCATCATCAGAGACATGGGTTTGGGAGGCAGAGGGGGAAGACTGGCAGCAAGGATGCCCTTGGCCACAAACACAGTTTTGCTTCACAAAAGAAGAGATGAATGCTGAACTGTGCAGAGCTCAGCCCTGTGCGGAGCAGCCGGGAGAAGACAAGCCTCAAACACAGGACAGGACAAAGGCCAAAGAAAGCTGCTTCGGCCTCTGAACTGGATGTTTCCGCTTAAAATAGCCCAAATAATTCAGCAGTTTCTGCTCCTGCCTCCACTTACCCAGCTCCAGACTGTAGTGCAGCTGTTAAAAAAAAAGAGAAACAAACCCTAAAAAAAAAAGGTTTGAATCTCTGCAATTCATTTTACTTTCTCGCACCCATTTTTGGTTCTCTCAATTTGTCTCTTCCCAGTTGCTTTACCAGTTTGAACATCCCATCCCCCTGGCCCCCTTCCCTAAAATACAGCCTCTACTTATAGGGTAGTTTGGTCCTATAGCTTCTTATAACTTATTTTTTTTTTAAAGCTAGCTATTGTTTAATTACTACTTTGAAGTCAATTTAGCAGAAAAAAAAATCCCTAGTTTAAGGTGGCTTTTTGCATCCCCACTAAGCTATTCATCAGGGCATTCATCCAGGATACAAAACTGGGCTGAAGCTTTAGGAGTTGAATGGATCACTCCAGTAGAGATTTAATTTCCATGAAATTCCTCCATGAAAATCCACTCACTCCTCTTAGCTCTGACGGACAGGCAAAGACCAGCCACTACCTTTGAACTGAGTAATTTTTAAATGCATCCCACCCCTCTTTGCCCCCCATGTAAATATGAATTGCTGAGGCTCGGCGTGCCCTGGTAGGCTTTAAGCCACTCAGCTCTTCACGGAGTGCGAGTGGGGGGGGAAGTAAAGTCAAGCACACAACTCCTTGATGACTAAACTTAGGGTGGTTAGATGAACTAGCCCAAAAGCGATCTGCTGCCAGAGCTGTGCTCGCAGGGACAGCGGCTTCAGCGGCGGGGGGCACCCATCTCCCCACACCCCCACACGCCTTCAGGGACGCAGTTGGCAGAAACCTGCTGCCTCGCTCAGAGAAGGTCCCAGAGGCTCTGGACACCCCGTTTTGGGGCTTTAGGATGGCTCCGGACACCCCGCTTTGGGGCTTTAGGACGGGTCCAGACACCCCGTTTGGGGGCTTTAGGACAGCACCGGACACCCCGCTTTGGGGCTGTAGGACGGCTTCGGACACTCCGCTTTGGGGCTGTAGGACAGCGCCTGGAGCCGCCCCACCGGCCAGACGGGGCCTTTCATTTCCCGGGGTGGTCGCAGTTACAAATTAAACTTTCGCCCCCAGCGCGGCCGAGCCCCGCGCGACAGCCCGCGGTGTTTTTTCGTTGCCATTTTACTGCAGGAAAAGCCCGCGCTCACGCGTGTGCAGCCCGAGCCCTCCGACAAGCACAAATCTCTCCCCACACAAGTCCTTTTTTTCCTTTTTTTTATAGTTTTCCTAGGTCCCCTTCCCCACGACCGACGGCCGCTGACGGAGGCGTGTCCCCAGCCCCCGCCCCGCCCCCGGAGCGCGCGCCCGCCGTGGCCACAGCGCCCCCTGCCGGCCGGCCGCGCCCCTCCCGCACCTGCCTCCCCGTGTTTTAGGGAATATTGACCCCAAAGTCGCCAACGGCATCACTTAATGGTTGGGCCAAAACGCGCTTGTAAGTATCTCTAAAGCTTTAATATTCCAGGCATGCAAGACCTTTGCAACATTTAGTTTGCTTTTAACAACTTCCACTTCGCTCCTTGTTTCCCCCAGTATTGATGCATTTTCTTCTCCTATTGATGCATTTGCACCTTTCAGTGCAAATCTTATTTCCAAGCCCAGGCTGCTGTTTGAACTTTATTCAGACTCTCCTTGTAAATCTTTGCTGTTTAAGTTAAGAGCTGCTTCTCTTGCCTGGAGCAACTCTTTATTTAATCTCCTTAAATTTGCTGGTTTTTCACCTAAGCCTTGTTTTAAACCACCAAGTTCGAGATCTTTCCCAAGTCTTGCCCTTCGACTCTGCTGTAAGTGGGGAGTTTCACGGTGAACCTCATTTTTCTTTTTATTCCCTCTGCAGTTGGCCATCCCTGCTCAGCACTCACAGGTCCCTTTCTGGGTTTCCACACGTGGCCCCGAGCTCCCGGCAGCTCCCACATATTTCTTGCTGTGAAGCGGGATTGCGTTTGTGTTCCAGGCACAGTGGCCCTCTGCCCCCCGGAAGCTTCTGCAGCTCCAACATCTGCATCACTGCCCCACAGCAGGCAGAGTCCCCTTCTGCTTCCTCCTTTGAAATGTTTATCTTTGCATGTACAAATTCTTGAGCAGTGAGTTTGGGAACACATTCTTTCCTTTTGAACCCTTTTTCCTCTAGCATTTTTGTAATTGCTGTATTGTGGAGTTTTTTTCATGCTCTTTACTCTCTCAAAAGCCATTTTTTCATAATCAGTGATTGAGATTGATTGGCTTGACTAAAAATGTCCTGTGCACTGAAATTAGGAGAAAATAACTCCTCCCAGTGTTTTCTGTCCATTCCTAAAGTTTGTTTCCTATCACACGGAAAAAAAAGTTAGAACAATATGATTTCACTTTGATGTGAATGCAGATTATTTTTATATAGGTTTATAGAAGGATTCAAAACATTGAATACCTTCCTTTAGCAGTTCTCATGCAAGGCTGCTGTGGGAAACTCACACACCAAGGTGGTTTTATTCAGTGTAAGGGTCTTAGCAATGTTACAACACACTAACTAAACTATATAGGAGCTCAGCTGTATTTTAGCTGTTGGTGTGATATTAAAGCTGTTGGTATAATATTAGTTTGTTGGAGGAAATGGGACTATAATTTTTAAAACCAAATAAATGTGTATAGTTCGTGCATTAAGCAAAACCTATTTTTAAAATAAAGCAAGTTTTATAGTACCTGTGTTTGAAATGTTTACATTTATTGACTGAGGATTACACACTATATTTGTTGTAAACTCCCTTCTTCATTTAATCACATCACGACTCAAACTCTTCAAAGGTACTTTAACATTTGCATTGAGATTTGAATATATGAAACATTGCTGCCATTTAGGTGCTAAATATTATTTAAGAACTGTGGAAGTGTCAGACCTTATTATGCTGAATTACTAGAAAGCTATACATAGTATAGACAGGCAGTATATACTGCCTCTGGTAACCCTGACAATTGCCCTTTAATCCTGACCTCCTCATATTCCAGTCATAGTCCATTCTTTGTGCACAAACTGAGAAGAGACACAATTATACAGAGTTGTGAAGGTTTTGCTAGGGAAACAAACTTCTGTAGGAACTTCAAGGGTATCTCCAAATCCATGTAACTTAAAACTAAATCAGGACATGAATCAAAATGTCCAGGAGTAAAAAATTTGTGGTACATTATTATCCTGTTTACTCAGAGTTATTAGTTCAGGTGTGTTTCATTGCACCATAACTGCTGAACTGAGGAGATGAAACCCAGTTTACTTGCTGTTAAAAATAGAAAAGTAACGAATTTTATCTGGATTTACATTAAAATCCCATAAGAACAACTGCATGAGGTGAAATATATTGACAAAGGATTATGGTAAATGTTTGTCTGTTCCCAGAATTGGATAATCTAAGTATAATTTAAAATTTTATAAGAAGTATAAACTAGATGTGAACAAGGCTTTTGACACAGGCTTTATATTTGTGGATGAGGAAAGGTAATAACTAAATAACAGCAGTAATATTTCACTTAACCAAAAATCAAACAATGGGACAGTAATGAGTTCAGAGATGCTTTATTATATGTCGAGGTACTCCTGTATGGTATCAGTATGAATAAATTGAAATACAAATGCTGCAGAAGGGATGTCTTCTACTTTATTTTCCATATAAACTTCTCACTGATGTTAGAGGACGATCAGTGTAAATTGAAGGCAGTTTGAAGTCCTCAATTTCTGTCTCAGTTGACTGAGCATTAATAATCATGGAATCTGTCTTCCTCCTCTGTGGGATTTTGATCTTCCTGATCTAGCAGTTATTAGACAGTAGTCCAGTTGTTTCCGTCCAGATTCTAACAAGCAGGTACCTCCATCTTAGAGGTCAGCACTATGCTGGGGTCAGTGAATTAATCTGGAAAGGAGCCTGAAGTCATATAGGCAAGGAACTTATTAATCATAAGAAAATGGCAAGTTCATCTAAAATTGTCCTAGAACAAGACTGATGTGCACTAAGAGTGCATGTAACAGAAATTTGCAGCCTGTTCTGTAGTGAGGAGCCATTCAGGGCTATTATAAGACAATTTGCAAGAGTGGTACATTCATATAACAGGTTAGAAACAAAAATGCAGTTGCATAAAGAAAAAAGTGAAAAAGAAGAAAAGAAGCAAGACAGGATGAAAGAGAAAAAAAGACAGGAAGAGGAAGGGAAGGAAGGGAAGGAAGGGAAGGAAGGGAAGGAAGGGAGGGAGGAAGGAAGGAAGGAAGGAAGGAAGGAAGGAAGGAAGGAAGGAAGGAAGGAAGGAAGGAAGGAAGGAAGGAAGGAAGGAAGGAAGGAAGGAAGGAAGGAAGGAAGGAAGGAAGGAAGGAAGGAAGGAAGGAAGGAAGGAAAAAGAAAATGTGAATACTATTATTTATCCATTATAATGCTAAGCTTTGTATCATCCCAAAACTCAGCTCCAAACTTTGGTAACGTAGGGTTTCTGATCATATTACCAACAAATACAATTAGCCATGACCCAGTACAGTTGCATAATAGAAGTATGCTGAGTTCCAATGCGGCAAAAAAACAGACTAAAACCAAACAACAAATTTGCATTTACTTAAACACCGAAAGGCTGAATTTTCAAACGCACTGAGGATGCAGTATAGTGTAAGCAAAGGAAGCACTTCTAATTTCCTCCCACCACCCTCAGCTGAGCTTTTCTGCATCCTCCCTTGTTCAGACTCCAGCCATTGCTTTATGGTAAAGTCAACCAGTTCAGCACACTGATCCACTGAAAAATTACATTTTGGAGGTGTGTTGTTTTTTAACAGGTCAGCATGATGAACCAACTCCCCCTGTACCTGTGTGAGCACTAGGGGAAGGAATAAGCAGCTGCAAGAGAGGCCGAAGGAGAGCACCCGTTGTACTGGTGCCCCACTTGAACATGGCCCTGGGCATACAGGGCACTGCCTGAAGCACCCACCTAACTCTGCCAAGCTGGTACACCACGGAGACCTCAACAGCACAGTAACTGTGGATCTCAAAATTTTAGACACCTGTCACATAAATCACTCTCGTACATGTATGTGAGACAGAGCATACAGCATGATCTACAAAAATGTTTTGTGTCAATATAATTGCCTGATAAATCAGTTAAAAATTAAATAGTTAGAGAAGGTACTATCAAAACACTACTTCTAGAGGGCTACAGGTACTCTGTGCAGCTTAGTCCTCTTCTACTACAGGGGTAAATTATACGAGTTAAAAGCAATCAACGTGAGTTTTAACTACCTTTGGAACTGCCCGCATTCAAAGAGGCAATTTTCCAGCAACGTGCTGATGTCCCTAGCTCTGTAATTGCAACAATTTTGGTCACAATCTTAGTCTCTGGCAGCCTGTCCTCTCGGGCTTGCCCTAAAAATGGGCTTTCTTACATGATATGTATTATACATCTGAGCTAAAGTGGTAGCTAAGGGGCACAGGAGAGAAGGGAGGGAGAAATTCATCAAGTTTCCTGCTGCAGCCTGATCTCAGAGGAAGTTGTCATTTCCTGCAGCTTGGGTAAGGGAGCCCTACAAGCCAGCTGGATATTTGCTTCAAGAGAGATCTATTTAGATAAGTCAAAATCTGGGTAGGAGAAAGCAAAGAGCCAAAAAGGCTGGAAAGAACACCACCAGTTCTGCCAAAAAAATCAGAAGCTACCAGATCTGCCACTGCTCTGTAGTGTTATTTACACATATGCTCTCAGGATGGACAATCCCATCATCACCTTACAGGAACATGGTGCAATCACAGTCAAGCCCTGCATTTGTGGAGTCTCCTCTTCCAGTCTAATGACAAGCATATTGCAGAGGGAATGGAGACGGTCTAGACCTCTCTGACAACCAGTGACTCTTTGTGACGTAGGTAAATTTGCCCTAGGTACCTTCTAAGAAAGAACCTAATGAAAGAAGAGAGGAGCACTCTGGTAGGTTTATTTTTATTTTTCTTAATTTTAATTTCTTCTTCCCACCCCACCTTTACTTTTTCTACCTCAGCGCTTTCCCCTCTGTATTTCCTCCTTTCCTAAAAGAGCTTGTCAAATGTCTCCAGGCATGGAAAAAAGAGATTGATTGCTTTTTGAAGTGACTGTTATATTTTAGGAGCATGCACTGGCGGAAAAAGAAAAAAAAAAAGAAAAAAAAAGAAAAAAGGGAATACTTCGAGCAACATAATTCCAAACTGCATGCTTTCTTGGTTAGACAGCTTTTCTAGCAACAGAACAAAGATACCGACAATAACAAATTCCAGTGACAGACTAGGAACTGATAATTTTAAGGTAACACCCATAAAATTGAAATGAGACCACAGTTCCCCATGAGCAGATGAGGAGCAGCCCACAGCACACAATACGCTGCAGCAGCTCTTTGTAGGACGACGTCCCGGGTGGGCAGTGACAGCCATGTCCCACCTGGCCAGGAGGGCTGAATGCTGGCCCGTGTAACAGCAAAAACACTTCTGCTGAATCTGTGTTAGCTACAGTGAGTGTAAGGGAGCATTGCTGTCGTCAGAGTCACTCCAGTGTGACAGCACTGAACTGAGCAAAACTTTGTACAAAGAGGAACACAAATATTTAGAAGAAGCAATCAAACCGCAGACAGAACTTGGTGGCAAACCATGAATTTTAACATCTTATTACATTGTGTTTAATGATCTGCTTTCATAAGTGGTATCACTGTTTTCAAGCTCTAACAACCAAGACAAGAGAAAGAAAGAGACATTTTAGTGTTGCTTTTCTGGGACACACATCTTTCTCCCTCAGAAATGCTCTCCTTTGGAAACATAGGTCAGCCAGAATCCATTTGAAACAAAAACCACTAAAATAAAAATAAATCCAGTATACAGATACAAGTGTATATGCTGGCAGTGTGCCTCTCCCACCAGGCACTGTCACCATCCCTGCTGGCAGAACAGTTTAAAATAAGCCCCTTTGTCTCCCCAGCTTTCACCTGAACCAGATTAACTGAACACATCTATGTACATTACTTAAATGATTTTTCTTAATGAGGACTAGTGAGTGTGCAATACGAGTTACTCTGTCCTTAGATCTACAGGGTCGGTAATCTTTGGCAGAGGACTGAGATAACAGGTTGGAGGCAGCAATATCTTCAGATGCCCTTGCTGGATCTGGAAGAGAGTATTTGTAAATGGCACAAGATTTCTAAACACACAGTAAAAATAAATCTCTTACATTACAATTTAAGGAGGGTAACAGCTCTGTTTCCAAGTAACCGGGTAAAAGATGGCAATGAGGTCAGCAAGCAAAAGTGACCTCGGGAGTCAAGCCACCGGGTCCCACAGGAGGAGCTTGGTTGTCATTCCTCCGGTCAGAAAGAATCAGTCAATACCCAGACTGATGGCCATACGGTCTGAAAATGTAGAGCAGATCGGCAGCTTGTGCTTCTGGAGAGAAATGTGCACATTAAACAAACTACTTCTCAGAATAATGAGAGTAACCTCTGTAATCAACCTTCCCCCCTTCCATTCTTCGCAGCCTTAGCTGCAATGGGTGCAGTACTGCTTTCCAAGGACAAGGAAAGCTGCCAGGTAGACAATGTTTAGGAGAAATTGGCAGTTTGCTTTTAAAGTATTAGAAAAAAGATGTTCATAATTTCACTTTCTGGATTTCATGAAGTGTGAGACTGTCTTATGCACTTACACCTGCAAAAAAACCCCAACAAACCCACAGAACAACAAAATCGTATCACAGGAGAAGGAGGAACAGGTAGCACTGCCTGAAGACACAAAGAAAATTTCCAATTGTTTTCATTTTCCTTTTATTAACTCTTCCCTAATGCACAGTTTCTCTCTGCACCATGAACCACATACGAGATACACTAGTCATTTTGCTTAATGTACTACTGGAAGGTGCTCAGACATTACAAATAATGCCTATACAAAACAGAAGATTGTCTGCTGCTAAATTTCCTGAGAAAATTTCCTAGAGAGACATTATACCCACTCACTAGTTCTGCTGAGGGACTTGTTAGCTTCTCCTCCAAACGTTCAGCAAGAATCTTCTCAGGTCTGTGGCTTGAAAAATGATACCTCGAGAGTTACTGCCAAGAAAATAAGGGAAAATTAAAGCTTTCAGTATAATTAATAAAAGTTACTTGAATCACAACCAATTTCTCCTGCAGCTTTAGGTAGCACATGGCACGAGCTCATCCCAGATAAAATGCAAGAGGTTATGAATTATCAGGTCACAGTCTTTTGAGACATAGTTAGGAAGCTTTTTAAACATTACCACATAACTACTTCTACTGAAGTTTGAGACCAAATATATTTGACTATTAAAGAACACAAATTATGGTGAATTTCACTGTAGATATTAGACACCAACAGAAAAAAAAACCCACGTTGTTCTGGATAATGTAACAAAAAAAAAAAGGCAAATCAAAACTATTGTCTCAAACACCTTTTATTCTAATTTACATGTCTACATCACCTTACCATGACTACCTTAAGAATCAAAGCTGCACTTACCTGAGCTAGGATATCTTAATTACATCTGAAAAAGTATTTAGGAAAGCAGAATGGTGGATAGGAAGATAAGATACAGAAAATAAAGACTTTTTCTACTGCATACTGTTGCTGTTCTTAATCTGATTGCTGGAGATGTTTGGAAAAAAATGCTCTGAAGGTCTGGGAGCTACCAGCTCGTCCAGCTACGTATGGATGGATGCTATCTTCAGGTCTAGGACAAGCACATTTTCTATAGCTAGGGGGGCCCTGGAGATATTCTGTGACCAAAACATGGTTCAGCCCCTTTCTGAAAACCAGCTGTTCACTTGACAATTCCCACTGCTAATCAATATTTCATTAGTTACAAGGGTTTCCTCTTTTTTCTGGACTCAGTTTATCCCTTTTGAGTCCTACTACAAGTTATGTTAAAATTCAGATATACTTTTGTCCATGAAGTCACCCTTTTTTTTAACTGGAGGTGGGTTGGAGAAGCAGTTTTGGTTTGGAAAGCATCCCTCCTCTGACCCTCTCACATCTGACTTGTCAAGAGGTGGACTGTTGTGTAGGTTCCCAGATTTTCCAGTACAACAGCAGATTCAGCACTGTATATTAAGAAGAAATCTTTGACTCCTTTTAATTTAGCCTTCTGTGGGTAGGTCTGTATTCCTTGAGAGAAGCAGAGGGGTTTGGGGATGTCGCCCTTGCTTTGCTACATGCCAACTACAGTTTCTGTAGGTTGTACTAGTTGTCTGACACAGGTGTCCAATGAGTTGGAGATAGCTGTACTCCATCCTGTACCCCATCCTCCCAGATAACAGTCGGCGTGAATTTCTGACAGGGGGAATGGAGGAGGGGGAGTCTGCTGTTTCTTTTTCACAGCTGAAAGGGCATAGGAGAGCAATTATAGCTCTTGATAGTAGCTTAAGTGTGTTTTGCTTTTCATCAGACCAATGAACATAAAATACATATCTGAGATATGTAATAAAGGATGCTATTTTTTGTAATATGAAATGTTAAATATGAAATTACAGAAATAATATTTAAAATTTGATTATATGGTTTGAAATGTATTTTATATGTGCCTTTCTTGTACATGGTGCTGGTTAATCCTGTGCATATATATTATGTCATGGAAATGTGTGCCATATATTATTATGTGTTTCAGCCTCAACATTTACTTAGCCAAGGCTATAATTAACATCTTGATAGAATGAAGCACCTCCAATTTGTATCAAGTAGTGAGTGATTGGTCTGTGTTGAGCATGGGTCAAACCTACAAACATCTATCGGAATAAGCCTTCTCTCAACAGAAATCAGCCATTCTCAGTCCCCAAATCTATTTTTTGTTCTGGTATTAGCTTCTGTTTGTTTTATGAGATTGTACTTTAAATTATCCTTCAAGCTGCTGGAGATTCTGGGCTGAGGTGGGCACATGGAAATGGCAAGTCGAGGTTAGGGAAACCATGTGGTCAAACAGGACAAGGAAGCTTGGTAGCAGCCATTAACTACTCCTTCATTTGAAGTTAAATCTTCGCTACTAAATGTCATAGTCATCCAACTGCAAAGAAAATTATCTTGTCTTAGTGAGTGTGATCCATACATTGAATCAGAGAAAATACATCTAGTATTAAATATCAGTGAATCTGATCTACTCATCTAGTAGTGACTCGCCAGTCTGTCATTAGATATAGCCAATATCTGAGTATTCCAGTGGATGACAGGTAAATTGGTTTAATTTAATTCTGGTAAATTAGAAATACCTTCCATTTCCAAGGTAACAAGATATCTGAACAATGAGAATGAAAATGTCTTCTGGACATGGAATACTTCACAGTGTCTATTCTTTCCAGGTGCCCTCCTCTGCTCTTAGAAAAATCAGCATTGCACCTTGAGAATACAGGGTTGAATTCTTTGAAAGGGGAGGGAGTATAGGGGATCCATAACATATCTTTAATAATACTCCCTTATCTTGTGTTTCAGGGAAGATTTAGGTGGCTTTGGTATACATTTCAGTACAAAACCCACTAATTTACAAACTGCAGTGTTTACGTTGGGAAATGCATCCTGCTCTTTCTGTAAGCAAAATGTCTTTATCTTGACGGACCCTTTTCCGAAAGAAAAGAAACAAGAGAACGGATCACAGAAGCTTCTGCCTGCCTCGTGGGAATTTGGCTAAAAAAGGAAGATGAGAACATGTGGCAATCCACTGACAAGTGCCATGAAGATCTTCCAAATTAGAGTATTTCAGGTTTCGCACACATAATTTTTTTTTCATTGGGAAACTAAACAGAACAACACTCGCTCAGAGATAATACACTTTCCATGGAACATTTTACTTTGGGAAATAACTAATTTTTTATCTTTAAAGGATGTGATCAGCCTTACTCCTCAGAGGAGTCTGACACAGCACTGCAGACTCCAGTGCTTAGCATCAATAAATAAATCAGGTGTCTTATCTCAGCCTCCAGGTATTAGGGAATGACTCTCTTCTCTCCCAGCCCATCTCCCTCCAGGATGCATCCTTGTGTTTGATCACCTCCCCATCCCTTACAGCCCTGCTCCAGCACTTCTTCAGCTTCTTCCACTGTTCTCCACCCAGTAGCTGCTATTGCTCTTGCTAGGATGTTGTAAACTGCTTTAGACTACTTAAATGTGCATGTAGGAGGGGAGAGCGACTGCCAGCTTTCTTCTTTTACAGTATTGACTTTATCCAGGGCATCATGATACCATCCAGCCACAATTCCAACAATTAGGTGCTGGGCTGTATCTCCTCTTAAAGAGCTGTCTCATAATAGAAACATATACAAAAACTGAAATGATGATGGGAGCGTGCTCTGGGAATGTTGGAGAGATATACTATTGCAAATAACAAAATTTATTTAGTATAAGTAATTTTAAGAATGAAGTACACGTATTTAAGAAATGTGAATTTCAAGAATTTCAAAGATGTCCTATTAAATTTCCTGTCAGAAATCCAGTTTTCATTAGTCTTTTTGAAAGAGTAAAGGGTCCTTAAGAACCATGATTTAACTGAAAGATTAGATAATAATTTGTTAGTGTTTCTCAACAAAATTATTAATATCTAGTAAATCCCTTTAAAAAAGACACTAGAAAATTAATTAAACCAATTCTAATTATAGCTAGATATTAAAATAAGGTTGGATTTTTCTTGTTTGGTGATCATTGTTTGAATGCTAAGAGATATTTCAGGATTAATTCTGTGATTTTATGAATAGATATTTATTAGTGTTTGGATATTCTAACAATGTGTTTAATGAAAACTTCTCTCTTGAATTGCAATCTTAATTGTAATTTAACAAAGCATGCAACTTAAGTTCTGCTACAAAAAATATCCTCCATGCCTTAACCAACTTTAGGGTCCTTTAACTGCCTTTTTATACAGAATTTTAGGCTAGGAGGAACAAAAGGATGCACTTTTCACGACCCTGGAACCCTGTGACCACTGGGAAATCAAAAGGGTGGTGACACGAAGGAAAACTATTGTCCACAAAAATAAGCTCTTCAAGGGGCACCAGGAATGCACAATAAAATCCCAGTTTCCTTTGTGTAGCTGTTTATGCCTATGGCTTGCATCATCCAAAGCTCAAGAAAGGATCTAAACTAAAAAGGAATCCTGGTTTCTAAGAAAATTCCATATCCTTTTTTAAAAAAAACCCTTATGTGAAATTGAATCTTTTAAGAATTTATCATCTCTTTACAAATTAAATATGTAACTCTGAGGTAATGAAAATCCTTCAGCCTGCTCTGTGGGAATCAGAGAGGTAGATTTAAACAGTGATTCTAGCAAACAGGAGCAGATGGGAAAATAACCTGATTTGTCAGGACTGGAAGATTTAGTGAATTTGTTGCCTTCTAACTCTGTCGTTATTAGAACGTAGCAGCATGTAAAAGCTTAATTAGAGAATCAGCTCTACTTTGACCTGAAAACATTTCAAGTAAAAAGACAAAAAAAAAAAAAGAGGACTGGTCCTAAATTCTTAATTAAGCAAAGCTGCTATTGAAGCTAGTAGCCTTTTTTCCACTGACGACTGCAAAACATGGAAAAATAGCAAATAAAAAATATAAATAAAATTGTGTGTGAGCCTCATGTTATAGTCTTTGAAAATAATCTATTGTGTCACATATTGTTATGCAAAATTTTAAAAAGTTATTGTTCAAGTCTTTTTCAAAGACTTTTTCTAATTCAACTTGAAATCAGTGAAGAGAAAAAATTCCATTGACTTTAATAAGCTTTGTATCAGGGCATTGCTTGGTAATTTATGCAAAACATTATAATTAAATATTCTTACAAAATTGGTTAATAAAAATCTATACAGGTAAAATATGCAGCTACTATACTTTTGTTTGTGTATAAATGTTACTCAGAGATTTGCAGAGCAAAGCTAAAGTGCTGTGATAGTGGAACAAGTTTAGACAAAGAAAATGGTCAGATGCTACTTGTAAGCAAAAGTGAAATCAACTGATTTGTCTCATTTCTTCTTAGAGACTTTCAAAAAAGTAAGCAAAAGCATATCTGAAGAAAAAAATACAGTTCAAAAGGCTGTTGCTTTAACAGTCTACATTTATATCAGGAAAGTGGAGAATTTTTTTTTAAGATTATTTTAAATTGTATAAGTTAACAATTAAACTGTGAGAATTTGTTTGTGGGGAACAATGCTAAGAGTACTGATACATTTTATGTTGCAACTATTGGTCATCTCTGCAGAAATATGTAAAATAATCACTTTTGAAAAAGACAATTAAACTGTCCTGAAAGCAATAATTTTTAAGTTGCTAATGCATGTGATCTTTTTAATTATTATTTTAAATTATTTTATAGTGAGAATATATGATACGATACTTCTAAAACTGATTATGCAAAAGCTGGAAGAAGCAGCACAACAAAAGCTGGCAGCCTAACAGGCATGCTAAAAACTTCGTAAAAAGCCCAAACCTACAAGTGACCTCTTGAGCCCTGAGGCACCTCATGCAGCCTACATTTTGAAGACAAACTGTACTTATTCCTAGTCATGTTTTCAAATCGTTTGTGAAGTGATTTAATATATTTCCTACAAAGCAGAGCATAAATTTATATGGAATTCTGTGTAATCTTGTAACAAAAAGTAAAGAAAAGTGAAATAATTGAAACACTCTAAAGGTCGATATATTTTTTCACATTTAATCAAAACTTGATGTTACAGAGGTTGAAAGGAGATTGCAAACACAGACAAATCTTAAGGGGAAAATTCATGTTAGAATTTATATTATTCTCACTGAATCTTCAGTCTTCATAAAGTTTTGTGCTTTCTGGTTAGTACAGAGAGGAACTATTTACCTTCTGGGCAAGCAAAGCACCATCACAAAATGCAGTGATGCCACAAGCCATAGCAGCCATTGACATTTTTTAATGCAGCACTCATCAGGAGGGATGTAAGAGAACAGGATCTATCTAAATGAGTATTGTAGAAAGGAAAGGAAAAGTCAAGCTAAATCAAAATAAACAAAATAGAAAGGCAAATTGTTTTAATGCTTTACATTACAATATGTGTAAGGTACAATATCTCTGATACATGAATGTTTAAATTATATCCAGGTTCGTGTGAAAAATCCTACTTCAGAATCTGCATTTCAGTTTTACATGGGAATGTGTGGTAAATTTAAAAAAAAAATATATACTGAGCGTACTCTTGTAATTTGTCTTTAAACTTTTATCCTACAAATTACACAGTTTTTTAAAGCAGAACAGCCAAAATCTAATGCAGAGGTACATGGCAGAAAATATACTTTAAATCACTAAACAGAGATCTTTTTGCTGCCTTTTTATACAAAATTCTGGGTCCATTATAACAAAAGGATGCACTTTGCACGACCTTGAGAGCCTGTGACCATTGGGAAATCAAAAGGGTAGTGACACTAAGGAAAACTATTGTCCAGAAAAATAAGCCTCTCCAAGGGGCACCAAGAATCCACAATAAAATCCCTGTTTCCAAGAAAATTCAGGCATTTCCATCAAAAAAGACTGGTAAGATAAATAGAATGTCCTCATAAGCCACAGATTCTTAATAATACAAAATGTCTAAGTCCATGGTAAACAAAGCCCCAACGAAAACTAACATCTACTAACTCAGGCTTCTCAAGACCTAGGTCATGACCCAGCGCCTTGTCACAAGGTACCTCAAAAAGCATTTCTGAGCTGAAATGGCATGGAGTTTGTTTTGCATAATATATATTTCAGTTAGAGTTTCACTCCTGTGCAGAGCTCACAAAACTCCTACAACTGTCTTCTTGCTGATAGATATGATTTCAGTGTCAATAATTATTGCTGCTGTTATCTTTTAAGCATTTCAGTTTACATGAGAACACATGCCGATTTGAAAGGAACCCCAGCAGGCTAGTTGCTTTCATGCTGTCTGCCCTTAAATTTTGTTTTTCAACTAATCCATTTTGAAACTTTAAAAAAACCAATTGTAAATGTATTTTGCTATACATTTGCATTTTGCTTTATAATTCTGTATTAAGACCCTGAATTCTTCAATTACTTTTTTTGGACTTGATTCTCTTCAGTTTCTTCTAATGATTGTATGGGAGAAAAAATATCTGTGATAGATTCAAGTATCAGAATGCAGCATTTTGTGAAAAAGAAGTGTGGCTATGATGACAAAGTCGTTTGCAGGATGTCTGGTTTTAGCTTGAGTCCTGCCTGTAGTAGTAAACTCACCTTTTTCTATCTCAGTCCTGTAGGAGGCAGAAGTCAACAAATCTTTCACCATTTCACGTGGCACGAAGGCATTTTTGTTATCGAATGCCACTTTTTTTGCTAGTCAGTACTGGCAAGAATTAACCGAACAGGGAAAGCTATACATATCAGTACTTTTAGTTGAGATACACTTGTTAAAGGTGTATCCTGCAAATATTTACATGGATGAGTAACTTTACTCACATAAATAAAGCTACTGGCATGTTTAGGCGTTTGCAGAACTGGCCTATAATTTCCATGAAAATCTAAAGAAAATAATGTATGATTTTTTCTCTAAGAGTTAACAAAAGGGCACATGTAATAGGAGGATTTAGGAACTAGATGACTTATTTATTATCTCAGTTTAGTATAAGTTCTTAAGAGTTACTGCCTCCAAGAATTTCTACACACTGGCTGTAATTTTATCTTTTATCCTTGCAAAAAATGGTAGAGAACGTTATTAAAGGTACAATATAATGAGTTTCAAGGGCTGAATCACAATAATCTGAATGTTTTCACTCATTTTTGCAAAGCTGACAACTCTGCGATGTAAACTGCAAGTTTGCCTCAGCTGGTTGCATATGGCTCATGTTTAACCAGAAAATAATTTAATGTAATGAGCTGCACAGAAAACCATTCTTAAACATTAACAGAACTTGTGTCCTGAGATACATGATTTACATGAGAAAATACCTCTCATCCACATCAATTCCGTGTTCTGTTCTGTTTGGGTTAATGAAATTACACTGCAGAAGCACAGCTTTTAAAATAGACTCAATAGGTTCGTTGATACAGTAAGAGTAAATTTATGCAAACATGGGGAAGGGGGTGTCTTCCCAGAACTAACAGCTTTGAGTTCTAGAAAAGGACTATGCCAAGAGAGGTGGTTTTTTGCAAACCTGATGGGGCAGGAGCTGGTCTCATACCCTCTTTGCTAGAAGGCAAAGGGGAGGAAGCCCCCGCAGGACGGAGGACACTGCCTCTGCTCGCGTATCGCCGTGGCTGGAAGCCAACCTTATGAGCTGTGCAGAGCAGCTTTTGCTGCGGTGCCAGATCCTGGACGGCCATCGGATCCTGGACCAACGGCCATCGGATCCTGGACCAACGGCCATCGGATCCTGGACCGACGGCCACCGCCGCTGCAGAGATGCTGCTGTGCATCCTGCTGCCGGGGGCAGCCCCAGCCGCTGGGCTCCGGGCTGGGGGGGTCTTTTCAGCCTCTGGCTTCACCCCAAATGTCCCTCTCTCTCCCTCTGTTATTAAAGCGGGTGGTTTATTCAGGGTTCGGGGATACTTTTCTTTCTTAGTGCTGTACTTCAACCTGTTTGCAGCTTGGGGGCAGAGCCACACTGCCTGGTACTGGCAGCGCGGAAAAGCCGCTTTCTGGAGGTTTTCGCAGCTGGGGCAGGTTCCGGAGGGGGAATTCCACCCCCTTTCCTCGGTTAGACATCGACTTACTGCACTCTGATGCAGAAAGGAGCTTCCCTCCTAAAAAGGAAAGTATTTCTGAAAAAAAATCCCCATCTTTGTATGTGAAGTCCAGCCTGTATCCATCGTTATTTCCAGGCTGGGCTGGATCTGTGAACTCTATTAAAAGCAAGCACATTTTCCCATTACGCTGAGATAAATTACACGTTCTTCCTCGTGCTAAGGTTTGTTTACCTCCCGTTGTGTTTTTCTGTTCCAGCAGAACCTTTTTGAGCTTGGGATAACAGGACCATCCTTTAAGTATGCACATCCAAAAATGTGTTAAACTACTGTTAATATATTTTATCTTCATAGTAGGGACCTGAAGCATGGGCAACACATGCACTGGAAAAAAGCGTTGCCTCGGGATGAGAGGTGAGATTCTGTGTTATGCCTCTAGCCATAGCTCTGGGAACATATAGCAGGTTTAAGCTGGTTTTATGCCCTTCTAATCCTGAGCTGCTCTGCAGGCTGGAGTAGACATCCTAGTGTTTAGTCAGCCTGAGGTCTCAATGTGTTTTAACCACCCTGTGAACTCAGGTCTTCCCCGAATTTCTGAAATACTACTGCGAGAGGCAACAGCCTCGCAGAGATACACCTTGTAGTGCTGCCCAGCTCCTGCGGAAGTGTTAGGGAGGGAAATCACTTCAGGGAAACTTTGACAAGCTGCATAATGAAATGCCTCTCCCAAATGATGTAAAAACCACTTCACACTGTCCTGCTCTGAGTAGCTCATCCTAAATGACAGGATTTTGAACATAATGGCTACGTACACTGATTTCCATCTAGGAAATCTGCTTTCATGCAGTCGATGCTCTTGAAGACATGCTGATCATCAGTGCTCTAGAAGAACAGTCTGATGTTGCACAGAAGAAGAAGGCCTCAAGGATGCTCTGGGTGCTGGCGGGACCTCATGAAGTACGAGCATCCTGCCACTTGCAGGTGGTTCATAAAGCCCCCCCTGCATCTGCTCAAGTTTTGTGCATTTAACAGGCAACCTGAGAGCTTCTGTCTGCAACGTGCTCATGTTTCTTCTGCTAAAAAAGAGAAGAATCCTAGGATTTCCTACTGCATGCAACTGTAGGAATTCAATGTCGGGGAAAAAACTGCCAGCTGTTTTTCTGGCTGTGCGTGATGATGGTGTGTGTGTGTATGCTGCCAGTTTTCTTACATGTATAAGGAGCCATACTTCTGCCTCTTTTTAGAGGCTACCTGTCAGAAACAATTCTCAGAATCTACTATCTGCTTGTCCCCCTAGAGTGCATACAAGCTGATCAGCAGGGGAAAGGTAAATGTGCTCCTTTTACCTGAAAAGGAACATTTGGACAGAGAGCAACATACAGACCACGTGACACAATGGAAACGCGAGGACAAGCTCTGGATCTCTGGATCTTCTCATCAGGTCCTTACATCAAACATCGATAATACCTGTAGATTGCAGAGAAAAATGTAGGCAATACTGTACTGCATCCTACAGTAACAGAGTGACAGAGCTCAACAAAATATGAATTTTATGTGTAGCCTGTAGTCAAACAGTAATTTACTGACTCATTTCTAAAATGTCACATGGTGTAAGGGAAGTATATTTTGGAAGGAGATGTCTCATCTAGAAATGACTTGAGCATATTCTTAAGTTTGTGCAGAATGAAGAAGTTTAAACAAGTCCTGTTTTGTTCCACTGACTCGAAGGAGCAGTAAGCATGCACACAGAGGTCTGCGCAGGACTGGGACCGAAGGTTTCCCTGCCCCCAGGGACTGGGCTGGATAATCAGCGGGGCCGCTCATGCCCCAGTTACCCAGCATGTGTATAAAACATTTGTAGGATCAGATTCACGGTGTAGCCTGCCTTTGTAACTTGTGTTGATGGAAAGATTACTGCTCCTTAAGACAGAGCTTTCATGGTTTGCAAACTTATACGCCCCTCATTTAAGCTATTTACACAGTTTTAAGGGCCTAAGCACATATTTAGATATGTGGCTCATTCGAAAATTAAGATTTACACAAGACCGAGACCGCTCACAACATATTCTGATTGCCAGCTGCAGAGAAATAAAATCTATTAAGCAATTTTACAAAAGGGGAAGTCGTGTACTGTTACAGAATAGAAAACTGTACTTCATGTTTAATATGCAGGGATGCATGCATGAATTAAAATGTCATGTTATGTATACAAATAAGAAAACTCATTGAAATACCAGTAATATTTAGCAAAACTGGAAACCTGTCTGTGGGAAGGATATGTACATTTGGACTGAAATGAAGCAGAGAAATTGTAATACAACAAAAACCTTCTGAGGAGAAAGGCAAATCTCAAACCACAGAGACTTTAATGAAGTCATTTGGGCAAGTATAATCCATGATCTTACAAAAATGGCAGAAGGATGCATATGTCTCTGAAGATGTGTTTCACAAGACATACCTGGAGAATCTGAAAGAGAAAAATACATGGCCAGCTTTGGCTACACATTCAAAACTCTGTCTTCAAATAATTGATTTTGATGTGAGAAAAACGCAAACCCTGTTACTGAGCAAGTAAATAGGGGACGCATTTCTAATATAGCAGTTCAGCATTATATAGGGCTCTATCCTATGAACACGGGTAATTTTGTCATGCAAGTAGATGCCTTTTCAATTAGACAATTTATATTCAGATTTCAGGATTTAACCCACCTGAAACAAGAAGGAAATAGATGAATAACTCAGTGCTGTGAACTTCCCACAGAAACTTAATTTCAGCCTGCTAGAAAATAATATAAATACAAAATAAATGGAAAGGATTAGAAAGCTAAATGCAGAATTTAGCATATTTACATAGCTACCAAATCATGAAAATAAATAGAAGACAGACCTTTCGTTCTTTACATTTACATTTTGTTTTAATAAACATGTTTATAATAAATTGTCAAAGAGCTCTTAAAAAGACAGGTTTGAGACATTAGTATGTGGCAGTCCTTTACAGCATATCAGATACAGCAAATGTTACATTATTTATCACAGCAATCAATATTATACTAAAAAAAAATAAAATTAGACATGAAGTCCATGCCATTAGTGTGCATTTGTTTCTCATTTTACAGGTAGATTAGTCTTATTTAGGAGAGGGTTTAGTGTTTTTATAAGCATATTTCACATAACAAAAATGCAGAGTAACATAGCTCACCTGTATCTTATTTTTCTATATGAAATAGCTTTACAAATAAAGTAAATAGAAATGGTTAATGGCAGTTTTAAATCTGTTTTACTAATACAGTGACAGAAGTGTGAAATCTTTTGTAATAAACTCTATTATCAGTCATTTTTCACAGAGAAGTGCAAATATGTGCAGACTATTCAGAAAACTAATCTTGAGGTAAATTTTTCACCGACATTGAGGAAAAATTTGAATTGTAATCTCAAAGTATTTATTTTTATTCTGTCCTCACAAGAGGAAAATAATTTTCATTCTACATACTTTTCAGCTGAAAGCTTTAGAACAAAGACAGTTTAGCAGCAAATGACAGGTAATTCACAATTATATGAAAAATCCAAAGTGTGCAGAAGAAAAATGAAGACAGACCTTTAAGGAACTCCACTCCTGCAAAGATATACCAAAGTTGTGACTTTGTGAGCATTCACAGAAAAAGTTAGCAGCCTCTGTAGGATCAGGAGAATAATTCTGTAGCTAACGATTAAAGTATTTTCTCTCAAATATTCCTTTACATTTTTTGTTTCTTTTTAAGATGACCTGATCTCTCTGAACATTTCCTTCCAAAAGTATAAAATATAATGTCTGAAAGACTCTAGACCTGGCTGGCTAGAAAATAGGTTTTTGGACACTGATTTCATGCTGCTATTCTGCAAGTTTAGTAGAAGACCTTCTTAAGACTTTCAACTATTTCCAGGGTTTTGAGAAATAAGCTAGATTTTATTAATCTGACAGAAATCTCCCCATACAGCAACCGATATGCATCGTTGGATAGTTTGTTTTGAAAAATAATTTTCTGTTTCACAAAGATACATCCCTCTTGTTTCTGATTTTCATTTCTTTTATGCATCTGGATAGCTCAGTACAATTCACTGCACTTTCTTCAGCGTGAAGAAGGTCAGACAATAGTTCTGCTTCTTGAAGGAAATAGAAGTGGAGGAGACAGTCCAAGGCAATCCTTGAGCATAGTTATTAAGAGTATGAATGAATTAGTAACCAAGAAGAGACAGAACAGAATTATCTGCAGCACTGAGAAGTGCCATGAAAGAAACACAAATATCTCTCAGCATGTATGCATGCACGATTCTATTACAGAAAAAAATTTTCCAAATTTCTGCATATCTGGTATAAGAAAAGAGTGAGCTATAAAATTTCACAATAAATTCTGAAAGTGATTTTCAGGAATTTTGTTTTTGTTTCTCGGTATAGGGATTGCACCTCGCTTAGTCTTCATACTGGTCCTCCTAACCTGGAATAAAATACTTACCAGAGTAAGTAATGTGTTTTACAAGTACCACCTCACAATCTATAAATCACGTGCGTTTGAAAAGGCCGTCAAAACTCTGCCTAGCTAACATGGCAGACGAATGCTTTAGCCAGACAATACGCTTTAAAATATTAAGAAACGTTCTGGCACTTTTTTCTCTGACCATTACTTTTTTTAGCAACTGATGTATTTGCAGACCCCAAGACTCCCTTCCAAGATACACAAAAATACAAGTCAAAGGTCAGCAGGAGGATGTAAAAATACCATTTAATCTTATCTCTGCAACACTTCATGTAGACTTATTTCACCATCTTCAGGCTCTCTTTGTTGAAAGACTAATTTATTTCTGAACTGACAGAAAAGAGATAATCAATTTGCAGCATGCATTGAGTAAAAGCTGCTACACTTACACATAACTTTTTTCATATATAAGATTTGAATAACACTAGTCATACCACTTTTCATATTAAATAATAAAAAAACGATGCAAAGCATATGCTTATTTTCTTACATAAAGAAGAAAGTTTTCTAGTGTCATGTTTAGTGCTTATTTGCTACAAGTTTTAAAAAGTTTTGTTTTACAGAGTTAGACATGAAGTATCTTTTATTTGGGAATGTTTTCTGTCCTGTTGTGCATATATGAGTTGCTGGGACACTTTTGTATTCTTCATTACGGTGCCAATTTACTATTCCATTTCTGCAGGGGCATTGATAACAAATTTACACACCCATGCTAAATTATTGACTTTAATGTTGAGCATTTTGCTTTCTTTTAGCATTCACGGCTTGGGACCTCGGAAAGGTACTTTGCCTAATCAGGAGAAAATTTAAATTTCGGATTTTACTGCATCTTCCATTACACAAAATCCCCCTGCAGCTCCAAATCAGGATCGTTATCTGTCCCAGGCACTACAACATAAAAGTTTGCAAAGAATGACCCGGCTGAGCATTTCCACTGATAATGAAGAAACAAATTACAATTTCTGGAACAAATAATAAAGCGGCCTCCGCAATAGGTCTGCCTGCGGAGAGCCCTCCCGTCTTGCTCCGGGAGCGCTTTGATATGGTCGCTTTGTTTTAGGCCTCACACACGCACGCACACGCACGCACGCGGGGAGGAAAGTAGGGGAGCTCGGCACAACTCGCCCTCCAAACCTGGAAGAACTTGGCTGCAGAATTTTAAAAAAGAAATTAAACAGTAGTAAATACAGGCGGGACAAAAGCCCTTTTCTCGTCGTGTAACGAACGTAATACTGATAGATTACTCCCCGGTTTCCATGGGGACCTTTTTGTTCTAACTTCAGATACCGATGATTAGGGTTAAATGAGGCACCTCATATTTTTTCGCCGAACGGAACGGAGCGGCTGGGGGGCAAGTGGGGCAAAACTGTTCATTATCGATCGATTTTATTTTTTTTTTCTTAAAAAAAAAGATGATTACTTCTAATCCCTGAGGAACGGCGGCTGCTGGCAGGGCACAATTAGCACATTTTTAGCATTCCTGCAAGGGCCGCCCGCCAAGGCAGGCCGACCGCGCTCCCCCGGCCCGGCCGCCTCGCCGGGCCGCGCCTCAGGGCCGGGGGTCCCCAACGCCGCCCAGTCTCCGGCCAGACCCCTCGGGGTGCACCTCGGGGTGGGGGTCAGCTGTAGCGAGACCCCTCGGGGTGCACCTCGGCGGGGCTCAGGTGCAGGAAGGCCATGGAGAGCAGAAGGGGGGAGCCGCCAGCGGCGGGCTGGCACCGCGGGCCGGGCCTGCCGCCGCATAGGCTAAGCTAGGCCGGGCCAGGCCCACTGAAACATCATTTCGGGGCTTTTCACCCCAAAGCGGCCACGAGTTTCCACCCAGCGCCACGCTGGGGGGCCCTGAGTGACTGCGGCCACGCGTGGCCGTGGGAGGCCGCATGGCTGCCGCGGTGGTTTGTGTCTCCACGAGGGGAAGGGCGCGGAGTGCCGGCACGGCCCCCGCCGCCCCAGAGCCCCCTCAGGGCGCACGGCGGGCCGCCTCCGGCCGCGGCCCCCACGCCAGCGGTGCCAGGCGCGGGGCGGCCGCGACGCCCCCCCCAAAAGTCCCCACTCTTCTTCCCCTCCGCCCCAAAACCTCGCCGGCCGGGCAGCCAGCCCGTTCCCCGCCGTCCCCCGGCCGTGCCGCGGGGCGCTGCCCGTCCCAGCCCTTCCCCGAGGTCTCCGGCCATCGCCATCCTCCCCAAGCGGGAGGAAGAGGAGGCCGGGGCGGCGGTGGCTGCCATTGGCCGGGGAGCTGCGGCTGCAGCTGCAGGACACAATTAATTATGCTAATGGCGTGGGGAGCGGATGTACTTTTTTCCCCCCTTTATTCCTCTCTCTTTTTTTGGCTGGTCGGTGCGGGAAGGAGACGCCCTGGGCTGGGATCACATGATACTGTCTTCGCGCCACTTTCGTAAAACCCTTTTTATTCCAGGGCTTTGCTCGGGCTCAAAGGTAACGTGTTTATCATTCCATTTTCTTGCCCTTTCCTTCGCGCTTCTTTTTTGTTTCCTTTCCTAATAGCCGGCGCGGGCCCGAGGGTGCTCCCCGCGTTTGCACGCTTTTTATTCTTTTACTGCTTTTATTTTTTTTATTTATTTTTTTTTTTCCACTTCCCCCCTCCCTTTTCTTGCGCGGCTCCCGCGACCCGCCGGGGCTGCGCCGCAATCTCTGCCGGGCGGCACGGATTGCGCGGGGCTGGGGACGCGCAGCGAACGGGCAGCCCCGACCCCTGGGCCCGGGGCGGGAGGGGGCGGCGGGCAAGTGGCGCCGTGCCGGGGCGCGGGCGGCCGCCGCCACCCACCTGTAGGAGTGCGCGGGGCTCGCCCTGCCTCCCGCGTGGGCCCGCGGCTCCCACGCTACGGCCGCCCCCCGCGCCGCTCCGCCGCCGGCCCCCCGCACCCCGGGGGCGCCCGCAGCGGCCGGTGCCCCCCACTCCCCCCCGCGCCCACAGCCGGCGGCTCCCGCGGCACCAACAATGGACGGGGCCGCGGCAGGAGGCCGAAACTCGGGGCTCCCGGGCCGGCGGCTGTGGTGCGGGGAGGGTCGGAGGAGGAAGAGGGGGGGGAACCCCGCGTATTGCACCCCCCCCCCCCCCCGTTACACCTTTCCCGCGCCCGGCGCGTGTGTGTGCGGGGGGGTCGCGCGCCGCCCCCGCGTGGCCGGTGCGTGGGGGGAGGGGGCGCGCGCGGCGAGCACATGGCGGCGGGCGCGGCGGGGCGCATGCGCGGCGCGCGGGGTGCGCTGGGGCTTGTAGTGCGGGGCCGGCCGGGAGGCGGCGCGCGGCGGCGCGCGCGCGCTCGCGCGCGGAGGGGGCGGGCGGGAGCCGGACCACGCGCTCGGCAGAGCCGCCGTCGGGGCGCCGCGCTCCGCGCCCGCCCGGGCCGCCCCCGCCGGCCTCAGGCAAGACCGGGGAAGGAGGGGGGTGGTTCGGCGGGGAGGAGAGGGGCTGGGGCGGCGCGGGAGGCGGGGGGGAGGCGGCGGGAGGCAGCCGGGCTGCCCCCGTCGGGCCGGGACAAAGGGGCCGCCCGCGGCCGTGCGGAGCCGCCCTGGGCTCAACTTAACGCCGGGCTCGCTGCTCCCCCTCCCCGGGAGCGCGGGGGGAGGCCGGGCCCCTCCTGGCGGCGGGGCGGCGGGGCGGGGGGGGGCGGGCGGGCGGCTTGGCGCGTTTTTGGGGCTTTGAATGGAGGACTGCATTTCCCACCGTGCTTTGTTCCTGCGCTTTAATCGCCGCCGCGGCGGCAGCGCGCGCCCCCCGGACGGGGCGGGCAGCACGTGGCGGGGCGCCCCCACACCCCCTTCACCGGGCGGGGTGGGCGGGGGGAGCGCGCCGTGCCCGGCCCGGGCGAGCCCGCACTGAAAGCGTCGGTGCTCAGCGGCGGCCGGTGCCCCCGGGGATGCTCCGGTTGCACCTCCCGGGGTGTGTGTGTGGGGGGAGGTGCCGTGCACGTGGCGAGCGCGGCCGAATAATCCCCCTGCCTCCCCCCCCCACCAGATGGTCAGTGCCGGAGAGATAACGGCGGGCTGCGCCGCCCCGGGGGGAGATAATGCCCCGCCGGGGGTGGGGGCCCTCCCCTAGCAGAGCCCCCACGCTAGAAACTTCTGTAAGAGCCCCTTGGGGGGTGCGGGAAGGGGGGGCGGTTCCGCTGCCCCCGGCCATCGCCGGCAAAAATCCTTCCCACCTCCGCAGGTTTGTAACGCCGGGTCTTGACAGCGTGGTTCCGGAGGGAAATTTAAATTTGTTTATATATATAGATAATTTTTTTTTCCCCCCCTCCTACGAGGAGGGTCTGTCGCTTTTGTGCTGCTCTGCAGTTAACGGCATCATCTGGAGTACAGATACTCCATTATCTGGTGTGGAGGGTGCGGGATCATGTGTCAGAACTTTTCTTACGCTACTGGGGCTGGGGGGGGGGGGGGGGGGGAATGTTTAGTGGTTGGGTGATGCAAGATACTCCGTAAAGCTCCGGGAGAAAGGTCAAGTAAAATGTCTTGCGTGCTGTAGTAATGCACCAAACGCACGAAAGCAGGAAAACGGGATGTTTTGATACCTATTACGGTGCTTTTTAACTGCCATTAAAAACTGGAGGAGGCCATTTTCACCTTAATTTAAGTGAAAATTAGCTGCGCTCATCCTTGCTTGGTGGGCTCTTGGTTAAACTGCTTCCTCAAAACTCTGAACTCATTTCTGCCTCTGTACTTCAATAAGAAAACCTCTGCTAGATCGAGTAGCAAATCCATATCTGTCGTATGCAACATTAATATTAGTCTTATCTCTTGGCAGGTACTGTTGGCTCCTGTGCTTCAGTCAAGATGCTTCTGCGATGCTTTAGCTGCCCTGAAACAAGAAGACCTTTTAAGTAGAAGAGTTTCTATCTGGTGACGGGCCTTGAGTTGTGCAAAAGTGCTTACAGTGCAGGTAGAGTTTAGGATCTACTGCAGTATAAGCACTTCTGGCATTACTGTGGCGATTCAGTGACGGTGGCAGGGCACAGACGTAACCAGGATTGTTGTTTTGCCGCGTTAGAGCTACATTCCAAATGGTTCTTGTGTTAAGGTGCATCTAGTGCAGTTAGTGAAGTAGCGTAGAATCTACTGCCCTAAATGCTCCTTCTGGCACAAGCTGCTGCCTGCACGTCCAAAAAAACCGCATCCATCTGGCTTTAGCTCAGCAATTACAATTTTAGTTAAAGCGTTTTTTCATTCAAGGCAATTGCTCAGGAAGTAGTTTTGTCCTAGCAGTATCAAAGTGCTCATAGTGCAGGTAGCTTTGAATTGGACCTACTGTAATGTGGGCACTTACAGTACTGCTAGATAAAGTGCATCCTAGCTAGTGGCAGTTTCTGGAGAAGATGGTGCTGATTACAGTCAGTTTTGCAGGTTTGCATCCCAGCTTACTAAAATTGCTGTGCAAATCCATGCAAAACTGACTGTGGTGGTGGTGAATCTGTGGTGAATAATGGGTTTTGAAAGCTCCCCCCCCCTTTTTCCATGGAAGATCTGAAGATGCCTTGCGCTGGTTTCTCCATGGGTGGGGATTTGTTGCATTACTTGTAGCTATATGTAGAGTATTGCACTTGTCCCGGCCTGTGGAGGAAAGGAGGACTTGTCTTCAGGCTGTGCTGCCCCAAATTTGCCAGTACGGTAAGCTTTGTTTTGCTGTTGTCGGGTGGATCACGATGCAATTTTGATTAGTTTAGTAGGAGAAAAATTGCACGGTATCCATCTGTAAACCGCAAGACCTTCATCGCTGACAACATAGCTTTTGTCAGTAATCAATTCTCATAGCAGAGTCTGTAGTAACGTGCATCGTGGTTTGCTGGTGACTCCGCAGCTTGAAGGGATGGGAAAAAAGAAAACTTCTCCAGACGCTAAGGTTTGTCTACCATTCAAAAAGACAAAAAAACCCCCAAACCTCTGAACAGTTGCATTTTGGGAGCTTGTTTCTGTAATAACATGTAAATGACTGTTGGTGGACTTAACCAATAAAAAGATTTTAAAATAAAACTTGTGTTTAATAATGTATCTCACCTAAAGTGTGGTTGCAGTAGACAAGTAAGAAAAATACGGGAGACCCTTTTTTGCTGGCTTGTGGGTTACAGCCTTGTCCTGCCTCCAGCAACCTCTTCCCCCCTCAATTTTGAAGAAGGTGGATCTGCTACAAACCTCCTTTTGCTGCTCCTGCTTCAAGGAGACTCTTTGCTGGGAAGGGGGATGTTTCTCCCCAGGCCAGGAGAAGGACGTCCTCAAGTGATAATAATGCTCGACACTCGCCTTTAAGCAATAGTCACGCTCCCACTTTTTTTTTGTTTTGTTCTTTGACTTGCTGAGCCTTGAAGCTGGGAGTGGAGCTGCAGCTTGTCTTGAACTGCTGCCCCTGGGAGTGAGGAGACCTTGGTTTGTCCCAGCTTCAGAAGCTGGCAAAATTGTGTGACCTGCCCTGCTGTGGGAGCAGGGGCTGGAGCTGAGGCTCTGCTGCACAAGCTGAGCTTAGCAGCCTGAAATTTTGTGCTCCAGTGCTGGGAGTTGCTGCTAGGAGAGTGTGCTGATAGAGCCAGCAGTGGGTCTAGAAGCTTGTTGGGCAAAGGAGGGAGCTGAGCATGAGCCGCATGTTGTGGATGTGCAAGCAACGATGTGCTTGAGGGGAGCTGTGTTGGGGAGGCTGCTGCTGCATTGCCATAGTGTGTTTAAAAGAAAAAAAAAATTTTTTTGGGGTGGCCTACCTGCTAAGGGAAACTTCTTGAGTATTGCTTGGGTGCTCAGGCAACACCGTTCTCCCCCCAGCTAAAATATTTTGAGATCTAAAAGGATTATTTTGCTGATTTGGCTTCTGGTGGCTAATGTAGCTGGGCTGATGCCATGGTGGGTCCCTGATGCAGTCCTGTTCCCAGGGTCCTGTGCCCAGACCTGGTCCAGGGGCTGGTCGTGCCCAGCAGGGAAGAAAATATGCCAAGCAGAGCAGTCCTTGGTGCCAGGGGAACCGCAGAGCTGTGAGGGCTTCCCTGCAGCGCGTGGCTCAGGATGATTTTCTAGCCCAGAATCTAATCTGAGGCTGAGTTGTAATCTTCCTTGTGCTTTGGAGAGCTGTAATCTGGACTGCAAATCGCTGCACAAACAAAAGGCAAAGATGTTCCCTAAGTGTAGAGTCTTTCTGGCTGTACCACTTGTTGACAGTGAGGAAAAATGGGCTGGAGTATGTGCTAATTGTGATTTACTGTAGGGCACCATACCGCAGCCGAGTGGAAAGCATCAGGCTCTGTTCACGCCGGGAACAAAACCCAAGTTTGCTACCGTGTTAACACACTCTTGGGAGATGCTCCAAGCCTGGCTTTGTGTTGTTAATACTGGAGCTGTACCCAGCTTTTGTGTGGGGTCTTACTGGTGTATTTTGGGTGAACCAGGCTTGTGTTGATGGGGCGGGTGCTGAAGGGGATTTGGTGCCACTGGTGGGTGCGTTCAGCTCAGCCGGTGTTTGGTGCAAGGTGCTGGTAGGGTCATCCCAGGATGTCTTGCTAGTGAGGGCTTCTGAGCACCATGGTAGGGCCAGAGCTTGAAACGGGCACCCCAAAACCACCTCACCCAGGCTGAGCTGTTAGCAGGTGACCGATCGCTCCGGCAGTAAATGGGGTGTGTGTTCGAGTTACCTGGGTGAGGGGGATTGTTGTTGTTTTCTGATCCCGTGAGTGAAAACGATCTATTAACAGCGTAGGTGTTTGCTGTTCTGGTGAGTATCTACACAATCTGTTCCAAGCAACAAGCCTGTGGTTTGCAGTTTGGGTGGTTTGCGTGGAATTTACTGATTTTGCTCAAAGGGCTGGAATTTGGAAGCCAGCTGAATGTTCCTGCAGTTGTAAACTGGCTCAGGCATCAGGAGGAAGCAGGATCCTCCGCTCTCTTGAGAGCAGCTTCAGCAAGCCGGTGCCCTGTGTGTGCTTCCTACGCCTATAATAAGTTGTTTTTTTCTGTCAGGCTCCGGTATTCAAGCACAGTGGGGCGGGTGGTGCATCTCCAGGACTTGCATGCTGTTTTTCTCCAGCGTGCTGGTGGAATGGTGAGGAAGGGCTAACTCGCAGGGTATCGGCATTGCAGGATTTGGAAGTCAAACGTGCTCTTGTCGCCACCGTAGCGCGTCTCTAAGGCTGAGGAGGAGTATGGTGTGATTAGAGGCTGCAGAGGCTTCATGTGATGGCAGAGCGTGCTGGCTCTGAACTCATTCACTGTGCATCTCCCACCAAGGCATCTGTCTTGTCTGTTGGCTCTACTCTCTTACACCTGAGGATAAACTACAGGCTTGCACGGGTTGCAGAAACCCCTTTCTGAGCAGGTCACCCCTGGCCCACCCAGCCTTGCTTGCAGCTGTGTCAAACCTACAGCCTGTTTTACACTGCCTGTGTTCCTGTGTCATGACTTATGTTTTCAAAGGTTTAAAAATGCTGAACCTGACTTTTGAAGTAACAAATGACCCGTCTTTATACTAGCAGCGCTGTGCAGAATTGCCTTGTCTTAAGCCCAGAACATCACTTTGGGACATTTTTCAGGAGATGCCCTTGCTTTCTGAGGTTTTGGGTGCCCCATGTGATCAGGTGGAGCCCCAGAAGGACAAAAAAAGCTCAAACAAACCCAACCCCAAAGCAAACCAGCCCAAGAATGGTGGTTTTGGGTATTTTGGATGTCTGAACTCTGTGAAGGTGGATGCAGAGATGGGGTGTGCAGAGCTCTGCGGTGGGGTGTCTGCCTGCGGAGCGGGGCTGTGTTTTGGGAGCTGTGGGATCTTGGGCTTTTCCAATGCACCTTTTGACTTGCCCTGACCCTGCCTTCGGAGGAGCTGAAGCCGGGGGGTTCCCCTATCTGTCTCGGGATCCTCTCTGCAGCCCTGTCTCCCATGGGAAGCACTGGGGGTGCAGGGATGGGCGTTCACGCACCACATTAATGCGTTGCTACAGCAAAGGAAAAAAGGTGAAATCTCCCTGGCACAGCACATGTGCTGCTGCTATCGCTGTGCTGGTGCAGGGGTTGCTGTGTTGCTTTTTAAACAAGGAGGGTTTTTTTAATCCATGGGAAGTGTTGCAGCCGTGTGGCCGTTGGACATTGGTGCTGAGGGGCTGAGGCTGTTCCAGGAGCTGTCACAGCAGCTATTTCTGGGAGTGGGACGTCAGAAAGGGGATGGCACCAGTAATTTTTTACTGGAAGTATATAAATAGGTACGAGCACACGCAGACGTGAGGGCTTCTCGTGAAAAGAGACAACTCTTGTTCTGGAAACTTCAGAGGGCTTGTAACATCGGAGTGCCTAGGCTATTTTTACAGAGTGGGAATATTTCATATTATTTCAGTCTCCTTCCTGCCACACAACACTTTCTGTTATTTAATATGTGTGTGGTTATTTCCAGCTGTAATCAGTGTTTATCTCGCAGAGCATCCAGTGGGCACTTTCCTTTTCTCTTAAAGGAAACTTGTTGAAATCATTCTTAATACTTCTGAGCTATCATTTCTTTTTAAAGTGTCTTCTGCTGTTGATGGTCTTGAGGGTGTTTTTTAATAGCACATTCATGTCTAAATCAGTGCACTAAGCCCAAGTAAGCATTTCTGACTAACTGGCGTGTCTTTCACAGCACACAGCCTGTGTGCTCACTGCCCTTCATCTCCGGTTGCTCCCAAGTTACTTTGTCCAAAGTAATTGCACTGCGTGTCCACAAAATCTGGGTGTTGTTTCTATATGTTGTTAGGTTTAAATCATAGCTGACAGAAAGGTGTAAGTATTTCTTGTTTGCTTACATTGGTCACTGAACCAAGTGTTGTCCAGAACCAAACCAGCTCTCAACCTGGACCCGCTGGCTGAGAAAGCGATTACATGTTGCATCCGTCCTCAGTTCCTCCCCAACTGCACTTCTCTCCTGTATCAGATCCCCTGCAATGATACACCAGAATAACATGCCTCATTCTCTTTGACTTTTTACATCTACCTATTGATCTAATTTACTGTACTTCTGCAGTCAGTATGCCAGCTGCTGCAGCCGGATCAGAAGTCACCAGTTATTTGACTAATTACCTTTCCCGTTGAAAGTGGTGCTTGTAAATGTTACATTTCATTTGCCAAAGGATTTTATAAAATGTAGGGTGTTGCAGCACTGAACCAAAGGGGAAATCACCAATGATCTTTTTACATATTTTTTATATATATATAAAATCATATAGAAGAGGAAATTACCATTTTGTTACTCTGGTAATACAAAGCTGAAATAAGGTTTTTTTGTTTGGTTTGGTTTTTTTTAAATGGAAATGGGCTCTTTGGTGCAAAGTGCCACTCTTGTGCTGTTCTCTGCTGGTGGAGGCACTGAACCTGGTTCCCCAGTAGGTACCCCGCAGCAGTAGCAAATGGCTAGCAGGACAGATTGAAAGCTTGAAAGAAGTAACAAATCTCTTGGGACTTCAAACGCTACACTTTGTCAGCCAGCCTGCCTGCCTGCTTAGAGCTCCACTGCAGCAATGAAAAGAAAATGAAGATATTCCGGCCCTAAAAACACAGGCTCTTTCCCTCTTCCAAAACTGGACCACTCCTGGTTCGTTAGCAGCAAAGCCCAAAGTGCTCGTGGTGCAGGTGCTCGTTAGTGCTTTAACAAACACACTTTTTTGAAGTAGCACAGGGTCCCAGAATATCCACTTGTATTAATTTTTAGTGGTCTGAGATGGGCGCTTAAGTCCCTGAAAGTGGCTTGAAAATCCCAGCCCGTACCCCTGTGCTGAGGTTAGCTATCGGTGGTGGTGATGGGCCTTCAGCTGCAAACTGATGCTGCTTGTAGCTGAGTTTTCAGTTTTCCGGCTGGGATGTGGGAGGAATCGGGACTGGCAGGGAAGCTCCATCCAGGAGATGGGAGGTTTGTCCTGCCACTGCTCCCCAGACATCGCTGTTCCTTCGGGGAGGCTGCAGGACTGGCCGACGTAGCTTCTATCTTTTTTCTTTTTATCTTCTTTTTTCTTATTAAAAAGGGTCTTTTGTATTGACAGAAATTTTCTGGTTTGACTGATGACAAATCTGGATTTGTACTGATATGGAGTAAAAAGGATACAGAAAGATGGAAAAGAATTTAGTCTTAACTCTCTCTTTCAACCCAAAAGCCTTGTTTGGCTCAAAGAAGGAGCAATTTCTACTAAAACAAAAAAAAATTATAATGATGAAAACCTTATAAATTGGTCCTATAGATGAAGAATGCTGTGTCTGAGCCTTATCCTTCAATGCAAGAGCAGCATGACAGAGCTTGATTGAATGATTAAAAATGTTTTAGTTCTCTTTATCATGATACAGTACAGAATGGAGTACAAGATGGCTACTCACTCCCTGTTTTGGGGAGACTTCAGGGTTAAGTGCTTTATCTGCAGCAAAAGCCCTGGTTGGTTTTGAAGTAAATAAATTTAAAACTAACAGAGTTAGGACTGTATCAGCAGAGTGTGGTTCTTCCAACAACAAGCTGGTGTGTGAGCAGCAGGGATGGGAAGGAGCATTGGTCCCATTGCCACCTACCTGTGCAATTTTATTAGTACAGTAAATGTAGCAAAATAAAATTGCATTAACTCCGATCGTTGCACTGCCACAGCTCTGCTGATGGGTCATTCCCAAGGCAGCAGTGTGGTAAACAGACCTGCTCAGAATTATTTTTATATACCAAAAATCTCTTTTACCCAGTTACGCCTCACTCTCCAACTAAAACATGGGCCTGGCTTGTTTTAGGAGGTGATGACAAGTAGATAAAATGGAATTAGAGCCTCCACTCGAGTGCGGGCAGGGCTGCAGTGCTGCCTTTAATAGTTTCTCACTCGGGCAGTTTGCGTTGCAATGCTGACGCTCCAGCTGCTGGAAGGCTGTCGGCAGGACATGGGGATTAGCAGGTCTCTGAACTCCTCGGATGTGGATTTAGACCTGTGCGAGCATCCTGCTCTGTGGTCTTAAACCTGCTCATGCAGCTGCTCTGCTCAAGGTGCCCACAGAAAGCATTGCCTGTCGGATGCGCTTCTGTGAGAAACCGGGGTAGGAAGTGGGTGTTACGGTGAAACTCTGCTGCTGCTGCTGCTTTTTCAGGCTGTAAAAAATACATGAGCGCCATCTAGACTAATGCCATTTATTGCATTTCCTCCCTCATTTTCTAATGGGCTGTTGCAAGTCAGTGTCCCAGTGGAGGCTTTAAAGCGGCACGAGTGAGATTGGGATGAGTTGGTGCTCAGTTGTGCCGACTGCAATCGAGGAGCTTTGCAAACAGGAGCATTAAATGAAGGGGTTTGGAAAAGAGGGAAGGAAGATGCCTTCCCTGCGTCTCCGCGTCAGCCTGTGGTGCTCAGCTGGGCACCAGCCTATCCCCTATCATGGCTTGGAGTGACGGCACAAGACCTCGGGGACCCTTCTAACTTCGTGGGACCTGGTTCCAGGGTTAGAAACTTTGCACCTGTGTTGGGCAGGATTTGCCTCGCGTCAGCTTCCTGCTGTGGGATCCCGTTCTCCTTTCCCCATGCTGTAAAGAAGCTATTGGTGATCAGATCCACTTTCTTGTGTCCCGTCAGAAGCCGGGGGTGCTGGTGTCGCTGACACACAGGCTGTCGGTGTGACGTTCAGGTATGTTATCTTGCTGGGTTTTGGGTTCCTGCAAGCCCCAGGCAGGAGCCACTGTGACGTGTCCTGTTTGTATGTTGAGGGGTCGTGTTTGAGCCGCGAGCTGCGGCCACGTACCTGTGCTCGTGTCGAGCCGGGCTATGGGCCATCTTGCTCCTGGCCCTGCAGCATCGCCCGCTGTCAAAATGCAGTCGGTGCGCTCTGCTCCTTGATGCAGCCTGGTCTTGCATCACAGATGGTTTTTCAGTGCTGATTCGGAAGATTCATGCACATCGCTGGTTTAAAAAATGTGGGTGGGGAAGATACGGCTTTCTTGGATCTGTTACTCGGCCTGGTTTTACTTACTCTGGATCATGTTGATTCTGGATAAAGCTTTTATCCCCTGCCATAAGCTGAGGCTGCTCCAAGAGCTGCCCAGAAACCCCCGTACGCGACGTGAGTGCAATTGCCTTTCTGAGCCAAGCCTGCCCCCTCACAGAAAATGTTATCAGAGCTGTTGAAGAAAACCTACTTACTGTTCTGCTGATAAAATGAATGCAAATGGGGTTTTTGATAATTTCAGATGCTGGAGCCGCAGTGCTCTGCCTCTGCCGAGGGCTTGCCCCGATTTTGTGCAGCCTTCTCCCATGCCGGTGCTGTGGGGACCAGGTCAGTGTTGGGAGCGGGTGCTGCAGCCCTGGTGCTGTGCTGGGCACCCATGGGCTCTGTCAGGGCACTTGCCTGTGGCTATCTGGGAATTACCAGGCCAGCATACACAGGTGAGAAGGGAAATAGGCACAAAAATGCGTGAGGAAAAGCTGTGTGAGACAGGTGAGGGGGTGAGCTGTGAGAGATTTTCTCCAAAGGGCTCCTGGTCTTGGCTCCTGGTCCCTGCCCCGGCACATTCACCGGACAGTTTTAGTCCAAAATCTTCAGCCTCCTGGTTTTCCATTCGCCACATGAGGGCAGGCTGTTTCTAAATAAAATAATAGCAAGAAATCTCCAGCTCACACAGCTGATAAAATCTCCAGCCCAAGCCTCCCTCTTGCTCTGGGAGGGCTGGGCACCGCAGCCCCATCCAGGTTTCATCCCCTGCAGTCCAAGGGGGCTGTGGTGGACGAGGATGAATGTGCCTGTAACCTGTGTCTGCAAAGTGCACCTGAACATAATCACCCCTGCCCAAGGGAACCATTCCAGCGTTTGCTGTAACTATCTCACTGCTTCGTTATTCCTCTGGGCAAACTCCATTTACTCTAATGGCATTAGCTCTGCGTAATAAATGGCCTTTCTCATCACGCTGCTGCCATGCCAGCCGCAGGTTAGTGGCGTTTGCTCACCCTGGCACCACGTCCCCCCATGTGCAGGGATGCTCTCGGCAGCATCATGGTGCTGTCACCCAGCCCCACAGGGATTTACCACTGTGGTATCATCTGACTTCACGGCTTCTGGCTGCTGCGTAAGTTAACACAGCTTCCACTGATTGTAAAGAGGACAGTTAACTGGAGTTTGTCTGATCGTTGTTAATGCTGCCTCTGACTCAAGTTTATTCCTCTCCTTAACTCTTTTTTTTTTTTTTTTTTTTTTTTTTATGGAAATGCAATAGCAAATGCCCAGTGGGAATATATGGTTTTAAGAAAAAAGCAATATGGATTTGTCACTGTAGCAAATAATACTCATGGTTTTATGACTTGTCGACTTAAAACCAAAGCACGGACAGTTGGGGTGTCAAAGGAGGATGCTGAAGGCTTTGTGATGGGTGCCCTGGGCAGGAGCACAGGGAGTGAGGGTGGGGCAGGGGCTGAGCCATGAGTGGCTCCAAGAAAAGTTCTCTGAGATGTTCCTCTCCAAAACCCTTTTCAGTTGCAGTAACAAAATGCTTTGCTCTCTCAGACAGCGTGAGCAGACAGGCTGCAGTTTATGGGTCTGAGGAAAAACTCCTGCTCGCAATCCAGTGTTAGAGTAGCAAATGTCTGTTAACATGTTATTAGAAGTGACAGGACAACAAGAAATGAGGATAAAGCCCAAGTCCTACAGTGGTGCTATGTGATTGCTGGTGGGGAAAAGCCTACCAGATATTATTAATCTTAAAATGTCAGAAATGTCATGGTCACCGCAATAAAACACAAGTCTCTATTAGTTGTCTTGAGAACGGTTCAGTCAGGAGATATGATGGGAAACCCCCTTAGTGTAGCTATATCCTGCTCACCAATGGCTCCAATAAATCTGTTGCCTTTTACAGGTTTTTCAAAACTTCACTTGAAAAAAAAATTACAAAAAACCCCAGAGGTGGCTGCTGGGGGAAGAGTCCACGAAGATATTGGTGTTTGGAGCCCTGGCTATCCTTCGCTACGAGTGAGTTTGTGCCATTCTGCTCCTGCTGCTTGAAACCCAGTTTCTGCCCAAACCCAGCCTACCCTCGGGGCTGTGCCCGCAGAGCTGCAGGCACTGTTGGTTTTAAATCAATGTAGATTGTCCCAGTCAACTCCTCCTAATATGCTTCTTATTCACTTGCTCTCTCAAATCGTTTTTCATGTCCTCCTGTGTGAAGGATTTGGGAGAACACCTTAGCTCCATTTAAAGGTTTTATTAGTGTCTTTAATCTGGTCAAGCTATTGCAGCTCTGGGGGAGAAACGTGTCCCCGGCCACAGTCATATCATGGGCAGAGGATGGGGCAAGCAAACACAACCTGCACTCGTAGCATCCCCCTGCTCTTGCTCATCCTCACTTATCTGACTTCCTGGAGCCGGGGTCTCTCCGCGGTTATGCCAGCGTGACTGCTGATGTGAGCCAAGAAATCCCAGGATTGAGGCCGCTGGAGCCAGAGGGGATGCTGGTGCCAATGGGGAGAGTGGCACTGGTGCTGTGCCCTGACCACTGACAACTTTCTTCTGTCCTGCATTTTTTAAAAAAAGGCTTTTTTTGTCCACCCAGAGTGACATAAATAATTGCTGCTGAATTGCTGGGCTTTTACCAGGATGGAAAGAGGTGGTTTCTTTGGCTGCTTTGTTCTCACTGTTGTGCATGATGAGTCGAAGTGCAGAACAGCAGCCGGGGAGGGAGATGGCCAGGCAGGCGATTTCATGCCTCTTGCCAGACCTGGATGTGGCCACTCAGCCCTGGTGAGGACAGAGAAGTTATTTATCCTTGAAAATGATTGTTTTCCTCTGCTATCACTCTCCCATGGATTTACAGGAGTAAACAGATGACAGGTCATGATGGAGTTTAAGGATTGAATTTGGAAAAAACAAGCCCTCCATGAGGGTCGTTATCCTACTAATAATGAGGGAGAAAGAAAAGGAGATGTTCTGCAACATAACATAAAGCCTCGAATCCATTTCGGCTCACCTCCCAGCATGCCCCTTGTGGTGCCGGTGCCTGGGCTAGGACCTGCCAAGTGGTGTGTTATCCTGCGGCCTGTTTGCCACCAGTGACTGCTGGCAGGACTGGAGCTGGCCAAGGAAATTCCTCACCCTTTTTGGCTGCTAATGAAATCGGTAGCTCTTCAAAGGAAGGCTCCCTCTGTCCCCAAATCCTGGCCACCCCATCACCTAGAAAACATGGAGCACTAATTTGAAAAACTATTACCATAGTGAATAAACTCCTCTGCTAAATATGTAATCATGTACCAGCAGGCACAGAAATGAGCTAGTCGGATGAAAAAGCCCCAGAATTGGTGGGTATTAGCACCTGGCTCGCAGTTGGTATTGTACTGGTCCCAAAGTTTATGTTATAACAGCAACATTTCCACTGTTTCTTGTACTGGTCCTGCGGGCTGCTTTCCTGCAGTTCTTTGATGCCACTGTGTCAGGGTCTATGACACAATGCCAAGCTCAAATCCAAGGAAATCCAGAGCAAATCTCTTTGCAGAGTTATGTTAGGTTGGTAGAAGTGGAGGAAAGATTTCCAGGCACTCTGTGGGAAAATCTGGCCCTCTGGCAAAATGCAGGGGCTGAATGTCAGTGAGAAAATTCCCACCAACTTCAGTTGGGCCAGGATTTGGGTCAGGTGGAGGTGGGTTAGAGACTCAAAGTGCTGATGCTGAGCCCAGCTCCACTGCCCCTATTTCTGGCACTGGAGCCCTGAGGACTAACCTCTATTTTAGTAGGGTTTAGCCACATTGAATCAAACAATTTTGTTGTGTGTCAGGTCTGCTGCCGTGGTTGCTGCAGGAGCTGAAGTGCCATCAGATGCTCTGCAGGGTGTTTGAGCTGCTCTCTGGCACAGGTTGTCCCCGCTCACAGCTGCTTCCCCCTTCCTGTGGGTTGTAGGCTAACAGGTAACACGCTGGGTTTTCCCCCTCAGCTCCCAGCACAATCAAGAACTTAGGTATGGAAACAAACCTGTGTTTCTTTTTGGTAGTTTGGGAACATTGGTGACCTCTCTGGGTCCCTCTCTGTGGCTCCTTGTGCCTGGCGCCAGCCTGGCTGTGGGCTGAACTTAGGATGCTCAGCCTGATGCCAAGCACCAGGATCTGCTGTGCCTCATGCAATGCTCTACTGCAATTCAGTTAACCTTTAAAATACTCGCAATTAAATGTTAAGACTCAGCGCTTTTCCGGATCCGACCCTGTGAACACAAAGGCTCCTCCAGAATGGCGTAAAATGTCCAAGGAGACGGACCAGCTGACCTAAGCATTTTTTTTTTTTAAATCTATAGATGCATGACCATGGGGAGGAGAAAACCAGGGCAATTTCTGTATGTATTGTTTTCCAAATAGGCCAGTATTGCTAACATTCCTTTGATGACTGGCTTTAGTGACCATTTTTTAACATCACCCCATAATGGTTAAATACAGTAACTTCCCTTCAGATCAAAAAATCTATGGCACCGATGTCCTTGAGTACTTTGGGATTTGGCCTGCGTTCAGACCAATTCATAAAACGCAGCTCAAAAACTCACTCAGTGCCAAGTCCGTGATGCTTCGGCTTGTTTTAGCCAAGATGGGTAGAAGCGATTTCACAAATTCTGTCAGTGTCACACTGCTCGGGTCAGGTGCTGCCGGGCCAGTGCCTCTCAGGGTTGTGGGGGCATGGGGGAGCCCCGGGTGCCTCTCGGACACAGTCCTGCAAACAGGGTGAGCTGCTCAGCCCTGCTCCTGGCTGGGACTGTGGTGCAGAGGGCTTTGGGTGTCTCGCCCAAAATGCACCGTTATTTCCTTTTTTTCCAGGCTGTTTTTGGCTGCTGCAGTTGCTGTCTGCCTGTGGCTGTTGGCTGCTTGTTGGTGGCATAGAGAAGCCATGAGTGGCGAAGCTCCTGCTGGGATCCCCCTCTACATGCGGAGCCTTGGGAGACTCTCACTTTCCAGCTGCTCTATCAGCTTCTGTGGGGTCTCACCTTGTCTCCACCATCATACCCTTGTGGCATAGGGAGATATTTCACTTAGAAGACATCAGATCAAGATCACAACAGGTTTTAGGCTAGGACATCCAGCCTGCTTTGTAATCAGAGGAAGCAAAAGGTGAAATCCTTGAATAAACCTTCAGATTTAAATTAAATACTGAGCTAGCCTTGGTTTGCTCTGCTATATCACACTGAAGCTCTTACAAGTCATAAGGAATGGTCTGAGGTCTCCATGGTAGTTACAGACTCTTCTCTGTAAAGGCGGTGAGCGATGCATTTAGAGACTGTAGCAATCCAGTTGATACAGATATGGCAATCCCTGAGCTGGCAGGCTGCAGCTATGGGCTCTCCATCCTTGAAATAGAGCTGCCCAGAGCAGGGCCTGATCCTGTTGCACTCCAGCCCAGGCAGTTACTCTCTTTAACTCAAACCACGAAGCTCACGCCAGTTTTGTCCAAGGGTGTCCCGGTGTGGTGTTACGCTACCACATGCTTAAAAGCTGCAAGTGGTGTTAATTTAATCATTATTCTGTGTTTCCAAAACAGATGTTGACATTTCACTATTGTCCCAGAATTAAATGTCAAGTTATTCCCATTCAAAACTATCATTGAAATGTTTGGGGATTCCATCTGCAGCTGTATTTATAGCTGACTGCCTGCCTGCTAAGCCAGCATTTCTAAGCAGGTTTGTAAATGGGCTGCGGTGAGTTCATCTGTGTGCTAGAGAGCTGCCCAGGTTAATTAATTCCCTTTCCAGACATTATAACCTATACAAGCAGGGCAGCTGGAGGAGTAGGTTTTCTCTGAAATCAGTAATTATGCACATTGTGGGACCAACTTTTCGATTTCTGCTGTTGCAACCCGGAAAACAGAAACAGCATTCAAGAAAAGAGCTGATGGGGGATGCGAACGATCCAAACAGGACAGATATATGATTAATCTGCAGCAAATCATAATCCAAAATCCAGTGCAGAAACACGGGTGCAGCTTTTTAATTTTGTACTTCTTCTCACTGCTCGTGTTGTTTTAATCTCTAGCTATGTCTCTGAAACCACTTTCCGTGCTCTCAGCGGCTATTGAAGCACTTTGCTTTCAGTTGAGGGGTCAGGTAAATATCTCCATGCATCACCGAGCCAATATGTGTGCCGCGTGCTCAGCATTCGCCCTCCGATACCGAGTGCCGCAAACCATCTCATCAGATGCCAGCTCTTCTTTGCTCAGCTGTGGAATATTTTTTTATATCTTGCCCTGCTGCCTGGCCAAGGAGTAAATGCTAGTGACTGATCTGGGGGAGAGACAGCAGGGAGGTGGGATGGAGGGGGTTTCTTCTCATATACAGCCCCTGACCTGGTCTGACCGCTCAGCCCCTGGCATCACCGTGCTGGTGACAGAGAAGCTATGCTGGGTGGCTTCAGGTGGCCCCAGTGATGGCAAAGCTGCCACACTTCAGGATTTAAGGGGAACAAAGATCCAGGTGATGTTAACGCCGTGCTTGATGGCTTTAGCTGCTGTGGGGTGTACATAGCCTGTCATTAGGCAGCCTAGAAGGCAACGTTTGCTGCCAGGTGATCTGCTCTTTGCATCCTCTGCCTTTCTGGAGAGAAACCCTGAGCGCAGAGGGGCAGGAGAAGTGCGGCTGGAGCCACTGGTTTGCAGGACATGTGCAGCGGAGGAAGAAGGGCTGCGTTTTGCAGCAGGGGACACTGATGGAAGGAATCAGGCAGGCAAACCCTGGATTCTCCTTCTCATAACATCTTCAGATTGAATCCAGATGCCTTCAGGCCAGTATAGATGGGTGAGGGGCAGATGCAACGGGAGGCAATTTGAAGCTATGCTGTACAGGAGAGTGATAATCCACCCAATGCTTCTGATCTTGGAGATTATGAATTAATGTCTCCCCCCAAAAGGCTTCAGATGATGACAAATACTTCCAGGAAAGAGACAAACCTCCTCAGCTGGTCTCAGTCCAACAGTGCCATGAAATGCCAGCTTAGCCAGTTCACACCTGGCATGATCTGGGCCCTGGGGCTGCCTTTTAAGTGTTAAAGCAGAAAATGTCCCTTTTTGGGGGGCGTGGCATCTTGCAGGGCATGTGCTGCTTTCAGCTGTATAAGGAATTGTTGAGATTATCAGTCAGAAGCATAGAGTCCCTATTTCTGGAGAATCAGAAAATGAACAAAGATGGGTAATAAGAAATAATTTGAGGAGGTTTTATTATTATTACATTTAGTGGTAGGGTTGTCTCTTTAATGCTTTATATGTTTTTTCCACACTAGATAGGTGAGCTTATATTACACAGTAAAAAGCTATTAGTTTTCTCAAAAGATTGTCGATTTTCTTTCCAAATTGCTAAATTACATTTTCAATTTTATGAGAATGCTCTTTCATTTGTGCAAAATCCTGCGCTCAGATGGTTAGGCCAATCTCATCACGCAAGACTATTAGGTGAGCTAATTGGATCTGTCTTACTTATACATTTCTATCAGGAATATCTAAGAAATGTGGAAATCCATTTGGAAATGAAGGCAGCATCTTCATGTTCTCAGAACCTCAGAAATTTCTGGTGTTGCAGCTGCAGCCAGGGGGAATTAGCTGCTTTCTTGTTGGCAGATTTGTCAAAACCTTTTTCCAAGGTATGAACCTGACCATCTTCATAATTGTCAGAAGCTGCTAAATGATGCAGTTTCTCTGTGGTATTTAACTGATGCTAGTCCTGGGAAGATGCAGGGACATCTCTCGCACGGTTCATTTGGGCTGTCATCGACGTAGGTGTGAGGGTGACCTCAGCACTGTAACTGCTGATCCTCTTCAGCGTACTTATGAATTTATCTCCTCGCTAACCCAGCAAAGCAGAGAAAAACCATTATCCCCATGTTGCAGATGGAGAGGTGTGGGATCAAGGCAATGAAGGAGCTGCCAAGGTCGGCCGGTCTGAAGGTATTTGAGATGGAGTTCCCGTGCTCTAAATCCCCACACTTAAACGTTCACCTCTGCTTGCACGATTTCCCTCCCGTAACACCGCATGGCCAGCGCTTAACATACTTACTCAAGACTATCTGTGACTCCTTTTGTAGTGATTTTTTTCACTTGTAAGACTCCTGCCTGGATCCAGCCAAGGGTTTGCAAACAGGCCTGCTTTTACTGGGGTCGCTTTGTGGTTTGGAGTTAAGTCATTTTGTTGAATGGGTCCCAAGAGGTCAGATGCTGCTGGCCAATTTGCAGTGCATTAGTGCTGTGCTCGTGGTGTGGCCCAGGACCTCTATGTGGCAGGATTTCTGTTTAGCACTGTGTCCTGCGAGTGAGAAATGGTCTGTGTTCCCTCGGCACTCGGTAATGCCTTGTCTGGCAGAAAGTCTGCAGAACAAAGTGAACCTTTTATGCATTTGCAAGATGCTTGCACTGGCAGAGAGCATTGGTATTGGTTCAGTGCTTTGTATCGTGCAACGATGAGGTATTTTGCTCTTAAACTGAATGGACTGTCTTGTTGAATCGGGGTCTTGCTTTCCAGGGGAAGCTAAACTAAAGCCACCCACACTTGCCCTGTGACTACTAAATACTGGCCACTGACAGCACTGGGATAATTCAATATAACTCTCAGCAATTCTCATTTGTGAGAGCAGTTTCTAGTAGAGCCAAACCTCTTTCTCCCTAAGATCTTCCTTCTTACTTTTGCCCAGGTCACAAATGGGGACAAATCCCTGGAAGGCTGTGGGTAAGACCTGAATGCTGCTTGCTCCACTCTGCCGAAATCAGCAGGACACTTACTGCTGGCCTCAGAAAAGGTGCAACGAGAGAAAGGGGGGCACAGGGAGGAAAAGTCACTTGGCTTTAAGCATGTATTGTTTAAATTATTCAGTTTCTCCTAAAACAGCCCATTGAATAATACATTGTGGTCACTTTTATTTCTAAATTGCTTGCACTTAGACTGAGGTTAAAATTAAGTCCTAAAATGCCACTTGCACTCGGGTTCCTCTGGAGATGCCCACTGAGCAGTGCATTGGTCCCAGCGCCTCTCTCCCCCATGTTTTAAGGCTCTGGGTCCTGTGTCTGGGCAGTGCCAGCTCCAAACACTGCCCAGTCTGGTCCCCCACGTCTCCTGTACCACGAGACTGAGTTTAACAACCTCAAAGCACTAAAAATAACAAGCTTGGGCTTGTTTCTATTTGCTTTCTCCATTGCTGGCCAAGCCCTCTGGAGCTGTTTGTCAACAGCTTTATTCCTTCTTCATTAAAGAAGAGTTTTGACCTAATTGCACTAATCCCTGAGTTTATGGAAAACCTTTGAAGTGCCCTACACCAGAGTCACAAAATGGAGCAGTGACGGAGCACAGTGCCTTATTCTCCCTTTCTTTCCCATCTTGTCCCTGAAACATGTGCACGCAGAGAGATTTTTGCGTTGGAGGAGAATTTCTGCTTGAGACACCCATAGCTCAGGTGTGGGTTTTTTGGTCTTATTTAAAGGACAGGGGGAGTCAGGAGAAACTAGCTCTGCTTCACACTTACCTGCTTCTCAATTTCTGCTTAATGTTTAATAGTAATAATATAAACAAAACCGCAAACCCCCAGAGAGCTGTTTGAGAGGCCTGACATTTATGCATTGTGTGGAGGAATAATTTAGCATTTAAAAACAAAACAAATCTCTCTATGTAAGGTGGTTCATTATTCTGACTGATTGGAAATGAGACAAATGTGGATGTTTAGTGAGGCTCCTTTTAAAAGAAAACTTCCCTTCTGTTGATATGCTGTCCTCCTCCACAGAGGGGTGAAACCTGGCTGAGCATCCAGAGGGATAATTAGTTGCTGTTTGGGAAATGCCTTCAAATGCGCAAGTGTTAAATCTTACTGGTTTTTTTATTCAATTATTTGGCTTGTGCAAGAAGGATGCAATCTTAATAGCCGAGTCCTCTGAGATGTAGTAATGTCCTCACAGATGCAAGCAAGGATGCTAATAATGAGAAGCCCAATGTGTGGTGAGCTCTGAGTTGGGCCAGCCAGGAGGAGCACTCGGTTGGCTTCTTGGTGGCTGCTGCTGGCATCACCTCTGGAAGCGTCAGGCCATGAATGCCACTGGAAAAACCTAATCAGTGCAAGGTCATGGTCTCCCAGTGTGATGGGCTGGAGCAGGGACAAAGGATGAGGGAGCTGCTGATGGCAAGGGACAGCTCTGCACAGCCTGTGGGACCCTTGCCTCCCAGACAGAGAAGGGCTCTGGGACACAGCCAGCCACGCTTAGCACAGACATGATGTCTGTGCTGGGAGACCTGGAGCAGTAAAAGCCCAAAGAGGCCAAGAGAGCTTCTGGGGAACAGGAGGCATTTGCAGCAGAGGGGCAGGTCGGTGTTGTGCCCCGCTGTGAGCTGAACGTGCAGCTGGTGAACGTCATGGCACTTCCCGGCTGCAGGATGAGGCTCACAGCAACCCCACGGATCTGGTGGGAACTTGGAGAAAGCAGCTGTAAAAACAGAAGCTCCTTTGGTTTGCAATTTTTTTCTTCTTGCCGTTGTGCGCAGTGACCTTTCCTTAATGAGAAAGAAGAGTGAGAAGCCTGAAAAGGAGGGAGGGGGAAGGAAGAAGGCGCTGGGAGGGATGCAGCGAGTAACAGAGATGTTGTCCATGCTGCTACGCAGTGTCTGAACACAGTGGTAGCCCATTGTTGGCCCCAGAGCCACCCTGTCATTGATGGAGGCTCTTCATGCTGCTTCACATAGCTTTGTTCCAAGGTCTCCTCTTTTGCTGGGGCTCGGTGCTCGCTGGCTCCAGCAATGACTCCTGATCTGTGGCAGTGAGGGAGAGGAACACTGTGTGCCTACAATTTCTGGAATTACTGGGTATAAAAGTTGCCACTAAGTCACCCATACACTCTTCTAGCTGCAAAGCAGCGTTTCAGGAGCAGACTAACGCTTCTGATACCTTTGGAAGCGCCTCATTACCATGCGATTGGAGACAGCTTCTGCATGAGCCTAGCAGAAATATTCCTCTATTATATCTCTTCACAGAGTTTTTGCATATAATATTAAGCATTAAAATAACTTAATAAGGCATAAATCAAGTTTTACTGTGGTGCCACTGCACAGGAAAAAAGCACTCCTGGAAAGGCATCGTGGCCTGCTTTGGAGTGGGAGCAATTTATATATTCAATATATAACTTTTGTTGGCTCTGCTGTAAATCCCATCTCAAAGCTTGTGTGCTCTCCGCATTGTACAACAGGACTTCATCAGCATGTGCAACCACACAACGCTTACTCGGGCCACCTGCTCTGCAAAGATCCAGTCTTTGCACTTTGACTGTGCACTGTGCACCACATCACCTGTTGCTTGCAGAGCTCGCTCTGTGCTGTTGAGTCTGTGGTGGTGCGGGGAATGGGGAGTGCAGCATCTCTCTGGAGTTAATCCAGAGTGCCTCGCATGCCTGCACCAGAGCTGTCAGTCTGCTCACTCTGTGCAGGGCTAGTTCACGGCACTGCCCTGTAATTTTACATCGCAGCTCCCCCTGCGAGTGGGATGCCCATGGCGTGACAGCCCTGGGTTGGTAATTGTCGGCAGCGCTTTATTTTCATAGGTGAATGCTCTGGGTTGATCCCTTCTGGGCTGTCTCCTGGCAGCGTCTCTTCAGTCGATTAATCACTGGGAGATGATAAATGAAAATATCAGCTTGAGAAATGTCTGCCCTGTGCTCCCAGCAGAGGCAGCAGTGCACGGTGAATAGTTTTCTCCCATCTCTTCTGCTTTGATTCCCTCTGTAGAGCTGTGTCTCAAGCAATTCTCTTGCACGCAGGAGCTCTGCTAGCGTTCAGCCCCACTCGCTGCGAGCTGGAGAAGAGATGGGAATTGCAACTTGGGCAGTGGTGAGGAGTGCTATGAGCATCTTTCCTCCCTGATGGCTGTGTCCCATGACCAGCATGATCCAAACTTCAGCACACTGCGTGTTTCATCCTTTCATGCTGTGCTTTGGGTCCTCCAGAGATGGGATGTGCGTGGAAGAGCTTTTGAGCCACATCTGCTGTGTCTATGCATTTTCAGTTTTACAAAGGATGCAAAACTCTTTAGATAACCAGAGAGTTAGCTGTAAATCTAGCTGCTCCCTGCAAAATCTGCATCTTATCACAGTTAAGAGCTGGTTTGGAAAGGTTTAGGTCCTGTGAAATATTCTGCAATTTCAGAAAGTTTTCTGTCCTGTAGTGGGAGAGAAAACTTTTCAAACTCTCCTCCCCCGCTCCCGCTTCAGACTGAAGTGCAGAGATTTTCCGTGGCTCTGGGAGGCATTTCTGACGTGAATGTGACCAAAACTAATACATAATTACGAAAAAAGTTCCTGTTCTGAAGCATCTCATTTTTGGATAGGTAAAGTGATTTGTCTGGGTATTCTTGATGTACAGCTCTACTGGCATCTGCAGTGTCTCTAAGTGATGCATCTCTCTGAAGGCTTCACTGCTTCTGCTGTGTGATCTGCTCCCAACAAATTCCAGAGAGCTAGTGATTTATCGGCCACTGCTTTTTGGGGTGAGGAAAAGGCTAATGCTTTATGGATGTATCAGCGTCCCTGTATGGCACATGGAATACAATATCCTGCCAAAGAGGGAAGGGTTGTCTGCTACCTGGCAATCCATCATTTCTCCCAGTGCCCCATGGCAAATGCACTTTTCTTTTTTCCATCAGACAACATGCGAGTACTGTTATACAGTGAAGAGCTTCTCCCTTCTCCTCCTCCACAAATGGTTATGAAACCCTGAAAATGCAGCTTCTGCAAGATGAAGAATAAGATGGAAAGGGTCATTTTGACAGGGAGAAGCCATCATTGCCTGCAGCTCTTGGTTTCAGCAGGACACGTGAGATCTCAAGCGATGCAGCTGGGCCATGGTCGGCACAACGGGATCACAGCAGAGATGAGAAAGCCTGGCCAAACATGCCCATGTAGGCTGCTAGGTATGTGCTGAAAACATGCAGATGTGTCAACAGATGCTGCGGTTTTTTTTTCTTTTCTCCCTGCCCCACAGTGATTTCCTCCACTACAGGCATGGCTCAGCTGACCTTGTCCCCGTGGAGCTCATCCATCCCTTCAATAGTGGAAGAGTAAGGGAAATGTGTTGATAACCTGGTGAGTGTCTACTGGGGAGTATGAATCCCTCTCTTACATCTCTCCTTGGCGTTTTAATTGATTCAGGGTTTTCCCAGTGGAGAACTTCATAAGAGCATTTGATAAAATCAGCTACACATGATCCTGTCTCTCATTACTTACAGGCTTGAGGCAGGTAGATGATTAAGTGAAATTTTTACGGTGTGAGCAGTTGTAACAAGGGAAATTATCATCCTGGATGTGAGACAACGACTTGGCTCTTACTACATCTGCTGGCAGACAACTAACCCAGTGACTTTGCCTCTGATCTTGGAACAAGTCGTTTGCTTTCTCCTCCAGGACAAACCTGAGCTTGCTCCCCTCATACATTAAAAGGACAAGTCGTGTGGATGTGCAGTGCTCAGGAAAACTGCTTCAGACTTTCTTTGGGCTGTTGCAGTTCTGATGGAGGTGAGAGCGTCTGCAGTTGTCACCCAGGGAATGCCTCTGCAGGCACGGGGTGGAGAGTGTCCTTGGGGCTCAGAGACTCGCTTCTGACATAACTCCTTGTTGATAAATAAACTTTTAATTTTGCAGGGAGTCATTGTCAAGATCATTGACAGATCCCACTGTGAAGCTAGATCCAGTAAAGACCAGTAACGCTGTTTCCTAATTTGGTTTGAAATCTTAAAGCACTCCCTCATCTTAGCAGAAATACCTAAATGCCACCAATTTGGTGCTGTATGTAATTCTTTGTTATAATGGCATACTTGACAGTATCTGTGTACTTACCTGGAACAGTAAAAGCCTCCTGTATTTAAATGAAATACACACAGCAGGTTTGAAGATGAACACAGGAGATGCTTGAATGCCTTTTAGACAACAGTAATTCAGACCATAAACATAATATAGATTGCAATAGTGTATATAAAGGAGTGCTTCAAATACCAACCTTTGTATTCTGCAATTGAGTACAATTGATTCCTAACCTAAAGCAATACTGTACCCAAAACCCAAACTGTTGCATAAACATAACAAATCCATCACTGAATCAATAAAGGCGATGCAGAAAAGATACATTAACTATCCAGCACGACACGGCTCATGTGAGCTGAACCACGTGTGATGGTATTTCATGCAAGGAACTGGGAGAAATGAAAACACGTAAAGGATGAATCCTCATCTGTGTCACTGAGTGCATGCCCGCTCTTCGCTCTGCTGAAATCAGGTGCAATTTGCACCGTGGAGCACCTGCTCCTCTGAGCAAAATGAAATTTCTGGATTCCTCCAAATTCCTGCAAAGCGGGACTTTTTGCTGCCCGGTTAATGGGAGTTTTGTCAGCTGTGCTTAGTAGACACGATAAATGGATAATAAATAGTGCAGTCTGTGGACAGCAAACGGCTCCGACAATCCATTAACCAACGAGACATATTGCACATTCCAGCTTATTAGTCTCATATCCATAATATATTTTAACAATCTCTCCCTGGCAGGCATTTTCTTAGAACAAACACACAGGTTGGACTTTAATTTTTCATCCCTCTTCAAAAATTCAGAGTGAAAAAGAGCTGGTAGTGAGCCATTAGTGGTAATTTGATCCTGTATTTGCTCTGGAAATTTTAGATTTTTTTTTTTTTTTCCTGTTCTTCTGCTTCTGCTTGCTCCCTCATTGTTTTTCTCCGCAGAAGCAGCATTGTGAAGGCTGGGGGCAAGCAGCGAGGAGACAGCCTGGGCAAACAGAGTTTTGGCAGTTTTTCATAGGTGGCCCTTGATTTTTTAAATAAAGCCTTTTCTGCTTTTAAATAAAGCCCACACAGGTGCTGGCTGAGCAATGAGCAGCACAGGCCCCTTCCAGATGAGTGCGCATTGCTGGTATTTAGGGGTTTTTTGCTGTCAGGACAGAGCTGGGCTGTCCTGGCCCTGGCCAGCACTGCAGGGGGGGGGGGGGGGGGTGTCCCCAACTCTCCGTGTCTGGGGGACGCAGAGTCCCACAGGTCTGGTGGGACCCTGTGGGGGCTTCAGCTCCGTGAGCGAGGGGTTCGCAGCAGCTCTGGCTGGAAGCTGGTGAGGGAGCAGCCTCTGCAGAGCCACTCAGCGCAGCCCCCCCCGCCCGGTGATCCGACTAGTGCTCCCCCCGCGGCCCCGGTCTCTGACGGGTTATCCAGGGGGTCAGCCCCGCGCTGCTCTCCCTGCAGACCCCCGAGGGGCGGGGAGGTGCCGCTCTGACCCTCAGCCCGAAGGGGAAGGGGCTGGCTGCGGGGTGCGTGGCCGCTCTCCCTTGAGGCAAAAGCCGGGGGGGTGCGGGGCGCGTGTTTGAGAGACTGTTTATTCCCGGTGCGATACAGAGAACTCGCGGTACGCGCCGCCGAGAGGCTGCGCACCCCTCACGCCCCCCGCCGGGACGGGTTACGCGGGTGCCTCGCAGCACGGACAGCAAACGCGGGAGGGCCGGAGCAACGCCCGCCCTGGCGGAAACCCCCGCGCGGAGCCCGCCCGCGCGGCAGGTGAGGGGACGGGGCGGGGCCGCGGGGCCAATGAGCGGCGGGGCGGCGCCGCGCGCGGGGCGAGTTTGCCGGTAGCGGGGCGGGCACCAATCAGCTTGCGGGGCCGGCCGAGCGCGGGCCAATGGGCGCGCGCAGGGGCGGGGCGGGGCGCGCGGAGCCGGTCCCGGCGCTCCGGGAGCGGGGCTGAGCTCCGCTCCGCTCCGCTCCTCAGCAGCCCGGTCGCGGCTCCGGTCCCGGCGGGGATGTCAGCCGGTGGGGTGTAGAGGAGCGCTCCGGTGCCCCGAGAGGATGTCGGGGAGCAGCGGAGCGCTGCTGCTGGCGCTGCTGGCGGCCGTGCTGCTCGGTGCCCCGGGGGTCGCGCAGCCAGTGGGGGAAGCCGCCTGCCGCCCGGTCCGCGCCGCCTTCCAAGCGCTGCAGCCCGGAGCTAAGTGGGTGCCCGAGAGCCCCGTGCCAGGTGAGACCGTCCGGCCTCGGGACTCGCGGGCGCTCTGGGGGCGGGGGTGCGCCGGTACCGGGGGCCGCTCAGGTGTGGGGCGAAGCGGCTTGCGGAGCCGGGTGCGGGCTGCCCGCCCTCCCGCCGCCTGCGGGCAGCGGCTCTTCCCCGGCAACGCGGTGGCGGCGACCGCCGGGCTCCGCGCCTCGGGGGCGGCGGGTGCTCCCGGTTGCATCCTGCTGGGCTAAAACGGAGCTTGCGGTGACGTCTGTGGCGTGGAACTCCCCTGGGTGAGCGGGCCTTCCGCTGCTCTCGTTTGGTTTGGGGGGGTCTTTTACCTCGAGGTGACTCGTATGCGAACTTCTGCTGTCGGGCAGAGACGGGGTGCTGCCTGCAGAACCAGCCGCCCTCGCTTGCCGCTGTCGGGGGGTCCTGTCCGGTGCCAGGGGCCCGGGAGGGTGCGGGGTCCCTGCCAGCGACCGGCTCTGCTGGCCCTGGGTCTGCCCCGGCTGCTCTCCCAAACTGCGCCAGGCAGCGAGGGGGGAGGGAGGGAGGGAAATCCCGCTCTGCAAAGCCGCTCTGAGAGCACCCAGACCCTCCTCATCCCCCAGCTGGAGCTCCAGCGCTGCCCCAGAAAATGGGGCTGGAAGGAGGCGGCAGAAGCGTTCTCCGAGCTGTGTCTGTACCGGGCGGGAGGCTGGCAGGGATCTGGGCGAGGTGTTGCTCTGCTGTGCAATTAATTAACATTACAGGTGGCTGCCTGGGAGGTACCAAACCTCACCGCCTACATCCTACAAGGCTGCTTTCGGTGTGTATGCTTCGGTCCTATTTTAAGATGTAAGCGAAATAACCGAATTCCATGTCTTTTAAAGGTCTTTTTTCAGCTTTTTTAGTAACTAGGGAGTGTGAGCCCCTCGAGGTGGGTGGCTGTGCACTCCCGAGTGTGTGTACACAAACAGATAGGTTTTGATAGCTGCGTTGGAGCTGCCTGGAGAACTCGGGTGCTGTTGTGTTAGGTTAAATACGCAGCAGCGAACGCCTGCCCTGAAAAGCTTATGATCAAAGTATGAAAAGGAAGAGATAACAGGCAAACGTGACAGGCAGGGGAGGTGCAATGAGATCATCGCCAGCAGTAGCTGCTTTTAATAATGATGTGTTGAGTTACGTTTCTCGCGTGTCGCACGATCCAGAAATACAAGAGTTGCTTCAACAACAATCTGCTGCAGTGCAGGAAAGGAGGGGGACAAGTGGGGTGCCAAGGGCTGGGACTGCAAGGTGTTGTGTCTGCTGGTGCAAATCCCGAATCCTTTGGTCTGTAAGACTGTAGCAGTGCCTCAGCTTACCAACAGCTGTGAAATCTACAGGGAGCATTTAGATGCAAGTCCTGGTGACAGAGTACCTGCCCGATCCCTTCCTAATTTTACACCCCTTTCCCATATAATTTTGGACTCTTAATGCTTCCTTCAAACTAGCTGCAGGAGCAGCATCTCCTCTCTCTCCATCCTGCGAGGCCTCGGTCTCCTGGTCAGTATGGAGGTAGTGCTGGAAATACTTTGCGATGAAATGCTTGCATTGAGAGTTGCAGGGAGGGGAAAGAGCTGGTCTTCTCGCCACTAAAATGACAAATTCTGTTGTTTGTTTGTAATCAAAGAAGTGTCTTCCCTCATTTCTGTGAGAGTCAGTTAAATGTTTTGATCCCTAGGTAACTTTGTTGGAGCGTATTTTTACAGGGAGAGGTGACGGAGGGGCGGGCAGCTGGGGTGCTCCTGACAGCTCCCTGCAGGCTGTGCTGTGAGTGGTGAGGGGCTGCTGGGGCATCCATGCTGTGATGTGGTCAGTCCTTCCCCAGAAACTGGTGGCTGTTCTGGACTGGGCTGTGATTGCAGCAGGTGCCTTTGCCCAGGCATCTTCCTCTCCCAGTAGGGTTCAGGTTGCTGGAGTTGCTCAGCTGAGTTTTTGCTCCCCTGGGAGCCCCAGCTGCACCCCTGATATTCAGGAGGAGTAAGGAGCCCTTTGCCTCTCTGCAGAGCCTGTGGGTAGCTGGATCAATATCTTGTAACAGGACTGGTGTTTCAAGTGAATGCTTCCAGCTTGTTATGATGATAAAGTTCCCACATATCAAATCGAAAGTGGATTTTACATTTGCCTAAGTACATAAACTTGATCATAATTAAAGCAATGACTGCTTGCTTATACCTTGGATCTGGCCCATCTTGCATGACTCTGTGTAGTAATTACACTTCAGAGCACTCGCTTCTCCTAGTAGCAGCTGCATAAATCTCTGTAATAGAGGAACATCACTCAAGGACTATTTTCCAGGCTTCTGTTTATTGCTTTTCTTCCTTTCATACATCTGTCAATTAAAAAAAGTTTTGGATTTCCCAGCCGCAAATCACCATGGAATCGATTCTGAGAACCTTTGCCTATAGATCATATCACCCTGGAGAAACAGAGGGTTTAAACAGCTTATTTAAAACATGGGGGTTTTTTGACACAAACAGAAAATGAAGACTTCCAAAAGCCACAGTTTGCATTATGAGCAGTTGTGGCTCAGGGTGTAAGTAGAGGAAATGCTCCTGAGTTGCAACAGATGCAGGAGAGATGTCCCATGGCTCTGTTTCGCTGGATCGGGGGTGCATGGGCTGAGGGGACATCAGCACAGTGCTCCCCACACCAGGCTGATACTTTTAATTAAAAAAAAAAAAAAAGGCAATTCTGATAAATGTGAGGGAAGTGTCGTGCTGTTTCGTGAGCAGAATTAATGTTCTGGGAGTACTGCTAGCTGAAGGCGTGCATCAGGCAGCGAGCAGAAATTTGGTCTCCTCTTGTCCTGCAACCCAGGGACCAGGTTTTTGTAGCTCTGGAGCATGTTTTGGCACGCTTGGAGGTGGGGAGCAGCGTGACCTAACTACTGTCAGCTGCAGCTGACTGTTTGGAGTGGTGGGAGGACGTAATTCATGGCAACAGCTTGACTCGAGCTAGATTAGAGGCCTTGTGCTGGAGAGGAGCGAAGGCAGGGTGATGGGAGAGTGCTTTTCGTAGGGTTTTCAGAAGTTGAGACTTATGCCAGCTCATGAGCCAGCCTGCCGTTCTGTGCTGGGGTAACTTCCTCAGCCGTTCACATTCATTAATAACTATCTTTTTGTTACACTGCCTGTCTTGGTTTTCTTCTTCCTTTTGTCTTTTCCCTGCATAATTTCTCATGTATAAACAGTAACTTGAATTTCCATTTTTTTCCTGGTCTGTTTTTCTCTCCTCTTTGCCATTTGAATTTCTTTGTGTTCATGGTGAGGCTCTGGTTAATTGGGCTGAGTGTGGGTAGAGGGGAAGGGACGAGTTGTTGCGAGTTGCCAAGACAGGGAGAGGGGATGGCTGTGTCTGCCCTTGATCGTGTGGAAGCTGAGGAATACTTTTCTCTGTAGAAATATCTGCCAGCGGGTCTGTTTCCTCCTCCCACAGCAGAGTGCAGTTTCCAGCGTTTTGTTCATTCTCTTTGACAGAAGCAAATATGGATTCCCTCTAAGAAAATAGAGGATATTAACCTTTTGCTTTTGGAGTTGAGGTCTAAAGTTTTATAATTGGCTGGCAGACTGTGTCAAGCTTTTTTCTCTCTTCTTTTTGGCAACTGGTGTGTGCCAACGTACAATTTAGAAACTGAAAATCCCAACTCTTCCCACTGGACTCGATGTACCTTTGTTCATGAGCTGGTTCCCTTTGTACTCCTGCTCTTTTATTCTGTTTTTCCTGAGTGGGGCTAATGATACTTCTCCCTGTGCAGCCTTTCCGTTTAGCTTAGCATGGTGGTTTAAGATCTTAGTTTACTAGATAATTGAGTTTTCTGTTCTTAATTATTTCAGGCCTGCAAGTTGCTCTCTTGATAGTTAAGAGAGCAGGAGCAGAACCCTAAAATTTAGTAACCTCCCCAGGCAGTGGTTTTATAGTGAGATCATTAATTTTATTTTTTTTTTCCCAGGGGTTAATTTTAACAACATCCTGAAGAGTGTTCTTCCCAGTCTTTCGAATGGCTGTAGGGTGTGTGAGACTGTAACAATCGTGTATGGTGAGTGGGTGCCCACAAATTAGCTCCATATTTTTGATGACAGTATTGTTGATACATTTGTACATTTGTTAGGAGGAAACTCTTACTCTGTAAAAACTCTCTATTCTCTCCATAACTACATCTTTTAAAAGATGCGGTGTTATGGAGCATTATATTTGTGTGGCAATCATCTGGCCAACATTGCAAGACCTGGGGAGGAATCCAGAGTCAGATGGCCTTGTGAAACACAAGATGGAATAGAAAATAAAGGATAAAGTAATAAATATCCCATGTAGTACCCATACTGTTCCAACTTTAATCACCCATTGAATGATGTTGGTTTATAATTTATATCTCTTTAATTAGGTTTTAAAAAGATCAGCACTTAACCTGGGTTCTGAACAGTTGCATTTCCTTTTCCCCCCCCAAATGCTGAGCATTAAAAGCCAGTGACAGATGCATGACTCCCAGTCACATAATTTAAAAGAACGTTTTTAATGAAAAAAAAGTATTGAAATAGCTGGGGGAAAATCCACTATATTTAAAGGTTGAATCACTGCTTTTATCTGTTTAAAGCATGATGCTGACTGCAAAACAATTAGAGAAGGAAAATTAACCCAAAGCAGCAGCTTTCTTATGGGTAATATTAACAAACTGGTGAGCTAAGAGAGTGGGGCGAAGCCCTCTGACATTTCCAGACAGCAGAAAGCAAAGGGTGCTGCTGTACGGGGTAGCAGAGCCCCCCTGTCGCATGGGCAGGAGGCTGCAGTAATGTAACATTAAGCAGGGACAGGTTCTTATTTTGGCAATGCCTGGAGTAAATTTTGAGGGAATGTTAATCTGATTTAAGGTGCTGCTGGGTCTGGGTGGGCAGGCTTGTGTGCCCCAGTGGAAGGCACGGCTTGTCTGCCTGTATCTGATGACAGGGTTGGAGCTATCCTGGGATGCTTAAAATCAAAGTACAATCCTTCAGCCTCATGAAGGAGTTTGCAGCTGCCTGCAGATGTTCTCAAGGGGGCTTTTTTGACATTTAATCCACTGAAATTATTTTCACTTCTGCTGTACTACCACCTATCTGTGGGAATAATTGTACATCAAAGTCAAATTTAGTGCTTTAAATTCACCGCTACCAGGTCTTCAGTAAAATTTCCCTGTGTCAGAAGAAGAAAGAAGAGGCAGGGTGCTGCTGAAATCACTGCAGCTGTAGAGATTAGTTCTGTCAGCTAGGAGTGTATGCAAAATTACTGGAGCATTTACACTGCTGTTCCCCAAGATGGCATAAATGGCACAGTGCTCTGACAGTGCCCGGCGTCCGCGTGCCTGTGGAAGGGGCCACATCCAGCTCCTCACCCATGGGAGTTGGGTGTCGGAGGGTCAGGCTCCTGTCCTTAGCATTGCATCAGTATCACTAGTCTTGCAAGGCTTGGTATGTGAGCATCCAAATGCAGTTTATTAAAACCGTTGGAGTAATTCGTGGGACACTTTCGTTCCAAAAATGAATTTGTAATGATTTATAGCAGAAGGAGGAGGTTGTTTGCAAGGGCCAAGGCTGGCATTACGAGGTGTAATGGCTTGAAACTTTAAGAAAAAGGGTGGTGGTGTAGGTTGGGAGATAAAAACAGTCTTAACAGTAAGGGCCGTTAGGCAGTGGAATGGGCTTTGCTATCTAGTCCGAGCTATCACTGGAGGTGTTTGTGTGAAATAAAATGCTTAGAGGGGGTGGATTGGGGGGCGGGGGGGTAGGATTTGATGACTCACAGGACCTTTTCCATTGCATTTTTGGAGCCAGAAATGTGTGGCAGTTTAATTCATGCTAGTGTCTGGTCTGTAGGCTCGTGGTGTGTTTCCAGGCGTTTGTGTCTCAGCATCCACTGTGCTTCTGGAGCACGCGCGGTTTACACGGCTCCTAGCACTTGGGGTGCAGGATTTGGGTCTCTTGGGTGGTGGTGCAGCATGAGTGCAGAAGAGGGTCCTCCAAGCAACAGCATGAGTAAACCCCAGACATATTCTCAGGTCAAAAAGTGCCGTCCCAGTTTCATTGGTGTCTGCTGGGGCTGGGGTCAGTGGGGTGGGTTAGTGGCTCCTGGGGGACTGGGGTCCTGGGCATCAAAACCTCTTTTCCTTACTGTGGGGACTTACAGATGGGACTGTTTGGGTCTGCTCACCATCTGGGAAAGCCATTTACAGAAAATAGCTGGCAGATGGGAGTCAGACCCCCATTCCCTGGCCCTCTGGAGCAACGCTCTGTGCCACGAAGGACCTTGTCCCTGGGAGCTGATAAGAGCCTGTCCTGCCTGTATTGACCTGTTGCGTTTACCGTGACGTTTCTGGTCACTGGTGTTAGTTGGCTATCTCTGTAAAATGTTTTAAGCTGTCAGAGTTAATTCCCAGGCTTTTTCCTCCTCCTCCGTGATTGCTCTGCTACAGCATGTGTCTTTTTACTTCACAAAAATAACAATCCATTTAAGGGGACAAATTGACTTAATTGCTAAAAAGAAGGATGGGATGTGAGTAGATGACCTCGCTGCTTCCTATCCCTGGCTTTAACTTGCACAGATCTCTTAATTGCCAACTCTTAGATTTTCTATATTGGTATTTCCATTAATCATGGAAGTTTTTTTTTAATAATTTGAAATGTGTCCTAATATAATAAATGTAGGAGGAAATAAGCTTTGTATTAACAAGAAATTTATGTCTGTATTATAGTGTTAAAGGGACCATGCTAAGCCTTTTTGTGGTGTAAATTGACTTGGATTTGACTTTAAAAAACCTCTTTAACTTGCTGTTATATAACCACTTCTCATTAATGCAGTGTCTTGCTGTTATGTGGTTTTATGGTCCCTGTTATTTTTTTGATGCATGAAATACCTGTCGCTGTGCTCCTCTGGAGTGGGTTGGTTCATGAACCATTGAGCCTCAATCTTTAGATGTCAGTGGTGCTGGCTCTTTGTTGGAGGGCTTGATGAAGGAATTAGTGTTGCACATTCTGCTTTGCAGAAGGGGAAACTGAGGCAGCAGATAGAGGTGGAGCTGGGATAGTGTTGTGGGTCCAGCCTTGGGCTGGGCCTCTTTCTCCCCCTTTGCCATGCGTTGTTTTGCAGTGACGGCAGAACTTGAAGTACTTAAACTCCTTTCTCCACGTGAAATGCACTTTGAAGTGTTTCATGGTGTTTTTCTCAGGCTGTGCCAGGGGAAGGGATGGGGCTGGAGGGAGGAGGGTTTCTGCTGTCGCTGCTCCCGAGCCCTGACAGGTGGTTTTCCCTCGGTGGTGTGCATGACTCTTCTTCAGGAGGTGCACGATTGAACTGACATTAATATTAATCCTGTTCTTCTAGAGTACACTTACAAGAGTGACTTTTGACACTTTCTAGTAATTAGTGAGAGAGTGGATGTGGTAAAAGACTCTTAAGGAGAGGAGAGGGGAACCTGGAAGGATGTGTAATCCTTCCAGAGCAAAGGTGACCAGACTTGCTTTTATTGAGGAAAAAAACCTCTACAGCAAACAGTAAGGCAGAGTGAGGGCTGAGGGGTTTGTGGAGCCTTCACCCTGTCTGGGCTATCAGTCACTGGCTTGGGGACTGCTTCCTAATCCTGGCTCTGGGAGTGCTGAGCCTAACAGGGAGGTGCTCCTGCTCTGGGCACAATGCAGTTTGGGTGGCAGACACTGAAATGGGAGGTTCTTGCTGCTGTCTGGCCCTGGATAGCTGTTTTTAATGGAGTTGCTGCTTACTGTTTGCGTTTCTAGCAGCATCATCTGATCAGATGTGTTTTGCATGATGAGGACTATTTGCTTTGATATGAGCTTATTGTTCTGCTTGTGTTTGTGGGGCCACAGTTTGCTACTGGAAGTTGATTGAGAATGAAACTCTTTGTTGCTTCTACTTCCAGCTCTTCTGTTCGATCTTCTCCTGTTGTCTGAACCCAAAAGATGAATATTTTTTTTCTAGATTTTATTTATCACTTTTAGCTAACAGCACTTCCTAAAGTTGTCTGCTACCTTCAGGAGTAAGAGCTTTGAGAATGCTTTGGGAATGAAAAAACTAAAAGTTTAGCATCGCTGACCTGTGCTTTGAGTTACAGCTTGATGCCAGAGCAAGTAATGTTCCTCTTGCCTTTGTCCCCTGTCTTTCATACCGTTCTGGTGAATGGGTGGAGGTGCTGCCCATGCAGTGGCACTTCTGTTGCTGAAAAGGCACTTGCCTTTGGCTGTGCTCAGTGCATGCCTCAGGACCCGTCCCTCTGCGTCTCTTCACATGTGAAGGGATGGACCTTGGGCTTCGCCTGTTGCAATGGAGTAAGGATGGGATGGTGAAATTGGTGGGAGGACTCGGGAGATAGGTACAGTTAGAAGTCTGCACTAAAAAAAAAAAAGTCGTTGTGTTCTCCTGTTACTATTATTTCTGTGGATGCAAAAAGATGGAGATCACAGGCAAATAACACAGCTGTTACTTGTTTTAAGCTAGTTTTAAGTCTTTATGCAAATTACAAGCATATCCTGCGTGCTGAGCTACGTGCATTACTCTGTTCATTGTAAATCCACAGCTTCAAATCCTGGCTCCTTTTTCCATCTCCCACTCCATCTCTTCTGGCTGCCTGCAGCTCGTCACCGACGTGCTGGTAGGCATGCAGGAGATAGCAGGGCAGTGCTCTGTATCGCTCTGCTCGGCACCAGCGCATCAGTGGATGGAGTGTGTGGGAGCTTAAGCAAGCAGCGTGCTGGCAGGCATACACAGCAAGCTCTCGGGGGCTATTGCTCAGCAATCCTGGCTCTGCCTTATCAGTCTTCTCCTTTGGCCAAGCTGCTTGCTCAGGACAAATTCCAGAAATGTCATCAATTTGCCCAAACAGTAATTGTGGCAATATCAGTGTATGGAGTTGGTTTCCTCTCCGCTTCCAGCAATTCCACCTCCTAATGCAAATTTTCTGCCCTTCTTGTGTCTCTCTCCAGGGTCGGATTTGCAAGTATGTGTCCCGAAGGGCTCCACGTGCTGTTCGAGGAAGATGGAGGAGAAGTACCAGGCAACAGCTCGCCTGAACATGGAGCAGCTTCTGCAGTCAGCCAGCATGGAGCTGAAGTTCCTCGTCATCCAGAATGCTGCAGTCTTCCAAGGTGAGCGCTGGGGTGCTCTAGGCATGTGGAAGGAGGAGGAGGTGCTTCTGCTCCTCTTCCTCAGCACCTGGCAATCAAAAGTGCAGGTGGCTGGAAGCTTTCTGTTCACTCGTTTTCATAGGTTTGTATATATTATATATGCTTATTTATGATAAATAATACACCTGGTTTGGTATATGGCTGCTCTGCAGGGCTTGTCCTAAATATTCCTGTAGCTGAAACAGCAAGTGTGAATTTAAGGACTAAACCTCTTCAAGTGCAAATCTAAAACTAAATGAAAAACCCACTTCTCCAGGAATTAAAATATCTGTGCAAGTACCATCTTGTCTGATTCTGCCAGTCCTGAAAACCAGGCTGCAGTAATATGATCTGGTTGTCACCCCAGTGTAATGCTTGGTAAGCATCTGACTAAAATGTGTATATTGATTATTGTTATCCACTGGAAAACAAGGTTGGTTATTCCATGTGAAGGTGGGTAGAGGTTGCCTTGTTCAAGAGTGCAGTTGCTGGTGCTTGTTGCTGTGGGGTATTTGAGTGCTTGGTAACCTGATGCCACGCTATATGGTGGCAGCCTCTCTTCGTTTTCTAAAGATAATGTGATGTATTGTCTTTTTAGCAAAACTGATCTTTGACAAATATTTTCTACTGTGGATACACACTAGTTTGTGTCACTTAAATATGTGATTATTTTTTTTAGGGCTTTTACACAAGCAGAACTTATTCCATCCATGGTTAATGTGTGGTGAAATGATTGCTTGTTTGAGTGCTCTCTTATCGAGGTTCCATCGTTCTATATTAATGGCATTTTTGCCTATATTTAAAAAAGAAGGCATGAGCAGTCAAGCGTTTTTTCCTTCGTGCTGATATTTTTGCAGAATAATTGATTTATTTTTGTTCATGCCTCACTAACAGCAAGACCCAAAGCCTGCTGAAGCCTGTGGCAAAGCTCTGTTCTGGTCTACAACTGACTGATGAAGTCTAATGTATTGTTTTTCTCAGTGTAAGATCAAATAAATTGCTGAGGAGGCAACAGTGTATTTTTTTTCACAATACTACTTAATTCAGTGACCATTAAGCTCCAATTCAGCTAAACAGAATGGAGTAAAACTAAGAAGAGATTGGTTTCCTAGGCATTGGAAATGTGGACTAGCTTCAGAAATGGTGAATAACCTAACTGGAATACAAAGCGTCTGCCTCCTCCCCTATCATTTGACAAAAACAGCGCAACATTAGAGTTTTTATTGTGTGTGGGAATGATGCCCTGTGTTACTATAGGTTTTGCATAGCAGAGTTGGGTGCTCTAGCTGTGAATTTTCTCCTCTTCTGGAGAGAGTTGAATCACTTACTCTGATTTTTGTCTTTCCTCTCTTTCTTAAAATTGTGATTTCCATCCTGGCCATGAGAGCGCCCTTTCCCCGTGCAGGGTTTTTGGAGCTGATGCTACTCTGAAAAGCCTTGGTATGCAGAATTGCTGTTCTTGGTGGTGGGGAAGAAAAGCATTTAATTGAAGAATTCCTGACCACTTTTGCTTATAAAAAAGCTCATGACTAATTTTAAAGATCTTTTGCTCTCCCATTGTAGAAGAGGAATTTGTAGCTGGAACCACTGAGGAGCTCACTTTAATTACCTTGTATAAAGTGTTTTGAACTTAGAAGGGTAATTCATTAGTCTTTGAAAATCGTGTAGTTTTATTATCTTTACATTTAGTCTCAAAGTCTGTAGAAGAACACTTTTAATAGGTGGATCTTTTGATTGCTGCTTGTTTAAGAGTATTTTGATGGCTGCAGTGCCAGAGGCTGTTCCAGCTATAGAAATTGTGCTTGGACCCAACATACGACAGTCTGATTTCTTGCTTCTTGGCACTGCTTATGGTAGGGGACAGGCTTCTATCTCAAGACATCACTAAGGGAGCTGGTGCTGGGGGGTAGTGTCTTGAATCAAGCCCCACCAGTGTGCTGTTTGCTTCCTCCCACATTGCCAAGGTATGTGCTGCAACAGCTGTCTGCAGGTCAGAAAACTTGCTGCTGCCCTGGCACAGCTGGGGAGCGTAGGATGCCCGTCTCGGGGGTGTGCCTGGGGCTGTGCAGGCTGCATTCAGCTATAGGGGTAATGCTGAAGCTGTCAGGGAAGAGCCACCTGTGACTGCTGTTGGAGCCCCTGGGTTCCCGAGCATCTCCTGCAGGTCCTGCTCCCACATGGTGTCTCCTACTCGAAGCTGGGGACAGATGCCTTGTGGCTTCAGTTGGGACTGCAGGAGTGGGCTAGCTCAGCAGTGCCAGCTCTCGCAGGCATGCTCTGGCAGGGGAGAAGGCTCTCCGTGTGTGTCTTGCGTTGTGTTGGACCCCATCCTGCACAGAGGATGGGTAATTGTACCGCTCTCTAGAGTGGGGTAATATGTTGGTATGGAAACATGTCCTAACCACTCATGTTAAAAACACAAACGTAAAATCCTTCAGAGTTAATTTCAATATCTTTAGCCTGGGATCTAAAGGGACTGCTAGTCTGACAAACAAAATCTCACCCAGATGTTATTATTTTGCACCAAATTTAATTTCTTCCTGCCGAAGCTGGAGTGGCGTCTCTGCTGATAAAGATCAAGGGAAATTGTCTGGCATTTACAGAAAATCTCATCCAGGCCTATCTGTTACAATGTTCACTTAGCAAAGTTTATTAGATTATTAGTTTTAGACCCTTGGGCTTTTTCTTTATTGCAGTTAAGAAGGAAAAATCCCAACCAAAAAAATCCTCTCTTAGCTAAATTTAAATGGTACAATTAGCTCCTGGTCTTATCTTACAGGCATTTCTTTAAATTATGAAGATGATTTAAGTAGTGATTTAATTCTTTGGAAACTTGCTGCGTTTGACAATGTTAAAATGGATTGTAGCTGCCTTGACTGCAGTTAAATCTTACTCTAGGATTTTGAGGGCAGGTTTTTTCACTTTCACGCGGTGTATCTCTGCTGGTATCTGCCCGTGTGTGCACCTTCCGGCTCAGGTTCTCCGCTGACGGCAGCTCTGTTGTGTACCATGAAGCTAGGCTGAACCACATCACTTCAAAACTTGCTTATGTGTCTTTTTGACAAGTGGCATTTAGTGTTGCTCTGGGGTTCTCATCCAAACTAAATGGTGAGTTAGTGCGACTAACCTGCTGTGGCAAACGGCGAGAGCCCTGCCTACAGTTTGCTTTCTCTCCTCTCTTTCTCCTACCATAGATCTTGGCTTTTTTGTGGGGAGTTTCTGGCCCTGCCACTACCTAAGCTTTTTGTATTAAAAAAAACAAAAAAACCAAAACAAAACCAAAAAAGCCCTCAACAAATCCTACTGATTTCCTAAATATTAAATCTGAATCTGAATAGCTCAGTTTTGTGGAAGGTAAACTTGAACAGGAAAATACCATGGGGGGTTCTTGTTTTTTCCTCCTTCCCTCACTAAAGAGCTCTGTTCCCTGGGGTTGGGTTGTGTGCATGTTCATCAGTCTGATGCCTCCTGCTTCCTAGGTTTGGGAATTTGGTTTGATCACTTAATTTCTTGTCCTGCATATTGTCTGTGTTGCACTGTGGATAACAGAAAATTAAAGCTTTAGCAGCTGCTCAGATGCAGCTTTCATGGTATACTCCTCCTAGTTCTTTGTCCAAGGGAAAAGGTACTTTTTTTTAAAAAGTGGAAAGACTGCAACACAATTAAGCACAGAAGGACCCTCCAAGGGAAGAGGAACATCTGCACCCACTGCTTTGTGTAGGACTTGCTGGTAATCTTCCCCCTCCAGCAAATGTGAAGCACAGGAATAGGAGAGCTGACTACTCGGGGCTGCTTCTCCAGGAGTAATGCAGTGTGCTCCTAGAGAAAGTTGTTTTCATTATTCTAAGTGATTGCTCAAATAAGCTATCAGCTGGATCTCACGTTACCCTTCTCCAGCCTCTTCTGTGGATGCTAGTCAAATCCTGGAGCGGCCTCTTTGCATGGTGCAAGCGCCAGGCTGTCGGGGCATGTTGGTGGCTGCTCTGCGATCTCCTGGCAGTGATGGTGAGGTCGTTGGAGCCAGCCCGGTAGCAGTGGTGTAAATCCTGAGATGCACCATATGCCTATTTCTGACCCTGCTTGTGTGGGCGCAGGGCTTGCCCACATATTGGGGAGTTATTCCCAAATAACTCCTGTGGGGCTGCAGAGCTTCTGGGACTTTGGGAATGCAGCGGACAGTGGGAAGGCAGGAGTGCAATTACCTGAACTGGAAAATTGGCTGGCGTGCCGCAGTTGAATCCCCCTTTGTGAAAGCCAGTAGGCCTAAAGTAAGACCTCATCTGTTCCCTCTCAAAGGCAACGGCATTTAATCTTCTGCAAATGGCAGCAGGAAGACAAAAGGAGCTTTGCTGGGTACCTAAGGGGAGCTTGCAGGGGCTACAGAGATTTGAGGGGCTTTTGGGATGTGTGTTTCAGAGTAGTTTCTAGGAAGACAGTGATAAATCAATATGGTTAAACCTGCCTGTACGTGTATGGTATTCTCTTATTCGCGGGAGAATCCTCTTTCCTCTCCCCTCTGGAGCGGAGCCCTCTGTGGTTCTGGCAGAGCAGGTGGCGTGGGGAGGATGTCTATTCATCTCCCCTTGTGTGCTGCGGTAGGATAAAGGCAGAGCTGTAACTCTTAGTCCTACCAGGCAGCTCTGAAGGCTGTAAATCCTCCATTAGGCATAAATGCAGCCACTTTGGTTATTTACACTATCCATTCATATCTGTCAGGAATGAAGGCGGTTTTGACATTGCAAGCTTCTATCAGGTTATCTTTAATCAGTTTAGAGGCACCTAAGCCACAAATATATCAAATAGCCAATCCTAATGTTGGAGTCCTCTAAAGTATGACTGAATTATTTATTTTGTTATGATGAAAATGTCTGGGCTTTATTGGGTTTTCTTTGAAGAACTTGATTCTGCTTGAAGTCTGAAAGATAAAAGATCAGCGATTGTCTCTCCAAGTTTTTTATTCTGAATCCTTCAAGGCTTTTCATTTTTCACAAGCCGCTGTTACTACTTTAGAGTCAAGGTGAGGGAGTTGAGATTTCTTTTATTCTATTAAAGAGGTTTAAGTATATAAAAACTTACCTTTGTTAATTATGCCTTGCATGGGTAAATCCAAGATGCACGTGACATCCATTAAGTGAGAAGAGATAGGCTGTGTGGTGGGAGCTGTTGGATGTTAATCACCAAGACGGGTCCACTGATACCAGTGCTGCCCAGCAGAACTTGTGTCTTATCGTTTGGAATAGTTTAATGCTCCAGCATCTTTAAGCCAATTAAGTCTGACAACACAGGAGGATCTTTCAGGTGTTGGCATGGGAAGAGCCTTGGATGGGCTTTAGCACCATGCTGTTCTGCAGACCACTGACACTGTGGGGAGGGAGGGAGGCAGCGATACGGGGCAAGTGGAAGAAGTTTCTAGCTGGAAAAGTTAATAACTATTTCTGAATGTGTAAAGCAGTGGAGGTGAGAGGTGCTGAGAGTCGGGAGGTCTTGGAGTTGTACAAGCCCTGCGGAGGGGAGATGTGCCCTGGGGACCAGTGGGCCACAGTTGTGGTGTGTGCGTGGGTTCAGATATCGAACCAGAGTGCAGGTTTGGATCATTGGCCAGGATTGCACAGCTTTTCTATGCTGGAGAGAAGTGATTATGGTTACCTGAGTAAATGTAAAAAAAAAAAAAATTCTTAGTAGTAGTCAAATGTGATCAGTGAGGTGGTCAGCTTAATAGCTGCAGGTGTGTTGTAAAAAGTGCATGTGAAAATGTGAGCTCTTGCTTGTGGGCTTGTAAAATATTAAGCTGACATTTTAGAGTGGACACAAAGAATGAATTAACTTTTGAAAGAGAATATTAAAACTCTAATTAGACTTTACAAGTAAATAAGCACCACATAGTATCATTCCTGTTCCTAATGAATCCTCTGTTAACTAAAGGCTTGCTGCATCCTTCTCCGATGCACCTATCTCCACAGCGGCAGTTCTCCTCTCTGAAAGCTGCTTGTTTTGTTGTTGTTGTTTTAATTTTTTACATTAACGTGTATTATTTAAAATAGGAATTGTCTCTCTGGGTCAGTTCAGGCCAGTATTCTGCCTTTGGCAGTGGTTCCTGCCAGATGCTTTGGATGCACAAAGTTTGTACTGGAAAACTATGGTGATACATTTCCCAGGTTGATAAAGATGTTCTAAACTGATGATTACAGGTAGGTGGAAAGAGCTGTCTGCATAATGAGAGATCTCCAGTTGTCAGAATTGGTCTAGGGAGGTAATGTTTCCTTTCAAATAACCAGAACTTATTGTTCATAAATCACAGTTAATCTGTTTATTACACTAGCATATGAAGCTGGAAGTCTGAAGTGTGCTATAATGCTTAGCTTTAGGAGCAGAGCTGTAATAGTAGCAGCAGTTTCAAATGATTTGAAATGGGGGATCAGCAAAATGCAGGAGTTTGTGGAGGCTCTGGGCATTAAAAATGACTGCTGAGGATTGATGAGTTTCTTTAACAAATTGTAAAATCCATCATGCAAGAGTTAGGGCATGAAACTGCCCTCCTGAGCCACATAAACCATGGGTTTGGAAGTGTTGCATGACAGTGCACACTACTGGGAAGGGAGATTTTGAAAGATGTTTGGTTTTGCTTTTGTTTCTTCCTTTTGCTGCCTGGAGTTTCCATGCCAGCACAGTGTTGGCATGCAGCTCGCTAGGCTCTGGGTGTGCTGGATGGGACTGCTTCCCCGGAGGAGCCCCTCGGTTGCTCCTCGCGATGCTGAGCCTGAGATATGGGGCTTCCCTCTTGCTTGAGCTCCCTCTCCCCTGCTTCAGTCACTACCATAGTGGTCACATTTCCCTTGATCTTCCAAACTCCCGGTGCATCTTGGACAGCTTTGCACAGCCCTTGCTCACAGCTGATGGAGAGCTGGACGTGCATCTCTGGGGCACTTCCTTACAGAAGGGAGCTTGTTGGCTCTTGCTGCTGTTTGCCTGCATCCCCGTTAGAGCTCTGCAATGCACACCCACACCGACGGCCTCTCGTGCTTCCATCTGCATTTCCATGCAGCGAGGGCCCCTGTGGGGTCCCCGTGTTGGGTATTATCCATAGGTTGGCTGCTGTAGGAAGAAGCTGAATTGTGCCTTTGTAGAGGGCAAGCAGCGACTCCCTGGCATGTCCATGGAAGAGTGAAGTGTGTGGTCGGAGGTAGCCCCAGCCCCTGCTTTTGGGATCTCTGTGGCTTGAGGGGTGCAGCCGTGGGGAATTGCATGTGGTTGAGATCCCTTCCCTGTGTCCTGCCTCTCTTTATTTTTCCCCTGCAATTAAATACTGCTGATGCTCTTCCCCTCACCGGTGAAATGAGGCTTGGAGGTTAATAGGGGTCTTTTTGCAACTGCCTACATGCTGCTTCAGCAGTTTTTAAACACTGTGCTTGGTGTCTGGGCTTTAGGGGTGCCCAGTTCAAAGTGTGCAGAGGAATTCCTGGATAGTTGTGGACCTGCATTCTGTCCCGTGCCAGCTCTGTTGCTGGTCTTCTGCTGTGAAAGGGGATGGTCCTCCCCTGCTTACGAGGGACATAGGGAGGCATTGGCCATGGGCACCCTGGGGCTGCTCCCTAGGCAGGGCCATGGCTGATGCTGCACCCACATCCTCTTGTGTCCATGGTGCTCTGCCTCCATGGGAGATGTGGACCTCTTGGATGGGGAGGTGTCTGGGCTGGGTCTCTGCAGGAGCATCATGGCCTTGCCAAGAAGCCTGCAGTGTCTCCTGCAAGTCCTCCCCATCCATGTCCCTGCACTGTGCAGTGTGGTGCTGCTGCCTCCGTCCCATCTGCTCTGAATCCGTGCTGGCAAAGCACGATCCTGCGTTCCCTGTCGGAGTGTGAATTGTGAGATAACCAGGGAGTGAGGGCTTCTGTGTTCCTTCGAGTCTTCCGCTTCTACAAGTGGGCTGTTTTCTGTAATTACCTTTTGAGCTGCAAGTTATCATCTTTTGATAGTTCAAGTACTAACATTCTTAAAATGCCTCCTAATGCTATAAAGCAGTCAAATGACATCTTTCTAGCTTGCAGTAGGATGATATAAATGTTGTGATACCCTTGAATGTGGTATTTATAGAACTGCTTGGTGTCGTTGAATTTTTTGTTTTATTTTTTCCTTTGTAATTCCAGTACAGAAATGGGCATGGTGGCATCTTCCATCTTTTGGCCTGAAAGACTGAATAGAGGTGTTCTCATTGTGCAAAGTGTTTAAAAAGCAAACAAGAGCTGGTTTGCATTTCCTCAAGAGGAAACAGGGGAAGAAGCCAGCACCCAGCAATAAAGGCAGACACTGTCTCTGTAAAGAAAACATTTGCTAGATTGTCATCTACTTTACTTTTAAAGCAGCAATAAGATATAGCGATAAAATGGCCAATGGTGCCTTTCATCTGAAGAAAATGAACTCTTGCTGAGCCAATTAAACTGTCAATACGCTAAGGTTTCACGTTCCCTTGAACAGACTGGATCACCTCAGGTGTGTTACTCACTCTGACTTCACCACTGATGTGAAATCAATTTTAGCAATTTATAATCTTTCATTTTACTGTGAAAGTATATTAATCTGTGAAAAACACCACTCAAATACTGAGGACAGATGAGAGCTTTCTACGTGAGTGTGTATAGCTGGCAGTGCCTCTTGGATTGTCTGGTATGTAGAAGCCTGTGTAACTTTTGGACACACTAGAGGCACCTACAATCCAGTTCTCAAGCTTTGGGCCTTATCCTTAAAATATACAGTTCTCAAATCATGGGAGTATTTTGGTCTAATTTTTCACTACTCAACTGCAGTAGTTTGAAATAAACTTTATTCCTTCAGCCCAGAAGAGGCATGCCTTTCCACATTCTTTCTGATATCACGAGCAGCAGAGAAGCGAGCATGGCAGACTCATAGTATGCGCACTGCTTGTTGGAAAATAAAGCAGATGCGTCTAGCATGGATGGTGGAGAGATGCTGAGGGATGTGGGATCTTCCTTGTATTTTGTTTCTGTGGCAACAGTATCTAAATGGGTTTAGGTTTTCCTCCTTCTGCTGTGAAGAGGATGCAGGCTGGACTGTGTCCAGTTCAGACCGATGTGCCCAAGGGAGATGTTACCTGGAAAGCCCCTTTCACCCAGTTACACTGGGATTGCTGTACCTGGTGCTGTGTCTACTTGCAGCCCTCAGAGTGGAGGTGTCTGTACTGTGAGACACAGCACCATTGCTCTGGGGTGATCTCATTGCTTGCTGTGTTGGACATTGCTTCAGGGTGACCTCATTGCTTGCTGCGTGGACAGTGTTCCTCTGAAGTAGGCTTTGTTTTGGCATCATCTTGGGTTGTGTGGGTGTATGAGAAGCTTTGCTTTTGAAATTAAAGCTCTTGCACGTTGGCTGCAGAGAAATGTGATTGAAGTGCATCTCGGAGACAGATCCCATCAAGTGGTTGGAAAGAGCCCCAACTCTTATTAAGCTTTGGGAAGGGATGGCATTTGTCTCAATAGTGCCCAGTGATTTGTCTTGCTAGTGTCACTAGCAGTGCTCTCCCCAGCTGAAAACAGCAATGCAATAGTTACTGACTAGTTCTGTTGCTGCCTTTGGGCTTCTTTTTAAAGCCAATAAGAACATTAAACCCTTCTGCCTTTCTGATGGGCCGAACAGGTTTTTTTTTTCTCACAAAGGGAAAATATTTTTGATCTTAATTCTCATCCAAAAGGCTTAATGATGCTGCAGTTGATTTGCTGGTCCTATGCAACCTGAGTGCTGCTGCTGGTGGTGTGTGGGTGGAGGGCTGGAGTCAAAGTCAATTCCTGTTGGCCCATGATGACTTAAGGAGTTGGTTGCAGCATGCCTGAGAATGTTTTCAGCTCTGCTTTGTATTGTAGATTAGTTAAAAACTGCTACAAAATAGAAATTGGTGACCAGTGTGATGAAATGACTTATTTTTTCCACCCTTCCCTCTGCCGTAGTGCCTGGAAGTGACACTGGTGGGATGGTGATACCTTGGCATACTCGGATCTTATGCTAAAAAGACACAGGAAAATACTTCAGGATGTATTTATGCAATGAGCTACGTAACTTTTGATACTGGATTTAGCAGTGGTTAGATTGAAACTGTAGCTGCTGCAGTGTGCACGACGGCTGGCTTTCTTTTCATGGTTTTGATGTGATGCTGGATTGGGTCTGTTTGTCCCATGTAACACTGGTGGGTCAGAGTCAGACAATTGGGTTTGCATGTGGCATTTGGTGCTGCACCGGAGAAGAGTGAAAACTCTCATGGGTGAAGGAAAATGCACTTCAATGAAGTAATGCATCTAGGAATCAATGCATCTTCTATGGCAGATGAAATGCAGGAAGCACTGCGTATTTAATGAGATAATATTTAAAAATAATTTTAATTGAAAAAAAAAATCATCTGAATGTGTGCTTGGGCGGAAAAAAAAATCACATAACCCTGTTAGTTAGAAAGTGAAGATTAAAAACACCAACCCTCTGAGACAAGGCAAAACAAAGTGTAGATCAATTGTAAACAAATTCTATTGCTGATTAGCTCTTCCCAAATTTGTCATCTTCAAGTCAGAAAATCTATGATTGAGTGTCATAAAGAAGTAATTTTAAAAGCAGTAGAGAACAGTAAGGCTGCCTCTAGGATTACAGCTCACAGCTTTGGAATTCACTCTTTTTGAAGGAAATTGAGTAACAGATTGCAGTAATACAGCATATTTGTATTGGTCAAATTCCTATTGTGACAGCAGTGAAAAATGATGTTCCTTTTTTTAGGGAAAGGAAATTAAATAGGCCTAGTAATCCATGTAAGGAGATTGGCTTACACTAAAAGGGGAGGAAAGAATGTGAAGGCTAATCAGATCAATGCATTCGCTTGAATCTATCTCATTAAAAAAATAAAATCGAATTGCTACTGAATTTTCATGGAATTATATTGAGATGACACAGATGCTTTTACTGCCTTTTTAATTACAAAATTATTTCAATCTGCTTGAGTCTCCCATGTAAGTGGGCTATCAACTGTTCTTAAATATTGGCTCATAAATTCCAAATAGTTCCTCAAATGGAAGAAATAGTATTCCTGGTCCTTCAGCTGAGTATGCCAGCCCAGATCATGGCAGGATGAGACTTACCATTTGTATTGGCAAAATCTTCACTGGCTAATTTAGGTGCACAGCTTCCCTTTGGAAGAGGCTTTTAAGATTGTTATTTATGCTGTCATTTGTCAGGGGAGCACTCAGTCTCTGATGTCCGGCTGCACAGCTGTGATTGACCTTCTTATGAAACCTTTGGGAATTATTGTGTACTTAGAGGTTTTTGAGATGGCCTGAGAGGGATTTTCACATGTGGTGTAATGCATTGCCCCCCTTGGCTGGGTAGAAGTGGGGCTAGGATGCACAGCTGGTGAATGGTTCTGCAGCTAAGCCTCCTCTTGTGTAGAAAAGAGATTTAAAAAGTTAAATATAAAGTCTTGTCTAAAGAAAAAAATGACCAGCAGAATGCTGAATCTCTTGCGCAGCATTTCTTATGACTGAAATGTTTGCTGTAAGGAGGAGTTGGCTCCTGCTGTTAGTGCATCAGTAAGAAATATTGAAAACACATACTATCTTTTTTTATGGCTGAGGGAATAGCAAGGGCCCAGTGCTGAGTGGTGGTCCTCTGCTCAGCCTCTTGTGGAGGACAGGGTGATAAATGGTGGTTCTCCCTCTCTTTGCAGAAGAGCTGTATATGCTGGTTGGAGGAGGGTAGTGTTGGACTGTCAGGCTGCGTGTGGCGCGGTTCTGGTGAGCAGGGCGCTGCAGCCAGCTCTGCACAAGCACTGCTGTGGACACACGCGAGCAGTATGTGTGAGACTGACCTGTGGCTGTCCCAGGATTAGGCAGTGAGCTGGTTTTGGGTGAGATTAGGGGAAGGGATGGTTACTCTTGTCTGTGGTTCTGCAGGAGGATGGCGTGGGTGCTTGGTGAGCTGTGTGCGGGGCTTTACCCTCTGTAGAAACCAGGGGGACAACAGGAGGAGGATGACTGGCCTCTGGACTGGTAGGGTGTTGCTGTGGGATGTGCTGGGGGCTGAACACTGGGAGGCTTTTCAGGTGTTTGGTGCATATATGAACAGCCCAGCACCACTCCTGGTTTGCTGTAGGTTCACACCTGCCCAGCTGTGCTGGGTTCCTTTGGCAGCTCCCTGCTGAGGGTGGGCCCTAAGATGGGGCTGAGATGCATCCATCGTCTGTTGGCTGGCACGGAGGGGAAAGCACGTGTTGCAGTGACCAGGAGGGCACATGCTTACTGCAAGTCGTGTGATGCAGCGTTGTAATAAATGAAGAAAGTGCCTGCATTGAAATGGGTAGTCTTGAAAAGGGGAGAAATGTCTGCTTTGAAGAGCACTTGCGCTGATGTAGCCTTCGTTGTCCTTGAGAATGTGCTTTGTGATTTCTGAAGAATAAAGGTATGTTTCCATACAGAGTAGCTCTTCTCATCTGTGTTTGCTGGGAGATGGCACTCGCGTGGTGGAATTTGCAGCAGCTTTAAAGCTGGAGGTGATAAGCTGCTTTTTCCCATCTCTTACTTTGTTCATAGGCTGTTTGTTTAGATAACGGCCTGGAAATGATATTAGTAACCCTGTACATCACATTTTGCTACCAGTGAAGAATAAGCAGTGCATTTGACATTTGGGGAAATGGTTCATTTTCTAAGGGATGTGGTTCAGAATCTACTTCTTGAACTAATGGACAGTATAATGCTATTTTTTGTACTAGGTTGCACAGATTTTTACCTTGAAGATGCTCTGTAAAGTGCACTGCATTGCTAGTATTAAATAAAAGCAAATGCTTCACATCAAATGAGAAGGCAGTCTTTGAACTGGTGAGAGGTTGAAAACCATTTATCTATCTAGCTTGTGATGCTTCACTGTGACATAAGCATGAAAAATAATTAGGTTCACTGGTAAGTAAATATTTGATCCTGAAATGTATCTTGAAGATAGAGCTGGGAGAAAGTAACCTCCTCAGATGCACATTGATTCTTCTGGATTTGTCTCACACCAACAGCTAGCTCATAAAAATGCATTCAGAAAGCTATATCACAAGAACATTATTGAGGGTGAAAAGTTTATGAAGGTTACGAACCAACCAGGCAGTCTCTGCAACCTCAGTTTGGTTTCTTGTGTCCTGTGCATTATAATACAGCCTTTAATTATAACATCATGTGTATTTTTCCACAAGCTTCTTCCCTTGCGGAAGGGCACTGAATGAATGTCCCTTAATAAGTCACTTTCTTTCTCCTTGTTGTTTGATGCCTGATTTTTAATACTTTCAAATGACACTTAAGGACAGAATTCTTCAAAACTTTCAATTGCGTGTGAATATTTTCATGCTGTTTCATGATGATCAGTGCTGAGTAGTGGCATGTTTCTTCCACAGACAGAAAAACTGAAATTCAGAAGGAGCCTAATTGCAGCGTAGCAATATATGTTCAAGATACAGGTTTTGGGTTTGGGTACAGCCTCTTTAGTTGACCCTGGCTTTGTACACTCCATACCTTTTGACTTCTGGAGCTGGCAAGCCAAGTTGCTGGAGGAGCAGTGTTCACCTTCCAAGTCCTTCAACTTTGCCTTTAAGTTAATAAAAAAGAGCAATAATTCACCAAAACCTGGTCTCTCTTTTAAAGCAGGTGGTTTCAAGGTTGACAACAAAAAAAAATTTCAACTCTTACTCTCTCCCCCTCCCCTCAAAGCATGAGTGAGTGGGATCTGGGTATGTTCTTGCAGATACAGCAAAAAACCCTCAACTGCACCCCCAAACTGTGACAAAAAAGTTCATGTTTACACAGACTTTCACAAAATCTTGTCAAAAGTTGAGGTCTGTTTGAAAGCCTGGGAAATTCTTTGGCTAATTAAAGAAAAGGTCAGCAGGATTTTTACTGTAGGCAAAAAAAAAGATAAATCTTTCTCCTCTGCCTTGTTCTCAGAAGCAGTCAAACCATTTTGGCTGAAATCAAAATTTGCCTGAGGCAGAAAAAAGGCATGCAAAGTTGCAGTCCAGATGGTTAGAGCTTGGCAAAATTATAGGTAAATAGGAATAGGGTCTAAAGATCAGAAGCATTAGACAACCGTAATATGCAGGGCTACCAGCTCTGCCTATAATCAGTTATAATATTTAATCTCAATGTCTGTTGCAGAAAGCTACTCTGCTGTTCTGAAGTGTGATCATTGATTCAGAGACTTGGAAGGGACTCAAAAGCTGTTGTTAAAGTGAGTTTGCTTGCAGTATGTGAGAGAGCTTTTGATCCTCTGTATATGTTAGGAATGTGTCACCTCCTAACAGCTAAATCTGTGTAATACCTGCTGTGGGCATGCAAACCTTCTCAGGTGTCCATGTTGCTGTTTTACTCTTCCTGTAATCAGTGTGAGTAATAAATGAACATAACAAACCTTGTTAATAAATAAATCTCTCATAAGTTTCAATTTATTACTGATTTGCTGATGTGTTCATAATAAAAATTTTTGTTCTGACCCTGTAAAGGGATATGCTTTTTTATTTGTGTTTGCAATGCTGCAGGAGTCAGTGTGAGCAAATTGAAGTGTGTGGATATTCTTACATGGAAAGCATTTCAATATGATTTATTTTAATCTCTTTGGAGACTAATCTAGCAAGAGAACTTAGTTTATGGGCTGAGAAATGATCACCTGTACAAGAACTTGACTCTAAACGCTATGAATATGCCAGAAAATGTTCAGAGTTCTTTAATGTGCTCAGAGGAGAAATGGAACAAGAGAAGAAAAAAAGATGCAGTTTCATCTGTAGCAAGAGTTGAGCCTGTTTTAGGTGGCAGGAGCTGCATAGAAGATGCTGCAGTAGCCCAAGTCGAGCCTGATGTCACCCTTTTGTGGACGAAGTGCTGTTTAATTCTGTGAGTAACACTGGTCATGGTTCATGGGGCGATAAAAAGTGGAAAGGCCACCATCAGGCTGGAGCAAAGCTTCATTTTTAAACTGTATCAAAAACATGCTTTTGCGTTACTTTGGGTTGGAGCTAATCTGCCCTGGTAATACCAGGTTTTGGTACTAAAAGCAGCTGTTAGCTACACAAAATGATGAAGTCAGGTGGTGACCTGAGCCCTTAGATCTTTAGGGCTGTAAAACTCTTGTGGAAGGGGGACTGGTGTCTTCCAATGCTGATGTCCTATGTGTCCGAGCTCTTCTGCCAAGGCTCTCCTGGGGAAGCAGCAATATATCTCCTCTTGTGTTTTTGTAGAGGTCTGAAAGTGCACATAACTCACTGTGATATATTTGAAGGCTCCAGGAGGAGTGTTTTTGTAAGTATTGAAGCTAAGGTCGCAGTAAAACAGCAGCAGCTAAGCTCAAGGGTGAAAGAGGACAGAAAACAGGACCCCTGCGTGTTATTTCTGAAGATGACCTCCTGCCCTGTCTTGGGTGATGCACTGAAGGGAGGCTTCAGGGATCCCTCTGAGAGACAGAGTCAACGTAGCACTTTTCTTTCATCGTCTTTATAGAAAATTATAATTTTGGGTTGCTACTTATGCATGCAGAGATGTTGGAGAAGGAATTTAAGGCTGATTAGAGATTGACAATCAAGTCTTGCCTCCCTGCTCTCCTTCAGGCTTTGTATGCCCCCTCTCCAGATGAACATCCAGCTTTTCAGCCCACTCCCAAGGCAGAGGCACTTGGTTCCATGCTCCCTATATTTTAAATTTGTTTGCTTTCTAACCTGCCAGTGGCTAATACTTTGTTTAGCTCCCTGGCCCCCCTCCCCTCCTCGGCCGTGGTTGCTGGCTCCTCTGCTCCCCGTAGAGTGGCCTGTCTCCTTCTCCCAGAGTGAGATGGCTGAGGAGGTCATGCACTATTAATGGGAAAGCAGATCTCTGATTTTTGTTTCTGCTTATGGACTCTGACATTTCTGATGTTTTCTGAAGTGTAAAATGTTTCAGAGAAAACAACAACTTGGCTTTTACTGAAAAATTAATTATGTTGGCACTTTCCCCTTTGTGGTGGGATTTTGTCAGAGGACAAAGCCACTAATGTTAGGGGGAAAGGGTGAGATGGTGAAAGGAGAGCAGTAATGTTAAAGAGAGAAAACCTGCATTAGGGTAAAAAGATCTCATTAAGTTTTTACATCGTTTCCTGATCATCAACTCTTAAGAAGGCATTACCTTCTGTGCACTTACTGTATAGAGCTAATGTATACATCCAAGTTTATCTGCTTCATAAATTAGTCTTTCCTCTAATTACAGTTAAGGGGCTATGACTTTCTCTGCTCTTCAGTGGTATTCTCTGTTCCTCCACTCCTCTCAATGCAGAGATACACCTCGTACAGCAAAGCACGTACTGCTCCTTGCGTGCTGCTCTGGGGAGCTTGTGGAGGTACAGGTGGGGAAAAACAGTCAGTATGCACTTCTGAAGAGTTAGAGATCTAGGAAAAAGTACAAGGGGAGGCAAAATACCAAAAGGCTGTCCTGTTGATCCTTTCTGACCTTTTCAATGTTGGTTTTCTTCTTGTCCTTTGAAAGGAAGGAATCATCAGGGAACCTCAGCTTAGGAATAAAAAAATGATGATGTGGGTCCTTGCTGAAATCTAGGATTAAGGGCAACTTGTCCACCTGAATGAGTGACATAGCATTGACTTATAAATATACAACTAGTTGTTTGTACCTAGCCCCTGTAAGGGACAGTGGTGCTGCTGTGTCTGATCTTGCTTCTCTCTGGGGTTTGCAATCCAAGTGTAAAACAGGTGACAACAGTTGAGTAGAGACAAAAAGGGAAAAGAAACAGATGTAATGATGAGCATGTGAAGAGCTGTGGTCTCAGCAAAAAAAGGTGGGAAGGAATAACCTGAAGGCATAGAAATAAGTAGCTTTGCCCATGTTTATGGTAGCCCTTCAGGTGTAGTGAAACATGGGAGAAAATTAAGTAGTCAGCCAGTATATTCAAATTTCTGTTTTATTTCTTCAAATGGTCTTCAAGAAGAAATGGAGTTAGAATATGGGCTGATAATATGAATGGAAAAAAGGAATAGTTATTGTACTCAGTTTGCTTGGCCATTAGTATTCTATTAATTTTTCCCCAGCTTCTAATGATATGAAGAACACTGGATACACTTAAGAGGATGCATGTCATTAAAATGATATCTGACAACAGTTCCTTCACTGCTTATGATGCTTTTGATTGTTAATATAGATAAGATGTAAATGATCAGAATATAAAAACTCCCTTTTGTCTTTCTAATGTTTTCAGCTGCCTATTAAACAAATTATATGGGAAAGCAAGTAGTCTGTTACTTAGTACAGTGGTGTCACCCAGATACTTTGAAATGCTTAATGACATAAAATGAAGTGTCCTTTGTTTATTTTCCTACTAGTAATGACATTTTTAGGCTAAGTCATAGTTGCTCCTTCAAAATGCAGTTGCCTTGTCCTTACTACATAATTATATTTTTTTTATTACTGTCTTGCGGAGAATTATGTCAGGTTTTAAATACATTTTTAAACCCCTGTAGCATAGGGGCAGCTGTCCTATTGGGCTGTATTCTCCTTTACTGTAATGCAACATGGCATAGAAATGTCCATCTCATTTATTTTGTGTTGTGTGGTGTTCTATAGTCTAAAAGTATGCAGAGGATGCCATGCAGGAATGGTTTCCTGCCCAGGACCTTACAGCACATGCATTTGTCCAGTCTCTGTTGCCTGGCTTTAAGAGGTGCAGGGGAATAGTTGGGGACTGCATCTGTTTTCAGCCATCTGACTTTATTTTTTTCAGTGCTTGCTGCTGCATGGGGTCAGTCTGTAGGTTTTGCTTTCTCTGCCTCCTGTAATATTATCATGGTCTCTCTCAACTTGCTTAGGGGAGGAGATGACAGCTGTTCATTGACTATAGTAATGGGGACTGTAATAGTTGCTGGCCACCACCATGCATATTAATAGCACATATAGGTGCAGCTGAACACTTTTAGCAGCTTTGCTGATGACAATGGTTCTGCTGAAAGGTCCTCTGCATGAAGGAGGTTTGGACTAGTTTGACTGAGATGTCGTTAGTCACTACAGCTGCAAAAAATGGAAGTGTATGTTTATTTGTGCACCACTGGTCTTGCTCCTAACTGGGTTGCTTTTGTAGGCAGCTTGCATCCTGTTACAGGGAACGTGCTTTGTTCCTGCTTGAGTGTTTTCATAGCAAAAGGTCTGTTCCTTCAGCCACAGAGCTGAAGTGTTTGCTTCAGCTGAAGCGTCTGGCAGATGCAGGTGTACAGTGCTGTCACGTCACTGGTTTTGTAGGATGTGCCCTGACTTCTCCAGCTAAGGATGTGGTCCACAGCCTTTATGCAGCACACAGCTGGTGCCTCGCACAGCCCTGCGAGCAGTGAGGAGACACGTTCTGGCTTCTGACCTCTCTTAGAGGTGCCGCCTGCTCTGCCCTTTGGCAGTGGGCTGGAAGTGTCTTTCTGCAGTGGCACTGGCTGCTCTTCTGCCAGCTGTGTTGTACTTCTGCACAACTTCAGTCATGAGGCATCTTGTACCAACCTGTCCTCCTTCGTGCTATTTAAAAAATTTCACAAACTCGAATACATTATTATTGTTGCAGAGGCCTGCTAATTATTTAAAACCAAAGGTTAATGAACAATTATGATAAGGGTTGCATAATATGATTGCAATAGCTAAATAATTAAAATCTAAAAAGCTGTTTAGCGCGTCTGTGATGTGGTGCCTGGGGAGCAGGCAAGAGTCTTGTTTTAATCACTTAATAGCAATTTTAACAAGCGAGGTGGTGTAGCAGATTGAGGGTTGTTAGGGAGTGCAGTGTCAATGGAGAATTCAATCGGATTAAGGGACCAGCTCAGTAGACAGGAGCTGGTTAGCACTAGCTGGGGGCTGGAAACCCAGGGAGGTCAGTGCACCTGGGCTGCCCAGTGTTGCTTGTACGTGGGGCTGCAAAACTGGCTATGTGTAATGGAGAGGGGCTGGCCCAAGATGTGAAAATCATGGATTTTTCTAGCTACCTTGTGCAGCCCAGTAATAGAGAGCATCCAGCTGCATGAGGGGCTGGCTTAAGTCTCATGAAAGAGGGTTTTGCTTGAGAGCACCACATGGCCAACTGCATTTTTGGGGAGAGAAGAACAAGCAGCAGAGGTGTAGGGCTGAGCAGGGGGTTTGCCAAAAACTTCTGCCTGGCAGCAGTTGAGAAAGAAAGCATAAAATGCTGCAGCAGAGTCTGGGGTCTCCAAAATGGGCTGCTGGGGAGCCTCAGCACTGGGTGAGAGCAGCTGTGGGGCTGGTGCTTGGTCAGGGACAAGGACAGGGTTGGTGTGATGTGTCCCCTTGGGCCAGCTGGAGGGGAAGACCCCGTGCAGGTACCACCAGTGGATGTGGTAGGGGAATGAGCTGTAGCTGTAACTGGGAGCTGTTTGTTTTCCAGAGCATGTGGCAGACCTCGGTCATCCATCTGCTGCTGCTGGTGTTTCACCACATCAGGACATTCTCCGTGTTATTTGTGGCTGCCCTGGGACACCACCCAGACTTGCACCGAGATGGTTGTGTTGCAGGCTCTGGGGACAAATGCTGAATAGCATGGTACAGTGAATAGTAGGGAGGCAGATTTGCGGTTTCCTTGTACAGAAAAGTGCCAGATTCTTCAAACTTGAAAATGCTGACTTGAAAGGCAATTCCCTGTCTCTCACAAGGCTAGATTTGCCCTTCTTGATGCAGTATTTTTGCATGCAGTTCCCTGAAGCATGGATGTTTTCTTTAAGGAAAGAGAAATACCATCTGCTGTTGGGCAGATATAATTGGTAGCTGTAAGGTCAGATGCTGATGTTTTCTTTTGCTTTCATTTTGGTTTCTTCTTTCAGGAAAACTGCAGAGATGTCCTTGGGTGCACGGGACAGCTTTTTTGGTATTCTCTTTCCATTTTTGTAAGGTTTACATCCAAATGGAGTGACGCATTTGCCATCCACCCTCCACAGGCATGAACATTTCACATTTTCAAGCCAGAGTCTTCCTTTGAGAGCTGCGACTGTGTGCTGGCCTAGATAAACATTAACTGCAAGGATTATCTTTCCTTTGACGTTTAGGGTACATGGAGCCTGTGGGATCCTGCTTTGTGTTGACACAAGTAAGTGCACAGTTACAGATGCTTAGAGGAAGGGCTGGTTGTCAGCTATAGGGACATGCTGGTCGCTGCTTTGCAGTGGTGGAAACTTTGGGGTGGTCTTTGGCTACTTGCTTAGCAGCTCCCAGCTCTTGGGTGCTCATCTGAAAGCTAAACAGGCATCTTTCCTTGACAGGTCAGTGATGAACACGCGCTTCTGATTGCCATGTTGAAAAAAGCAATTTTGCGTAGTATTCTGCACTGTAAGTCTTTTTTTTTGTATACTTCTTTGCTTTCCTGTAAAATGAGGTAAGCAATTGTTCTGTATTGACAGCTGGCTTGTAAATCAGCTACTCACTTGCCAGACAAGGAGAATGTGGAAATGCCTTATAAGCACTTTCATGTTTTGTGATCATTTTAATTCCAGAATATTTAGAACCTCTTTGCATTGGTGCAAAGTAAAATAAAACATGATTTCTGACAGGTGCCAAGACAGGTGCAGGAGGAATCACTTCTCTGAGGGTCTGAGAAAGGGATTTGTAGAGAAACTGCTGCAGCCCCCTGGGAAGGGGGAGCACTGGCTTTTGGCTGTTAATTTTATTCTTTAAGGTCAGATTATGTTGATCTAAATTGTGCAACTAATTCCATCAACAAGCAAGATTATTTACGTAGCAGATGGAATTTAATTTGGGTGCTGCTTCTCCTGCATCTCTCCCTGGTTTTGTATTTAGGTTGCACCTGAAAAAATAAACTGATGTCCATGTTAGGAGTGAGTTTATTATGCTTACCTTGGTGGAGAGGTGTTGAGCTGGGTATTTCCCTTATGGCAACTTACTTTTTATTGGTGTTTTTATGGCCCTTGCTGTAGTTGCCATTCATCTTATTTGACTTCAGAGCTGGTCCTCCAGTTGCTGTTTCTTTGCTTGCAGTGAGAGGAGGCAGCTTCTTCTCCACATGTAGAATTACTTTCTTTGTCTCCCTCACCCGCTTACCAGAGTTCTACCCAGAGTTGATTTTGATGCTTTTATAAATATTTTCAGTGTATGACACAGCAACAGTATCACTGTGTAGAGAATCCAGGAAAAAATCAATTTGAGAGCTGGTCAGAAAAAAATCCTGTTAGCTAAAAACATCTGTTTCAGCAAAAACCCAAATGTCACAGTCTCCATTTTTCATAAACCCAAGCTGTTGTCTTCCAACTAACGTGACTCGAGGAGGTCTGCAGAGCTGCCCTTGCCTGGGTACCTGATTCATGAACAGAGCTGGGGTTTTTCACAGGTCATCTGACGGAGGGTTTCCATGGGAAGGGCTGAGCTTTGTACACACTTCTCACTTTCCCTTCTTCATGCTTTATTGCATGATACCCTCTGGAAGCAGGTGTGAATGACAGGATACCTCTGCAGTTCTAGGGCTGCACAGAAATGTCATCCCTCTGACTGATGTTTCCTTTGAGAGCCAAAGCAGGTGCCAGGACATTGGTGTGAGTTTTAAGGCGAGCACGTGGCTTTGTACAACAACAGCAGCGTGCTGGAGGTCTGCACGTGGCCAAAATCTGGCTGTCAAGGAGGGGACCTGAGAGGCACAGCACAGGACTGTAGTTGGTGGGGGGGTGCTGCAGCAGGGGGCCTGCTGGCTCTCACAGGGGTCAGCAAAACTGCTGCTTCCCTGGTGAGAGAAAACTGATAGGTTCACTCTAAAGTCTTAAGCAGAATGAGCAATTGTGTTTTGAGATTATTTTTTTTTCCTCCCCTCTGTGAATATCTCCATCCAGAGCTCCGCACTGATCCTGAAAGGGAGTCACTTTTCCCTTCTCTTTTACGTTGCTCTGAAATTCAGACTTAGTGTGGCTTGCACCCTTGCACTATTGTTCTACCCGTGCACAGCACAGGCATCCCTCTCTACTGCAACTGGTGTCTGTCTGTCTGTTCCTGACAAGACTCTGTCCCTTCTACAACTCTGTGAAGTATTAAGTGAAGAATCCTCTAAGTTTTAAAGTTTGTCAAAAACTCTGCTGTGGTAGGACTAGTGTGTGACCAGTTCTTCCATAGTCCTCAGATAAGCTTTCATTAGGAGATGAATGGAGATAACCAGTGTGCTGACAGGATCTGATCTTTCAGAAAAGTAATGATTACTGTGCAGTAGACTTTTTTCCATTAATAGAAATCTCCTGAATCTTTAGAACAGTTTGTTTTCTTGGTGCCTGCTCTCCTCTTCCGTCTCCTTCCCCCACATAGGAGAAGCTAAAAAAAAAAAAAATCCACGCACAAAATTTTGAAGTAGTTCAGACTGGTTTCTTGGATCAAGGCATGGCCATCCCGTTGGGTCTGCATTTCAAGACGGCCAAAGGAAAGCGTCACCCTTGGTTCAGAGACATGTGGCAGGAGAACTGGCTCCAGGGAATCGGTTCCCCCATGACAGACTTGTCACCTCCCCAAGATTGCATTGCCTGAGCCCTGTGGGATTGGAGAATCGCTGCTCTGTTCCTCCACGGGGGATGACATTTTCTTGCCTGTTTGGATTTCCAGGTAGATAAGATGTTAAATGGAACTAAACCAGCATTCTGCTCCTGAGAGCAGCACTGAGATTTTTATCTCGCTTGAGACTGTTGTCTCTGGTATTGTCTTTCTGCTGGAGCCCTATTAAGTGTTTAATAGGTGCACTGGCTTCTGAGATTACAAGCACTTTGCCGGAAACCCCATTTTGTATACTGATATCCCCTGAGGGAAAGCAATGCTCAAGTGTTAAGAGACTGGATTCTGTTTCACCCACCTCGTATTATTATTACAAATCATATTATCTTAATGAAACAGGGATCCATGTATTAGAGAATCTGTTGTGTTGGCAAAAATTAAAGATGCATAGGAATTGTGATCATGTTACAATAATTGCCTCAGTGGTAACATTAATGCTTTTTCACTTCAGTTGCTCCTTGTTGATTGAACAACCCTTTTCTGTAGGCTATAAATCTCGATGGCTCTACTAATAAAGAACTAAATAGTCTAATAAAGTTTCCAAACGTAGCATTGCTTCACGGTTTTAGGAGACGGCAATCTTTCGTCCAATCCCCAGTCCAATCTAGGAAGTGTGGCTGTATCGTAGCTATACAGTGACTTACAGCAGTGTCTTTGTTACTTAACTACTGCTATGGGAGACAGGTTCAGAATTTTAAAAATGGTGTAGTTCAGTTCTCAGTAATAGAGAACTTTTAGTCATTTACAGTGGGAGATCAAGAACCCCAGTGAAATGTATGTGGCAATGGTGCCCTTTTTGCCATGCCTCCAGTGCAAATAAAGAGATGCAATATATACAGGGCAGGTGTTTGAAACCTGCATTTTACATTATGACTGAAGTAGTTTTGTGTCCCCACCAGATCAGGGTTCATTGCTGTTTGCACGGATGATGCTACAGGCAGAGTTGCCTGGTTTGGACTCTGGAAAACCAGCCAGTGTGGGTTTGGGGCAGGAGAGCTCTGGTCAAGCAGAGAACAGCTTTTCTCAGTCCTGTGCCTTTCTTCAAGGTACAGAAAATAAAAGCTATCTCCTGAGCAGGCATGCCATCTGCCTGAGCACTTGTTGGACAGGCTGTAGAGATGGTTTTCTCCTAGAAATGTTGGTTACTCAAATTGGTGAGAAGAAATATTTAAAAAGTTCTTTGCTTCTTAGCTGCAGTTAAAGATCTTATGAACGGTTTCTCTTGCAGCTATATCCAAAGTAAAGCCCTGAAGTGATAGGTGCTGCTTTTTAGCTGTCTCTTGAAGGGATCAAAAAGTGTTTGGTCATTTGGAATTGCTGGGTTTGTCAGATTGCTAAAGGACAGCTTCTTGGGGAACTGGAGAAATAAGACACTCATACACATAGCTGCTAGTACCATTTATTTTCAAATCCAATTGACATCATAGCCTAGCAAGCACTAAATGTAGCAATATCTGTGTTTGGTTTTTTTTTTTAGGTGGTGGTGTTTAAGTCTTGAGCTTAAATGTTTACCAATCCAGCCACTTACTAGAAATGCAACAGGAGTTCAATCTTTCAGGAAATCAGCAGCAACTTGCCGTGCTGCTGTTAGAGCTTGGCATTTGTATGGTGACGGGCACGCTGATCCTGCAGCACGAGCTTTTGCAGATTCAGCAAGACATTTCTGGTGATGAAGTCACTTTGCTGTCTGTGAGTTTAGACTACCATAAATTATTGTTGCTGAATTGAGAATGCAGTGACCCTAAAGCACAAGCTTCTCATAGAAAACACCCTGATCTCTTAGCCTGACAAAAAATGTAGGCAGTTGCTGTCTCTTCTGAAGCTTCATTCCACAGCTTTTCTTGCACATCCACTGGTCCCTGGGTTGGGGGCTGCAGTCTGCACAAATCCCCTCCTACCGGAGTTGGTGCTACACCTTCTGCAGAGCAGAAATCCTGGATGGGTATGCAAAAACCTGTCTTATGCAGAGACTTTGGTAAACTGAATTATTTTCATATGTTTCTTCATGTGAAATAGTCAGTCAGGAGCCTGGTAGGAGGACGATTTTGGGACCTGCTGAAAGATGGGCTAAAAGTGGCTGATGCAGAAGAACACTGTGATAATCATAATATCTGATGACACGATATGCTTTCCTTATGGCAAACAATACTGCAGCTACTTACTGCTGCTCCCTTCTCTGTGGAGATGGGCCCCAGCTGCGCTTTCTTGAACTCTGGTTAATCTGTGAGGTTCCCAGCTTCTTAATGGACTGTGAAGCCCAGCTCTTCAAATTCTTCAAAAGTCTGGGTATGACCTTTTGTGGCTTTTTCTTTGTGCTTCTGGGATGTAGCAGCTTTCCATGCTGTGGCAGACTAGAGGAGAGCCGATGTTTTTCCAGGAAGCTTATCTGCAGGTTTGGAGGCTGCAGAACATAGGCAGTGGTGAGATTCACAACTGGACCGACATCTTTGGTGGGCTTAGTGGGATTTTACACGCTCTGAAACATGTTTGTATTGCAAAGACAAAACTCTGGCAATGGGCTTAACCCCCCAAGCACTGAGAAGCAGGAGATGGACCTACTGCTATAAAAGCCTCCCTTTGGAGTGTTTTCTTTGCAACCTACTAACTATTCTGGCAATAGATGATAAACTAAGGGGGCTTAACTTTTATGAGATAATGTTAAGCTTCCACAACTGGGCATTGTGTTGTGAGCAGCTAAGCACAGTGAGCTGTCGTGCCTGCATAATAAGGTTTTCGCTCTGACAAGTTTTACTGTTAACTTCAGTGCAGGCTGGCAGGAGCAGAGAGGTCCGGGGGATGCAGGGCTTGATGAAATCTGTCCTAAGGGATGGGTGGAGGCTGGCTGCAAGTGGCAGAAGTCCTGCAGCGGACTCATAAATGAGCATTCTGTGTCTGATGCCTTTATTTTTTTTCATAGCTAAGTAAGCTTATGCTGTAGTATCCTTGAAGGTATCTATATGCCTTTATGTGCTTACAGGTAAAGAGTGCATATATATGTTAGAGACATCAAATGCATCCCCTCGCACTCCTCCTCCCCAGACTGCCTGCAGAAAGTAAGTTAAAGCTTTGCAGGTGTACCCAACATTTTCACTCCATATCAGCAATACCCCCCTGAGCTCTGGAAGCTGAAAACCAGTACCTGGATAAAATTTAATGGAGAGACTGGGAAGAAGTTTGACTGGTCTAGCAAGGGCTGTTTACAAAGTGTTGTGACCAACTGTCATTCTGAGCAATGCAAAACTCTGAGCCAGCTTTGTTAGCTAAAATGCTTTAGGTGGCTTTAATGTTTTCACTGCTTAAAAGAGGCAGAGGATATGTGTTTTGATGTGTTAGTTTGGGGGTGGGGGAGGAGAGGTGGTAGTGGTTGATAAAGTGCATAGGGAGATAAATTTCTTGTATGTACATGAAAATCCTTATTTTGTCTGCATTCCACTTACAGCTTAGATTTCCTGTCAATTTATATGCTTTCTGATAAATGCCTTCTTTTGGTGTAAAACAACCTGAATATTTAAAACATGGCATTTTGATTAGCTAAACTATAGATTTGCTTTGACGTGTCATTTCTTTTTGTTCTAAAATGCCCTGACAATTCATATCTGTGGCAGCCAAACAAGCAAATTTATGTATGAAGCTATTGTTCATTCCAAAACTGTCACTGCTAAATGAGGCAGAGTTTAAGCATTTGATTTCCCCCCCCCCCCTTTGCATGATGGGAGGTCCATTTCTCAATAATGAAAACAGTTTTCTTGCAAAATTCAATTAAATGAAATATCAAACATAAATCAGAACTGAGCTCTCATTGAGTTCCCATATGTGCCTATTGCTCCAGTGATAACACTGGAAAAAGCATTCATTCTTCAAACTGTTCTTTTTGTCTCAATATCTTTTTTTCTGGAAGAAAAAAACCCCACATAAAACAACAGTGAAAAACAGTTAGAGAAGTTTAGTGGTCTGCAGAGCCGGTCGTGATGCTATGTTTCCCTGGCTAACAGATGCAGTGTAGTAGGATGGAGGGATCTGGAGGGGCTTTCTGATCCCCTTCCTACCTGACAGCAAGTTTAAATTTGCCTCTGTTGTTTCTGCTGGGCACTTGTCCACTTTGGCTCTCAAACTTGGAGGTGTGGCAGTCTCTCCGAGAGCACAATGGGGCTCCTATAAGCAGGAAAGATTTTTTGGAAAATGCTGTTTTCCTATCCTCAGGGCTGACTTGGACCACAGTTGTTCTCCATATGCTGGAGACTCTCATTACAATGTCACGTTCATACCTTTCTAGAATCTCTAAAACTGCACATTTTTTTTTGGACATAATTTCAAGGAAGTGTTAATGCCTTTGAGAGACTGATCCACTTGGCTGAAATGGGAAAATGTTGGGGCTGTAAAGCCCTGCCTCAGGTCCTGATTTCTGAAAAATCTTTGCTGCCAGAACCAATGTTTTTTTTAAAAAGCCATTAATTTTTAAGTTTAAAAAGCTGCTGGTGAAGCTCTTAGTGTGAAAATACTTTTCTCCTGTGTTAGAATAAGATAATATAAATGTCTAACAAGGAGAGGTAGATTAAAATAATCCAGATATATCTTGGAAAATCTATTTCAATTATGTTCTGTGTGCTTTTAGTGGAGACTATAAATTCTAAAGAATTAAGAGAGCCATAAAGATAAGTGTTATAGGAGAGTACGTCTCACATTTCACCTTCAGAAATTAAAAGATTTGCTGTGAAATCAGATGTTATAAGGGTCACTGCATTGCTTGTGGTCATTAATAGCAGGAGGTGACTGTTGAAAGAACTAAGGGAAACCACTTCCCATAACATGGAAATTAAATGTGCAATTTACTGAAAATTCCCTTCCTGTGAAACGGCTTGCTAATGCCAGACTGTGTGCTAAAGGGAACTTTGCTTTATATTTCAGATTTGCATAGGGGCAGGCCATCTAAACTTGTATCTGCCTTGCATGAAATATTGATTAAATTAGCATAACATGAGGTCATTTTTTTTGTTTGTCCAGTGTAGCTGGGCAGTAAGGAAGACAAATGAGTTGTAACTAAGATGTTAATGTTTGTAAGTGAGAGTACATGGTAGCTCAGATAGCAGGTACCACTTTACCATACCGTGTACTTGTGCGTTTGTGTATCTCCAGGGGTGTATGTCTCTGGTAAATGCTAGTCTGCTGCTGTTTAGATAAAATTTTTATGACAAGTAACAATTACTTTAGACAACTGCTGGCATTGCACTCAAAACCACCCCCAGACTTTCGTGTAACATTTTCCACCAGAAAGACAGTAAAACCAATGAGGCAGAGCATGCCTGGCCTCCTCCTTGTGGCCATGGGGGGGGATTGTTGCAATGTAATAAATTGCATATTTCTAAATGTGAGAGTTAACACTGTAGCTGACTTTGGGCTTTTGGATGCTCCCTTTGGTGTTCATCCTGCTTGCTAATGAGTTTCTCTGGGTGTCCAGTCTGTGAAACACAGCTGTGGGTGCTCCTATACTGTTGGTTTGATACTTTTTTTTTAACTCCTCCCTGTATTGCTTTTGCATAAGGCTGGTGGTACCCCGATTCACACCCCGTATCTTCATTTGTTCCCAGTCCCTGAACTGATGTGGATCAGAGTTCCTGGAGGCAGGGAGCAGCAGGGGCACTTGGTCTGGGGTCTGTGCAAGCCAGCCTGCACCATTTAGCATAAGGATCAGGACTGGTTCAGATCACCCAACAGTGTGGATGAGCCATTTGTGTTTGGAGAAGCTATATAGAATTTAACACCAAAACAATTTGTTTCTTTTTTTTCCTGTCCTATGAGGAAAAAAGAATCCTGGAAAGCAACCTTCAGTGTATAAAGACACTGCAAACATTGCGTTGTCATGGCTCAAATGACAGCTTTCTAATAACAGGCTTTTATTTCTAAGACCCCAAGGTGTCGGCTGTATTGAGGTGGATTTTTACATCTTGACATTTCTGCCTTATTTTGCAAGAGGAGCGCTATCCAGGAACACAGCCAAGGTGCTCCAGTGACTTCCTTGCACTGAATGATGTGGTCCCGGGAGGCTGCCTGGCAACAGTTGGGCTGATAGATGAGTGTCTTAGTCCTGGGAGTCACATGCTACCGCAGACCGGTCAGCAAATACAACTGTTAAGCATTGTGCTAGCACGTCCCAGGAGGTGGAAGTACGCATGCTCCAGTGTACTTCTTGCTGTGCTTTGCCAGGGAGGGGAGGAAGGAAGAGATGCAGCAGGAATCAACTTTTTCACGTAAACTGTCTTTTGCATCACGTGTCTTGTGTTAATTTAAATACCAGAATTATTTCCTGTAGGTCTCTACTCGTGGATGACTCGCTCACAGGCTGGCCTGTGAATAGATACTGAACTTTTTTTTTGGCTGGTGGGGTAGTCTGGTCTCAGAAGTGATACTCTGGAGATGTTAGTGTCTGGACTCCCCATCCCTTACATCATGAGACCCATCATGTAGCTTTTGGTTCAAGGACCCAGGCTTGAAGCGTTAATTTCTCTTTTCTGCCCCCCCAATGGCTATTAAAAACAAAGTTGCTAGAGGTGAGTTGTTTAGAGACAGAAAAAGTATGTTTGCTGATCAGGGGCAGAGGCATCTGTTTAACCTTGTTTAAAACTGCATCTTGATGGAAATGTGTACAAAGGATGGGGTGGACACTATCAGCAGACTTCAGACCAGCTTTGCTTCAGCCAAATTAGAGTCTAGTATGAACCCCACAGTTTGTTTCCTAAACCAGCCTCTATTCTTGTAGCTTTCTTCTGGATTTCTTGTAGTTCTCTTGCATCTTCCTTAACATCTGCACAACAGAGTGGACTCGGTATTCAGTTAATATTTTGCCCTTTGATGATGCAAAGCAGAACAGTTTTCTCCTGTCTTATATGGCACTTAGCATCACCACTTGTGCCTGCATGTTCTTGACCCATGAGCAGCCTCGGGTGCTTCTTCTGCTGTGCTCCTGCCCATCCTGGTGTTTGCTGGACCATGTGGCTCCTGCTGTCCTGGTGGAAGACATACCTGGGCTCTTGGCTGAGCTAATTGAATCATCCCTCCAATTTGTCAAGATGATCTTGAATTCTAGTCTTGTCTTCCAGAAATTTGAGAGGTTTTTTAACCTTCCCCCTCCCCAGCAAGGCAGTATTCTGACCTAGGAGAATTCCCTCTTCCAGCAGAGAAGGGAATGTTAAGTAGAACTGCCCCAGGACAGCTGGGGTGCTGGGCTGCACCCCAGCTCCTCGGTGCGGGTGGTGGAGTGATGCCTCCTGTAAGTAGCAGTGTCCCTTACAACCACCCTCTCTGGGAGTTTTGGCGTCTGCTATTCATTAAGCAGTAAGACCAGGGAGAAGATGATTTGCAGAAATCAGCTAATCCTGTTTTATGCCAAGGCTGCTTTCTTTCCTTCTTTAAATGCTGTTAACCAAGGATGGCAGTTTTATTGTAATGGCCTGCAGGTTTTGTGCTTCCTTGGACCCAGCCCTGTTTTCCTGCTGGGACTCTGGGATGCTGTGTGCACTGTGCTGCCTGTGAGCTGCATGCCCTTTGCCAGCAGCATCCCCAGCATTGCTCGCACCCTGCTTTGGGGTCCCTTCCCATGGGAACGTGTGAACCTTGCTACCTTTTCTTGAGGCTTCCTGTGTCCCTCAATTCATGTGGAAATAGTGATCAGTCTGCAGAAATGTTCCTGGGTTTGTTCTGTCTAGAGCTGTGGGCTTTCATCTATGGACCCTTCACTGGGTCTTGGGTCTGCTTCTGAAGGAGCTGTGACACGAAGACCACCTGATTGTCACTTGGCATAAATTTGCCATCCAGGCACCTGTGTGTGTCATCTTTTGGGGATTTTTAAAGTGCAGAAAACTGAACAATGTGAGAAAACAGTGGGATGCTGAGAAGAGTTGTGCCTGGTGCTGTGCTTGGTCTCAAGAGTGGCTGTGCCTCGGCAGACCCCTCTTCCATATTGTGCATACAAATAAAAACTGTGATTCAAACTGGGCTTTGATTCAGTGGTGGGAGAGACTGTAAAATATTCATAGGATGAATATACAATGTGAAATGTGGGAGACAGTGCAAGAAAGTCAGTGTGCTGAATTGCTGGAGGAGTATGGACTTACAGTCCTCTGATCCTCACTGGGCATTAAACAGAGGCATAAGAGGAAAAAAGAATCTGCCCCTTAGAAGCCTCCTGTCTGGTATGACCTCCCCAGTCTGTTCATTGAATAATCTAAGCTGAAAAGGATGTCTGGAGCTCATCCAGTCCAGCTGCCTTCTCGGGGCAGGGGTTGCAGCTTCCAAGTTACCTGTGCTGCTCAGTGTACTGCCCCAGCACACCTCTGTAAACCCTGGGTCTGGCTTCTCTAGTTTTACTGAGTTCTTCTGTGTGCCTCCTGCATTCCTCTCCCTCTCCCCTATCATGGTCTCTCTCTTTACTGTTGTTGCTGTTTTTCTGCCTTGGTGTGTTGCTGTCTTCTCCCTAAATTCTGATCCATGCACAGAGTTGCAGGGTTTATATGAAGAGGTGTTTTGCTGTTGATTTAACTGGTGCTGTTCATGTGCATGAATTTTTCTATTCAAGTTACTGAATTACCTTGGGTCAGTAAGTTTACAGGGGGCACCAGTTAAACCAATAGAACCAGCTTGAAATGATTACCAGATGCTATGTGCAAAATGCATGAGTTAACAAAAATGATTTAGGGCATATAGGGCTCACGGGGTATAGTAATGTCCAACTGCACATAACTGTGAAATACTAAGCTTCATGCTGACATCATTAAATGTGATGAATCTCTGCCTCTGACACCATCCTCCAGTGAGCAATGCCTTGAACATGCTTGACTCTAATGCAAAAGTCTTTGATATTTAGGGTGACGTATGAACATTTCAAATGTTGTCTGCTTTGTGGAGTGCATTTCCTACCTTGAGACTGCCCAGAGTTTCCTCAAATGCAGTCTCCAGGTGCTTGTTCTCACTACTGGGATGTTTGTGTTTTCAATTTCTCATTCTTCATTAATGATGTACACAAGTGCCAGTGGAGCCTTCCTCTTGTGTGTGTTATTTCTTGCAGTCATTGACACAGAGGCAGGTGTGATAAAGATTCATCAAAGTCGTCATTACTCTACACTTACCTGCACTGAATTGTCTAGTTTGTCTGTAAACCTCTTTTTGATCTAAGCCTGTTTCTGGCTACGTGACTCATTATTTACTTTCCTGTAGCACTCCCTTCTGAAGAGCACGCTTCTCTTCTGTTTAATTCATGATCAAAATATATTAGTGTTCATATTTGTCTCACTTCTTAGCACAGTATGCATAACAGTAACTTAAAAACCATGCGACTTCCCAGTGCTGCTACTTGTCTTGATCTCAGACTCAAATGCCTCTCAGCTCATTTCTGCTTGCAGCCCCGGGTTGGTTGTTGTGGAATGACTATGGGTCTGTCTTGGCTTTTCACTGGAGAGGGTTTGATTGCAGCCAGGAGAGAAACCTGGATTTGTGGTTGCCTCCTGGCACAGCACAGAATCCATGCAATGAATTTTACTTCATGTGTAGTTGTGTCTTGCTGGGGAAAATTGACAAAGCAGCCAAAAGCAACGTGATTTGTCTCATTTGGTTGTATTGTGAGGAATATGTTAGAAATAGGTATGTATCTTGTGGGGGAAAGAAGTGATAGGGTGCAAGTAAAGCATGTCCAATCCATCTCCTTGTTCAGGCAGATGTCCCGTGTCTGTCCTTGGGTGAGACCCTGGGTGGCCCATAGGAAGGGCCAGCAAGCTGGCAGCAGCCCTGTGTATGATCCTAGAGCATCGTGCCCAAGCAGCTCTCCCACTAGCCTCCAGTGGGCTTGAGGAGGTGACTCCCAAAATGTCTGCCCATAAAGATCACTTAAATATAATTATGTGAAACAATTGCTTGGTGCTGGATGGAGGGAGTGGTGGCCACCCAAAGGCGTGGCTCCGAGCTCCCAAAAATCTGTTGTGCTCGCTGTTGTTCAGTGCGTCTCCTCGCCCTGCTATTGTGGCTGCAATCAGCACTTTGGGGCTTCCGTGTATTTTTGTACGGAGGAAGGAGACAGCCGCAGAGAATTGCAGGGAGTCACAAGAAGATAACGTTGATTTTCATCGCGTAGAGACCTGGGCGCTACGTTTTCAGTGGCAATTTGGCACACCAGTGAGTTGGCTACACAAGATTGTGAGTTTTCATTATAACTTTCTGCAGTGAAAATAAAGGCTTTTAAGGGATGTAGATGAGTGTATGAGAGAAATTCTACTAGTGATGTAACACCTCTTTTTGGTGGTCTGAGGCTTTGGTTGCTGGTGTTCCCATCCCCTTCTCTTTTATCCTGGTTTGCAGGTAGGTGGAGGTGTGGTTGTTCTTTACCCATTTTGAAGGATTAAAAAAATTTTATGTTCCCTAACTACTGTAGGCTGCAAATAAACATGGCAACTAGTTGGGTGCTGTTGAATCCTGTGATAATTACAGAGTATTAAATTAAATGACATTGAGATAAAATCCCTTGTGAATGCACAACGGCTGTGAAGGTCAGTGTTTAGCAAAGCTTGGCGTTCCCATGGCTTAAAATGCAGATTGCATACCAAGTCCCAACCGGCCTCCTAGCAGCGCTGAAGCTTTTTCCAGCGTGCAGTGGCACAGAAGTTTGAGCATTCCTCCTGAAATTAGTGAACTGTTCATGGAGTCAGGTTCTGTTGCAAATTTAGCTGTTAAAAAGATCATTTAATTCCATTTGAACACTTGAGAGCTTATTGGTTAACAGCGGTGGTAGTTTTCTTACAACACTTGGCATGCTGTTAAAAGAAAGTCTTTGCTCCCAGTTTTATACAATTAATGAAGGAAGAGGGTGGGTTTTTTCCAAACAAAAGCTTAGCCTGGGTAACTGCAAGGGAGAGTCTTGAAAACCCAACCCAGTCTTGCCTTAGTCTAAGATGTCAGGAGGCAAATAAAATGAGTCTACCTTGTTTTTATTAAATAGTCTTGATTTTTAGCCTAATGACTCTTTTTTTTTTTTTTACTGCTTTGCATGGGCATGCCGTGAGCACAGGCTTCAGTGATCATAAACCCTCCGCTGCAGAACAATATGTCTGTTTGTCCCAAACCCAGCTCTCTTCTGAGCTGCTTTTCCCCCCTCTCCATTTGCATTGATCTTGTTACTGCTAAGCGAGGTTTCGACCTGCCTTGCTTATACCTTTGCTGCCATGGGGAGCATCTGCTGTGCGTGCTGCCAGCGAGGGGACTCGGGGCACGCTGGTGGGGGGCTCTGCTCTGAGGAGGATCCCAGGGTCTCCCCTGCCTCTCCATCACAGCTTGCTGAGCCCATTGCCAAATTCCCTTGTGTGTGGGATGTAATGGCACCTGGAGAGTGGAGGGATGGCCAGATGTGTACCACCATGTGCCCCTTCAAGTGCTCTCATCATCTTCTAGGAGCATCGCACCCCCTCCCACCCCCTGGCTCCAGCCTCCCTGTGCTGGGAGCTCTGGCTCAGCGCTTGGCCCTCGGAGCTGGCAGTGGCAGCGAGGCACATGCTTTATAACTTGGTTTATCCAGACTGAAGGGGATTATGCTGCTTTCGCTGTCACTTTGACAGATGCTTGCACTTCACATGCTGAAGGGACTCGCCATGATTACATTTTAACTGAGGTATCACATAAAAAGAATTAAAACAATAAGAAAATCCCAACAACACAGCCTGCCAGGGACCATGGGGCTTGTGGAGGTGGGGGAAGAAATCGGCAGTCCTAGGCAGCATTTTCTCTTCAGATAACCATTACTAATTTTAACAGGGACTGCAGGCACTAGCTTTGCTGCTTCTGCTAGCAAAGTCATGCTTCCTGAGAAGGCGGCTTAATTACAGCAGTTTTGCTCAAGTCTGTTTGAAATTTTTTTGTCTAGCGGGTATGAAATGGAATTGGATCTCTCTGGAGCATTGAGATTGGTCAGGGTAGAAAGAGTAAGAGGGGAAAGTTACTTTAAAGTGGAATAGTTCTTGGGAAACTTGCATCAATCTTTGCCTGGGTTTATACCCAAAATACCACTTACACTGGCTTTCATGTGTCTGGTGTAGAGAGAGCAGAATATAGGCTGTAATTTGGACTGCAGCTATTCACAGAACGAGGCAGCTGTTGCACACTGGACTGTTAGCCAGATGTCAGTTAAATCAGAGAGCATCCTCTTCTTCCTCCCCTTATTTTTTAGATCACAGAATTGTCTGTATTGGGCTTGCTTAAATAATAACTATTGAGAAGAGAGAACCTGCCCCACTAATCATGAGCTTAAACCAGAATATTTGTCTAAATGTTGTTGCTTATTCTTTGTTTCACTGCTTCTGTCCTGTGCCCTGTGCTGCTTGGTGGTTATGGGGCTGTGCTGGTCCAAAATCACAGCTCCCCTTTTAAAAAAGCTTAATTTCAGTAATAAGAGGAAGATAGCTTTTAAAACCACAGCACGTGTTGTCTGTCTTGGAATTGTTAGTAAAAATTGATGCAAGAGACCAAAATTAGAGAGGGGAAACGATAAAATATCTTTTTTTTTTTACTCCTTTTCAGAGTGAAATTAAAATACTCAGATGGCTGGCTGTGCTGGAATGCCCCATATGTGGCATCGTGTGTGTGCAATTACACATTTCATCTTGATAAGTTCGACGCATTTATGTAGCCGGCTGTTTGTCAGTCATCATCTTCAGCCCCCCTCCAAAGCACCGGGGTTGTTCATCCTTAATAACATTTTAGATCCACTTTCTTCTCGGATGAATGACAGATATTAGCATATTCCTCTGGAGGGTGGCTTTGGGTGTTTGTACACGGTGAAGAGCAGTTGATGGGGTATCGGCAAGCACAGCTAGTCTGTTCGTCATTAAGCTCAGTAAGAAAGAATGTGTCTGAATCTGATAATGGAGAACACAGAGGCAACACTGGCAGCCAAACTTCTGCTTTAGCCCTAAATCCTTTGTTTCCTAATAGGAAAACAAATCCGAAGTGTGGAAATACCTTGGGGAGGATCCATCAGTGGGAACTTGCAGGTACTGATGTAACTCGGTACATGAGGTTTATTGGACTGAATGAGCTATACTCCTGTTTTGTGCATTTTTAAGTGATGAAAACATATGTTTTCCTTCTGAATAACTCTTCCCTGTGGATGTCTGGGACAGCTATTCTGTCTTGCATTGCTCACCTGTCCAGTATCAGAGGTGGATCCTGGGGGTCTGTTGGAAGAAGTCTTATACAGGAAAAGGTGGATTTTGGGGCTGGATTACAGTTCCTGTTGCTTCTAATGTGGCAGATTCGGGTGACTAACCATCCAGCAAACCCATCTGTTTGGGATTTAGAGGAAATACAGGAAAAGCAGGAAAATGCCTGCTCTGTCAGTAATAGAGCATTAGAGCACACAGTGGGAACAGTTCTAGTCCATCAGCTGCAAAAATGGTCTCCATAAGTAAATACTGCTTTTCTGCACGCAGTATCTGTTTTGCTCTTCATGCATGTGCCTGAATTAAGAATTATGCTATTAAGCAAACTGTGAGCAGAGTGGTGTGTGCAGGCAGGAGTAAAGGATGGTTATGCCTTACTCTGCAAAGAATGCAAAGGGAGGCAAGTCGCCTCTCCCCAGGTGCAGCCAGGTAGACTCAGCAGAGTGTGTGCTCGTTGCTCTGCTAGGCTTTTTGGCTTCAGTTGACAGTTGGGAATACAAGCCAGGAATTAATAACCCCTGTATAAAAGTTCCTGGAACACTTTGTGGTCAAAGCGGAGGAAACAGTTATCCGTTGCGATTACTGGTCAGTTACCAGCACTGTAAGTAGCACAGTGCAGCAGCATGGATGAAGGTGGATGTGGGATTATGTCTTTTCCTTGAAGAGGCAGAGGATGAGCAAGAAGCACAGAGTTCCTGCTGCTGGTCTTTCCCCTTTCTCTCCTCTGCCCTGTACCCAGCCATATGCATTGCTCTCTTCCTCTCCTTTGGTCCTCCCCTCTTTGTTGAAGGCATCTTGGCCCACCTTGGTTGTTCTTGTCCCTGGTCCTTTGCTAACCTGAAGGTGTCCCAGGGCTGGGGGCAGAGTGTGGGTACTGCAGGGGGACAGATCTACTCCAGAGCACACGTCTTTTCATGACCTCTGGGCAGGAAGAACTACAGGAGCCTTAATTCAGGACTGTTAATTCAGTTTGTTCAGTATCTCCTTGGGTGTCTTCCAAGCAGTAGAGTTCAGAAATTGTTTTTAAAAAAAATAATAAAATTGCCCCAGTGAGAACAATAACTGGCTAACAATGGCTGGCTTGCTGCTCTTACTGCACTCTGCTCAGCCCCTTGTGTGCTCTTGAGCAGCCTGGGGGCTGCTCTGGTGGTGTGCCCTGTTTCTGTTGTCCTCCTCCCAGCTGCAGGATGGAGGGCTTCGGGGATAGCCCCTGCCCCTTGAACTGGGATGGCTGCCACATCCCTATGGCAGTTCTGTGCTGCATAGGGAGGTATTACCTTATCTGCTTGGAGGTCCCTTTTGCAGCCAGAAGGGTATTAAAGACCTCTTTGTATGATGCTGCTGGGGCTGCCATTTGATCCATGAGCTCTTTGTGGAGAGATGAGGAAGAGATTCCTGCTGAGGCAAGTTTCCAGCATTTCCCTTAGCAGCTTATTAACCCTGGGTTTTCTTCAGTGTGTAGGTGATAAAATAACCCTAGCATCCCTCCTGCAAGACTGCAAACATTTATTTTTAAGTGCAATAGATCTGCAGTTGCCATTGCAGTGTTCATTTCGCCATCCTGTTCAGAAAGTCCTGACAATGATGCCGTTGAAGCAAACTGGGTGAATGATGCCTCAGACCTGTGGCAACACAGGAGCCAGACTTTTCTTCCTCCTTTTTTTGCCAGAGCATAAAAGACATGCTGCCTTTTTATTCCCCATGGCAGTGTCTCCTGTGTTGCTTCTGAATTGAGCCCTGGGGAGAAGTGCAGAAACAGCAAGGGACAGGGAAGGGCTTAAAGGTGGGGTGGTCTTGGGCATGGGTCAAGTGGACATTTCCCCTACCAGTGAGGGAGAGGAAGGGTGTGGAGGGGAGAAAGATGCAACTGGGAAGCCTCAAGCAGATCTTCCTGCGTGAGGCAGGAGGGATGATTTCTGCCCTTTCCTGCGCTGAAGTTGGCAGCTGCAGATGCCCTACGATCGATGTGGTGGCTGCCTGGGTTAGGAATTGGGCTTTGAGTTTAACGGGCTGATGTCCCTCTGGAGAAGAGATCAAGGATATATCTGAGACCTGGCTTTGCCCCAGGCGACTGTCCCGACTTGCACTTTGTGGTGGTGTTTTGCAACCTTTCACACTAGGGGATTTTTATTATTATCAGGCAGCCAGGATTCTTGCAAAATGCTATTAGTTGTTTTAATGCTGTTTTATTAGTTAATAAATCGGTTTAGCTGTAATTTTTATCTGTAATACTTTGGCATGGGGATGCCTGGGGAGGAAAAGGAAGAATCCAGAAATCACGTGAAAGCTTTTAATAAACCATCAGCCCTTCCTGCAGTGCAGCCCTGTGGGAATTAACTGCTCTGTACAGCAGTGCGTGCTCCCTCAGCCTTTCGGGGGTGGCATTGCTTTGCCCTCAGTTCCAGAAGCTGGACAAATCCTTTAAAAATAATGGGCTCTAGCATGTCACTAAACCCTTGTATGGCCCTGGGCTGGGGTAAGCTCCTTCCTTGTCCAGGCAGATGGTGGCTGGAGCTCCTGAGCATGCTGGGCTGAGATGCCTCGTGTCGCTGTGGTGCACGCTGGTGCGCGCGTGCTTAGTTCCTGTGCCTCTCGGCAGAGCTTTAACAACCAGCTGCAGCAAGTTTGCAAGCAGGGGAGCCTAAGCCAGCGTGCTCTGCATGCAGGGTGCACCCCAAAACCTGAGAAAGAGCTGTCTTCCCCAGCACACGCTTTGCACCGCGCCGTTTGATGAATGGGGAGTTGGCACGGCTGTGGCACTTGCTGTATATCTCTGCTGCGTTCACGGGATACGTTTTGCCATTTTCCAGGGAAAGCTTTTATTCGAGGCTGACTTTTTTTTTTTTTCTGAAGGGGGAGAAATTAATTACCACCCTTGTTTCCGTTGCTGCCCTGCAGATCAGAAATAACCAGGAACTTCTAAATGTTCAAATGGCTTTCAAAAACAATATTTCTAAATGTCAAGTTAATGTGCTCTGGGAACAATGCGATTCAAGGACCTGGTATGAACATCAAATTGCATCTGCTGCCACAAGGCCTTGTGGGATTCTCTGAGGCAAACACAGTGGGGAGACTTAGAGTTTATTTCAATTTTTTTCAATCTTTCTTCTAAAAGCAAAGTTTTATTTTTCTCATGCTTGTCCTCGACACAAATGCAGACCAAACCTGTCTGAGATGGCAGATTAAAAATAAAACCCTCATGAATGAGAAATGTAGCTTGCATTTTTTATGATGGAGGAAAAAGTAAACCTGTTTTAAAATGTGCATATTTTTAAAATAGTAAATGACTAAGTAGGTGGGATGTAGGTATCAATAAATATTTATTCCAAAGAAGTAATCACTCAACAGAATTGGAAATTGTCTCATCCTTTTAGGCAATTAAAAATAGGTGTTTGTTTTTCAGAGTGGAAGTAACATTTTCCAGTTGCTTTTGGAACGTGGCCACTGTCAAATGAAAAGTTTCGCTGCTGAATGGTATTTTTTTCAGAGTAATTGCACTAAAAGGACACGCTGATTTATAGGATGGATTGTAATGATCTTGAAATGAAGGGGAGGAAAAAACCCCTCACATTAGCCCAAATGCTATGTATGTTATAGTGAAATTGTTCTCTGAAAAAGAAGTTGGAAATGGGGTCTCTAATCTCTAGGTGGGCTGATGGTGAGCACCAAGGCTGGGTCACAGCTGCCCAAGGTAGAGAATTCAGGAACTTGGCTGATCCCTGTGTTTCTGGGCTGTCAGTGCACTGAGTGGTCCCCCATCCCTCTCTGGGGATCCTGTCCAAGTCCCCCAGATGCCCCAGGGCTGGTCACCTCAGGGCTCCGTGGCCAGAAGTTGGTCCTGTCTTCCTGCAGTGGTCAGCGCTGTGTGCAAGCTCACAGTGCCCAAAAGACTGCACCAGTTAGAGAGGGGCAGTTAATTTTATGTGAAAAATCAGCAGGAGTCATTTGATTTCCTTCCCACTTACCTCTTTAAAAATGTGTCTTCTTGTTAACTGTGTGCATGTGCACACACCTTGGTTAAATGGTGCTTTTACAGCAGCTGCTCTAAATGCATTTTAAAGAGATCAGGAATGCATACACATCAAGGTCATATAAATTAATAATTATCTAAGTGCTTTTGCCCTTTTCCGCCTCCAGAAAAGAAGTGAGGAGGGAGAAAACTTTAAACTGTGTTTTTTTTGTTTTTAATCTCCCAAACTAGATTTCAGGGATGATCTCAGGCACTGTCGTTTCAACTTCATCCTTGGGCCAATTTGTACTTTGTCACCCGTTTCACTGTCACGTTGCCTGTACTTGAGCTAGCGCGTGAATTTTCATTTCCAGATGTGTTTGGGTTTGTAATTCATACGGTGCAGACAGATTAATCATGACCCATGCAGAACTTGTAATTATCAAAACTTGGAGTACAGAAGAGGTATAAATCATGACAGCCCTGGTTTCCAGCTGCCAATTAAGAACAGGAATTTAAGCTGCCTAAGCGTGGAGGGTTTAGGCTGGGAAGTTTCTGTTCCTGTGTCTCACAGAAGAGTTAATGAAGAAAGGGCTTGCTCATAACTTCTCGTTAAGCAATGACTGGATTTATGAAATGTTGGCACTACTGGAGTAATTAGGAGTTTTCTATTATTGATGGGCTGGACCCTCAAAGAGAGAGGCAGTATCTCAAAGAGCCCAAATCCTGAAGCCCATCCCGGCGCTTCATGCAGCGGCTGGGAGCGTGCCTGAGCCGCATGGTGCCCGTCCAGGCACCGCAGTGTGCTGGGAAGAGGAGCACGTCATCGGATGGGCTTCTCTTGCTGCCAGGCTAAACACAGGGTCCCGTAGGTGACGTGGGGTCAGGCTGGTTGGCGCAGAGTGGGGAGCAGGATCTAACCAAGTGCATACCTGCGCTCCCTCCTCCTGGGTCACCTCCGATGATGATGCCTGGGGGTAGGTGTGTTGTTTGCGGAGGGGTGAGGAGGTGACACCACACACCGTCATCTCTGCCCCCCGGGCCATCGGGGAAGAAACATTAAACCTGAAGAGAAGAGCTAGGAGAAGTACTCAAATGCTATTTGCTGCTTTTCTTGCCCCATCCTTTTATTTGCATCAGTGATGTTTCGGTGGTACCCAGCACACCAGGGACCCTGTGCCAGCACTGGGCACCGCTGAAGCTGCAGCCACGGAGAAAATATCAGTAACCACGACTGTTGCTGACTTTGTTAGTGCGAAACCAGAGTCCCTCACCTCGTAGCAGTGGAGTTGGTCTTGCATGCTCTCTGGGGAGCCTCAGCTTGCAGGCATCAAGAGCTGGCAAGGCAGCGTGGTAGTGGACGGAGCTGGGCAGCCCTGGGTTCTCCATCATGATTCCCAGGGACGGTGGGGATGTTAGGCAACCTTGTAAGCCTGTTGTAATTTTGAAGCGTTTTGATAATGTTCCCCTCAGCTTTAATGTTACATATCCCTGCGTATGTACCTCAGTAATTGAAAGGGATATCGGGCAAATTTGATCTGTCTGGCTTTGACTTATGCTGTCCTTATCTTGGCCTTCGTGTCATTAAGAAAAAAATTGGTATTGATCTGAGACTATACCACTACATTGTGCTGCAATTTTTCTTCCTTGCTAGTAGAATATAAATCGATAAAAGGCAGCTGCTTGCGACGCGGGCCAGATACGGTGCTGTCATTTATATATTGTAAATCCAATGATAGCTGATCAAATCAGTGCGTCTACTGTTCCAAACCTGACATGATTGAATTGTCAATAAAAAAGATTTTACAGTAAGGAAAGGACTGCTGGCAGTGTAAATGCCTGGAAGCCTCACTAAGTTTGATACAAAATAAAGCAATAAGCTAGGCTGTTATTATGTAATTCCAACAACCAAAATATTTGGATAGTTGTGTTCTCAAATGGAACTGTATGGGGGGAAACCTTTCATTGAAACTTGTTTGAAAAATAATTATTCTGAGACTAAGGAATATGGATGGCTTCTGAAATGAAGATAGCTTATATATTGGTAAGAACTAATAGAAATAGTGTAGGACTTGTCTGAACTAAAGATGTGCAGTTTCATGTGTTAGGAGGAAGGTTATTAGTGTTTCTGTTTGCTCGGAAACAAATGGTGCAGGAAGGAGTGTGATTGATAGGTTGCTAAGAAGAGGCTGGCTCTGCTCTTGTGTAGAGTCTCTATGAACATGAAACCAAAATATGGTGCACGTTTTTTCCTGGACTGCAAAGAAGGCTGTTTTATGACAAACCTGTTTGTGAGCCTTTTCTTGGAAATTAGGCTGGGAGGTGCTGCAGCTGGCACAAGGTGGTGCCGAGCTGTGTAAGTGCTGGTGGAGTTTGCTGCCATAACTTCCCAGAGTTGAATCACTTTCTACTACCCAAAGACCTCACTGGACCATGCCTCTGCCCGGCTGGAGGAGAAGTGCCAGCAGGCAGAGAGGCTGGTGTGTCATCTGCTGCCCTGCATCCCCTGGCAAAGCATGCTGAAGCGGAGCTGGAGGGCAAGAGGACTCTGGCAAGCATGTGGAAATACACAGTGAAAGCCAGAAAAAATGTACCTTGCCAAGCTCCAGAAAGACCCTGCACATTCAGAGCATACGAAACTCTTGGACTCAGCCTGACGTAACGTTTTGTTATGATGCATTTGGTGAAATGTAGTGAGGTCAGGTGAGGCTTTGAGATGATCCTACAAGGTCTTGACTGGATCCTGAATGTATCTGTATGATGGTCACCTATGGGAATGGGTCTGCATCCAGCAATGTACTATTTTAAATTTGTTTATTCTCTTTGAATACATTTTCTAAAACTAAATTACCAGTAATAGGAGAATGTAGTGAGTTTTCTTTCCCATACAGATGAGCTTAGACCAAATGCTTCATGGTGCCAAAGGTTTCCTATGTTAACAATGGAGACACTACTTAGCTGTTCCAGAGAGATGCTGCTGGTGGTGGTGGTACGTGCGTGGGAAACATGGTCTCTCTGCAGCTTTCACAAGGGATGCATTGGGTGGGCAGGGGCGTCAGGGGAGAGAGGGTGGGTGCCGGCTAGCCAGAGGGCGAGGGCAGCTCTGCATCCTGTGGAGCTCCTTAGAGACTTTCCCCAGATTCGGCTGAAGGAAACCGCAACCTCTGTCCTGCATTTCTGCTCCTCTTTTTCCCTGCTCAGTTGTTACTCTTGGACCTTGCTGATAGCTGGTAGCTTTTTAAGGGTGCGCTAACTCAATCACTTGTGATTGACCATGCTCTTAATCTCTTTATTGTGTTGCACCAATTTAGCTAAATCCTAAATCCATTAGGTGCTCTCAGATTGCTTTACAAGTGTCCAGAGGAGGTGTTAGCAATAAATCCAGCCTAATTCTCTCTGCAGACAGGGTTTTAAAATTTCAGGCCTGGGCTGGAAGAAGAGTGGAGTGTTGCAGGAGTGGGTTGAGAAGCAGTTTAGCATATGCTTGTTTGCTTTTTTCCTACCGTCTAGTTGATGTTACTGTTTAGTCCACTTTCTCCATGGAGAGAAAACCTTTGAGAGCAGATGCATGTGCTAAGAAACCAACTGTGGGGACTCCCAGCCCCCTTTCACGAAAAAACGTTGAGGAATGGAAGTGATGCTCTGTTTGTTTACATGGTTTAAAAAAAGCACCAGAAATTAAATAAACTTGTAAATACTTTCAGTCTTTGCCATCCACCCTCTTTTATCCAGCATAAGCACAAAGAAAAGCCTCGGATTAAGTTCTTTGGTGAAACAAGTCTTTCCCTGGCTGGTGGTGGCAATCAGAGGTGTCTGGCAGAGGACGGTGCTGTAGGAGCCACCACGGCAGGGCTTGTTCCACCGGGCTGTGAGGGGGACGCCGGTGCCGGTGGGGATGTGCTCCCCATCCAGGCTGAGACTGCTTTGTGGGTGGCTTGGGGTGGCTGCTGTAGATCACCTCCACATGCAGCTGGGGCATTGTGTGGCTGATCATTTAAGCCAAACACTTTTGGCTTTGTGTTGGCATTGAAGGAGGAGTGTGTGCAGTCAAATCCAAGCCTAAGTACCTTTAGAAATTACAGCCTTCTATGGTGAATGTCACTGACCCCTCTCTTCATGAGATCAATTATTTTGATTTTTGATATATGAAAGTTAATTGCGATGATATATATTCCGTGTGAGGCCTTGGTGCACTCTGCTTACGGCTGCAGCTACGCCTCCCTGCTCAGGGTGTTTGCACAGGAATGACAAAGTAGCGTAACAGCTTGGTGGTGTTGGAATAACTGCACGCACACATGAGGGATTTTCAGCTTTAACTTCAGATTTGACAGCAGAAAATGTGAAGTAGCAGAGCTCAGAGAGGAGCCCTTAATGTTTCCTGTAATTCCTTTTTTTTTTCCCCTCTTTTTTTTTTTTCTGCTGCGTGCAGGCTAGTGTACTGGCATTGCTAAATGCAAACCTGCCACTTGCTAACTCTCCTTTTTTCCCTGACTGGTTTGCATCACTTTCATGCTGCTTAGGCCAGCAGAAACACTTTGTTTAGGACAGGAATTGTAGGTAATAATTCATTCAGGAGCAAAGGAAATTAGCTTTTTCTCCTTAATTTTCCTTTCCTAGCTCTGGAGGCAAACACTGAAATTTAGCTGTTCTGGGGAATGCCATCCACATCCAGATTCGGGGAGGGTGGGCAGCTCCAGCCCTCATGGGGGGTGTCGGGGCTGCGCCCTCCTGACTCCGGTGCTGCTCAGCCTGCGGGGAAAACGCTTCCGAATTTCCAGTGCTGCATCTGGGAGGAATCATTTGTGGTTTGGGGCAGTTTGACATCACATCTTGTGCTTACACGCTGCTTGTTAGATCCAGGGGATAAATTGCATGTCAACTTGGGTAATGGGGAAGAGTAAGACCCCCATATTTTAAAACTGGTTGGTTTTGTTAATTTGTAAAGGTAAAGGCTGGGGCTTCCCCTTATCAGGGTACAATTACCCTGATATTCTGGAAAAAAAAGAAAAAAAAATGCTGAGGTTTTTGTGGCACTTCCCCATATCTTAAGCTAGTAAGTCTGTGGGAGACTTTGGTAAATTTTTGTTTTAGTGGGAAGGTAAAGATTAGGATGAAACATGAGTGTCTTCATAGGAAAGATGAATTTGCAAAATGTTTTGCTGTCTCATTTGAGTGGAAGCGTGTGGTTTTCAGTTCCCATAACCTTGGAGAGCATTATGAAATCGTGATTAAAGCACTAAGAACAATGTGATCGGCATTAAAATTGGTAAGTGTTTGAAAAATGATACATTGTGAGGTTTTCTTTAATTTGCTTTTCTTGTCTTCCAGCACTACAGGTCACATTTTCAAGCTTTTTCCCACAGCAGCGAGGGCTGGTTTGTTTTGGTTTCTAACTGTAAACTGAGGTCTTTATGTAATCTGCTCTGTCCAAAGCTGGGGCTTCGGGAAAACAACAGATTGTGCAAGACGTGAGAGCAATTCCAGTGGTTGGGAATACTCCAATTTGAATCCTGACTGTATTTATGTACCTGAGATGACATGGTATAAAAACATTCACTGTGCAAAGAGCAAGCTTTCTCATTAAAGAGCTGTTTAATAGGTATCTCTAGTTGAGCTTTCGGGGGAGAAAAATAGTCTATCTGCTGTATATACAGATTGGGCAGTCATTTAGACAGTACTTGACGAAATCAGAACACAGCAGTTGCTCTGGGCAGTGGAGTTGTAGATGATACTTCTTGCTTTCTGTATTGTTACCCATTTGTTTTCAGTTGCAGTCTATTTACCTGGATGGTTAATTCATTCATGTGCAATTAAAAAAAACTAATGCAGACTTCATGGAGACGGCACATAAAACACAGAGGCTTAGTAGGGTATTAGAGATTCATCTGGGTGCCTGAAATACAGAGGATCTTTGATTTGGCTTGTGTCTAAGTGGTCTTTGTTTAACTGATAGCTGCTAACTTTGTTTAACCGATAACACATGTTGTGCTGTTACTGGTCTTGACCTTTTTCCAGTTAAACTGGCTTAAAATGAAAGTGTTTATGGGGACATTCTGCAGCCCTGGCGTCCATGGGCCCTTTGTCTGGGCTAAGGGGAGGTTTGCTGTCTGGGGGGAGCCAGCAGAGCGCTGCATGTTTGCAAATTTTAATGGCTCTTGCTCCAGACGGCTTTTAACATACTCCCTGCACAGCCACCCTGGGCAGGAACTGCTTTTTCCATCGCCAGTTTTGGTTTTGTCATTGTGGTTTTATTGCACTTTAGATTTCTTGGGCATATAAAATGCCATCAAATTGGTAACAGAAAGAGGAGGGAGGTTTGCAGCGCAACCTCGGGCTTAGCAATAGCAGAGCAGGCTGCTGCGTGCAAGGGAAAAATGAAAGGAGTGCTTTGTGCTCGACTTTGTATGCTTTAGAGAAAGGCTGGGTCCGTGTCTGTGTGGAGCCGCTTTGAGCTGCTGCTTGTGGAAGTCAGGAGGAGCTTTTCCAGAGTTTGTCACAGTGAATGGACTGCATCTGAGGAGAAGTGTCAGCAACAGAGCGCGTCTGTCCCGTCTGCTCGTTGGCATCATTTTCCTTCTGCCTTCGACTCAACCTCCGTAAGCCTGCTGCAACTGCCATGCTGAGCAGCCCCTCTCTGTGCTGGTGATGCTGTTGGTTTTGCTCACTTGCTTTCCCTGTGTGCCCTGAAGATGAAGAGAGTCCAATGAAGTGTTTTTTAATGGAACAGCACATGGGGAGGGTGGCCACGGGGCTTCAATGTGGCTGTGGTTGAGTGTATTTTCCAGGAAGGCTCTTGTGGGTGCAGGGATGTCATAGAGCATCTTTGCTCTTCTGCTGGCCCCAGCTCTTCCCGGGCCTGCAAAGGTGTCTCTGTTAGCCCATGGACAGAGCATGCGGGTTTCACTAGAGAGGGCTCAGGGCATCTGTAGATGAAGGGGCACAGACTGCCCATCAGCTGGAGCAAAACTGCCCTGGTGCTTTGCCCTTTATGTCCTGGCTCAGCAGGAGGCTGTTCTGGGACACCTTCGGGAAGGCACCTTCCAAGGTCCTTGGGTCTTGTATGAAAAGCTGAAAACTTTAAGAAGAGTGAGGATGTGTAGAAGAATGCTATTTACCTCAAACAGGAAAATGTACTTTGGTATAAAAATGGGATACTGCCTGCAAAGAGGATGCTTGCCCCTCCGCATTCATGTTGAGAGCCAAATTTTTTCCTAGTGCCAGTCACAGGCATACAAGTGTCCCCTTCTCTCTTTCCAAGGCTCTTCTCCATGCCGCGGTGTTACATGCTGCTCGGCTATAACTCGGGTGAGAGAGGTCTGAACCCAGATCTGAGCCTTCTACTACCATGTAGGTCAGATCAAAATAGTGAAGTTGTGTGGGCTTCCAGAGACACAGTGGGGATGTGGGTATAACTCTGGGCTGCCAGCATTTAATTTCTTTCCTTTTTCTTTCCATCTCTTTCATGTTGCTTGTGTGGGAGGCTGTGCAGCGGCTGAGCTGTGGTGGATGCTGACAGTCCATGAGCTCTCCTTTGCCGATGCCTTCAGAGGACAAACAGCAAATGATCAATTCAGATAGCAGAAAACGGGCTGGCTCTTCTTTCCATCTCTAGAGGCTGTAAAAGCTCCCATTACTCTGTTATCAAGAAGGATCCATCTCTGACGTGCCTGAGCCAGTCAGTGAAGTGCAGACCTCACAGGAAATGAATTTTTGATTCTTGACAAGAAGTCAACAAAGAATAGCTTTTCAAGGGAAAATATTCTTTCTGGCAGGAACATTGGTGGGCTTGTGGTAGGGAAGGTGGTTGTCTTTGGACCAGAAATCTCTGTATTTGAACCTGAACTCTTTCCCCCCTGATTTTTCTTTATGGATATAAAAAAAATCAGGTGTTGATTCCCAAAGCAACCAAGTAATTGTACATACATTCTTGTAACCTCTCAAATATGTCAGTGCTTCCACTGCACGAGGAGACTGTGGAAGGGAGGAGAAGCAATGTGAAGGTTTAGAAAAAGGCGATGCCTTTTCTTATTCGGCAGAGTATCTCTGTAGAGGGAAGCATGCAAGCACTTACTAAAGACTCAGTAACACATTAAATACCTGGATTGGGGCCTTTTTAGACAGGCCATGGTGCAGTACGTCTTTGGAATGACCCTCATGGGCTATGCCCTCCCTGTCCGGCAATAAACTAATTCTCAGGACTAATGGTAAAATTCTGCAAGGCATGAATTCCCAACTTAAATAGATTTACAGTAAGTTAATAGATTTTCAAGCATATCTCTTGCAACCTATTTGTGGTAGCATCATTTTAACATGCACAGTAATTGAAAAAATTGTCAGGTGATGGGATTTATAATCCTCTCTGACCTGTGTTTTTTCATGCCTAGGAAAGGCTCCATAATAAACATAATGTTTGCAGTTAGGAAGTACCTTGTGTGGAAGTATTCAGGCAGGAGGTGTCTTTGGGTGGTAACTTTTCTTTGGAAAAAAGGATTCTGGAATTACGAGAAGCTAATACTTAGCAAATGCCACCAAGAAGGTCACATACTTACGTGCTGAGAGTTGCAAAATAGATGAGTCAGAACATTGTAATGATGAAGATGAATCTTCATCTTTGTGAGATAATATATTCTTTGTTGGTTTCCACATGCAGCCTTTGAAATACATGGTCTTTATTTTGAGAGGATCATACTGAAAGTATCCTTTGGAGAAAGTGTTTATTTTTTTCCAAGCATATTTGTCCTTGCTCTTTTTGTTATCATTATTTATAAATCAAAAGTTATATTGATCTGGAGATTATGCGTTAAACCATGTCTGAGCAGTGGTTGCTCTATTACTGAGAAAAGCAGCTGCCATAAAACTTTTGGTAAATTTATCGATCGATACTCTCAGTGTTTCTCTTTAGAAAAAGAACAAGCTGAATTTTAATTTACTGGGAATGTGGCTGAACACATGGCCCCCCTGTTCAGCAAGGGATTTAAGCCTGCAAGGAACTTTCGAGAGATGAATAGTGCCATTACTTTGCAGAGGATTATTCATGTTCTTGAAGGAAAGCCCGTCTGGAGCGGGCAGTAGAGCCTTGAATCGATTTCTGGCAGCAGTGGTTGTGAGCCTTGCTCTTGAAAGCCAAATCATCATCTTGTGTTCCTGTTACAACAGCTGCCTTGCTCTTACTGGGAGGGGGGGGGTGGGGGGTGGAGTAAGGAGACAATAAAATATCGTTCTTTTAAAATGAGTGTTAATCAAAACGGGGCTTTGAGCCAGGGCAAGCAGGATGCAGGAACCACGTGGGATGCTGGGTATGGCCCAGCCACGGGCTCAACTGGTGCCACCAAGATGTGATGTCTCGCCTTCAGCTTCTTCCCCAGACAAGGACCTGACCATGCATGAACTTAAACTAAACCAACCAACCAACCAAAGAAAACCCACAAAACCCCCCAACAACCAAACAAAAACCCCAACCAACCAAAACTCCCCACCAAACAAAAAAAAAAACCCAACAAAGCCCCCAAAAGGCCAAACAAATAACACTCCCCCAAACAAATGAAGAAAACCCACAAAAAAACCCAACCAAAAAACCGCACCAAACCAACCTCCCCCACAAACAAACTACCAACCAACCCCAATACCCCAAACCCCTCAGCAAAACAGTGGTTTTGGCAGCTCTGCTCAAGATACCACAGAGAAAGGAAGGAAGGAAAGAAGTGAGTCCAGTTTTGGGGAAGCACTGAGTCTGGAAACTGGGACCATGGGTAGGTCCTTCTTTTTTTTTTTTTTTTACGGGTGGAGACGGTGCCTGGTGTTTGTGTGTCTGGGATGTTGTGAGCCCTGTTGTAGTGGTGCTGGTGTGATGTCCTATGTGTCCCTGTTGTGTCTTGGACAGGATGGGGATTTGGGTACCCTGCTCTGTGTTCAGTAAGATGCTGCTAAAATATTCTGCGTGCGCTCAGTGAGTTGGATGCTGCCAGGGAGCACCGGAGGGGCTGGTTGCACTGTGCTACTGAGATGGTCTCATTTCCATGTTGGAAACCCCTGTCCGTCTCTGAGGTACCTTGAGACAATCAGCTTAAAAATCACTAAATTGCTTTTGAGAGCCTGGGCCCTGTTCTATGTCTTGGAAACAGCTGCTCCTTAGGGGAAGAGAGTCACACTGATGTTGGTTGCTGTATGTTACTGAGCAAATGCCTTTCCCAAGTTCTGCCAGCAAGGGTAGGCTGCTGAAATCAGAAATAAAGGGGCTGGAGTGACTTAAAAATGGTCAGCCAGGTGCCCTTAAATAAGTGCACGTCCTTCGTGTTACTATAGGGATCAAGAACTGATCTTTTGCCATTTGCTTTTCATCAGACAGTTGAGATAACTTTAAAGAGAATTTGGCCAGGGGAGATTATAAAGGAAGGAATTTGCTGCTTAAATAAATAGTCTGCTCTCCATTGTTGGAGACTTAACAGGCTGATAAAAGCCCGCTGGAATGAAAGGGAGCCTGGAAAACCTGTCTCAGATCTGCCTTGCTCTAAAGTTACTGAGACCAATGCACTTCGAAAGACTATTTTTAGAATTTTTGAATACAAACTCAACTTGACCTAGTGGCTTGCTGTATCTTCATTTGTTCTGATGAATAAAGGAATTGCTAGGCATATGCTTTTTTCAGAAATTGCTTATAACTTTTAGTTTCAAATAAATGGAGGAACTACACAAATGTGTGTCCTGGTCTTTAGAAATGCTTGGCTTGTAAATTTGGGGGGGAGTGTATGGAATCACTTGCCCTCCACTTGAAATGTGGCTCATCATTCATCTTGAGACATGCAGCTTTTTCAATATCTTTATAACCCCATTGAGAGGATGTTGGAGCCTCCAATCAGTAAAATATGACTGGGGGGGTGACCAAGTGCTGGTTTCCTTGTGTCTCCTCTCTTTTTTGGAAATGCACTTTGTGTTTAAAAATAAAAACAAAACAACCCCAGATGTGGCTTTGCAGTGGTAAAATGTCTGAGTCTGTAATATCTCTGCCCAGGGCAGAGGTGTCCCTTTCCTGGAGTTCTTGAAGCTATTCTTGCTGCGCTGGGCTGTGCTCCCTGGCTGAGCAGCTGGCTCAGAATCAGTTGTAGATGGAGACAGTCATCTCTGCAGAAAATTGGGGAGAGGTAAGAGGCACTAGAAGCAAAGAGTGTAAATATTTGGGATGAAAAAAATGGTGAAGGTGAAAGTTCCCCAGTGATGTGACATTAGTTCTGGGCATGTTATTGATATAATTATAACATAACAAAAGCCTGGTGGTGCTGTTTTCAGTGATTTATTTTCTGTTCTGTGGGATTGGTTTAATTAACTTTTTCCCTTTAGAGGGAAAGAGGAAAATATGAAATATTTACAGTGTACGTATTTCTGCGTGTGGCTGAAAGCAAACTCCTCGCTGGCTGACTCTGAGCTCTGCCAGCTCAGCACTCCCTGCTGCCTTCCCACGAGGCTGGGTTTGGTGAGACCGCTCTGACCCCAGTGGTCTCTGCCCTGTGGAGCAGCAGTTTGTTTCCTGCTCTCTCTATTGTGAACTTCCAGCCATCTCAGAGAGCTCTGCACGAGGATAAAACCACCATTTCCTTTGCAGTAAATCACTTCTACAGGAGCAGCGTTCACCCCACACAAAGGGTGGGTGCAGAATCTGATGCTCTTCAAGCCAAAGGCTTCCCTCTGTCCTCGGTCACTCCTGCATCTGGGCTCTGCCATGCCTCTTCCCAGTGGTCCTGCTGCACGATGCATCCCTAAACTGGTGCCTGGTGATGGAGAGGAGCCTGGACTCAAACTCCAACCCTTATGTGGGTTTCAGCACTGGGATGGGGCCATGGGGTGCATGGGAAAAGGTTTATCTTTCTTTGGTCTGACAGGTTACCAGCACAACAGCTACTTTTTTGCTGCAGAAGCCACTTGCATTATCTCTGTTTCTGCTCTTCCTACTTGTGCTCCCAGAACTTGGTTTGAGCCTGCTTCTCCAGGCCTTTATTCCTCCCATTCCCCTTGGTTTTGATAAAGAATCATGTTCATCCACCACTCGTGCCAGCCCTGACTGTTTGCATTTTTAACTTTGTCTTTATTAAATTTTCAGGAATCTCTTAAGTATTCACACATCTGTCATGGCACAAAGCAGAATATTTCTTGGTGCTCAGGAAAACAAATTATACTATAGATGTGCAACCCATATTGAATGAAAAACGCCACAGCCACGTGTTCAGGCATGAAGCCCCAGAAAAGATTTTACTGCAGAGTCATTCCTGAGAGGTGTTTGTGAATTTTTTTTTTTTTTTTTTTAAATTTCACTTAACAGTTTAGGTTTCCTGCATTGAAGTGGGTACTCCCGAGGGTCTCCACGGATCTCTCAAGGCATTCTGGTGCTCCTTGAAAGAAAAGCTGCTTTCCTGTGGTCTTCTCCAGCATCCCTAACCATGGCTTTTGCTGTTGTGAGACACGGATGCCTGCATGGGGTATGGAGCACTGCACTTCCAGGCGGGGGCTGGTTGGAAGTGGGGAGCTGCAGGCACCAGCATTTCTTGTCTCCTTGCTTCTGGAGTTGCAGCAGCCTGCATAGGTGGGCTCTGCTATCTGCATTAACAAAGTTTTTTGTGCGCAGGATATAAATAATAAATGGATGAACCACAGTGTGACTAATTGCCTAACAGTCGGACTGTTACCTAGAATATAATAGGAGCGTGTTTTCAGGGCGTTTTGAGTGGGTCTAATGAGATGCTAGCATACAGTATTTTTATTGGAAACTTCAGGGAGTGCATTTTAAAATGCCAGGGTGCTAAATAAGCTGAACAATTAAAAATAAATGGCTCTGGAGCTTGGCATTTTGATAGGCACAGGTAATTAGGAGAAGATGCTTTTCTGACAAGAGCCATAATGATTTGGCTTTGGCTGATGAGCAGCACTGGCTTTGGAAACTTTTAACTTGGCTCCAGCAGGAGCAAGGGTGGTGGGCATGGAGCTGAAAGGAGCCCCCTCTCATTTAAAGATTGGACTCAGACCTTTCCTCTCTTGGTCTGGTGGTGGTGGAGCAAAGGTAGAGAGTACAAACCTTGATGGCTTAAAATTTAGAAGACAGAATAACTGAATTGTTACAATTTTTATTACTAATGCTTTGAAGCTAATCTCATAATCTTGGGGAGTTTGAGGCCATAATTTTTATGGTGACAATATTGTAAAAGTAATCCAAAAGGCTGTGTCATAGTTGAAAAAGCATTTCCTAAGCTCTAAACCCAAATGTGTTCAGAGAAACAAACCCTGTAAGAGCAGCAGTGGCACCATCTGATGGGTTTTGTAATGCCACAGACAAAAGTAATTATGCTGCTTAGAAGAGCTTTTGTCTCCAGATAATGTTGTTAAAAACTTGCAGTGTAGTGTAAATCATAACGGAACAAATCTGGAGTCTGCTCTTATTGCTGCTAGGGGAAAATCTCTTGGATTTTGTTTCCTTTCTGCTCAATATATTGCAAACCTCTTCCAAGTTTGTAAATAAATATTACCTGCTGTTTGAAAAATGACTTGTGGTTCATCTCACCAGTAGTGCCTGTGGCAGCCAGGCCGTTATTGCAAACAGTTGTTTCTCTCTTGGTGAGCTCTTTTGTGTGTCTTTCAGGAATACAGGCTGTTGCAATGAGTCTGAAGTTGTCTGATTCATTGGAGATATTAAAGAAGTATTTCCTTCTTCAGAGCTCACTCACATGTGGATGCCTATGCCTTCTTTTGCTGCTTCCTAGCAGTACCGCAGCAGTTACCGTGTCAGAAAATACTGTGGTGAGCTTACAAAAACCAAAACTTTTAGCATTTCCTTGATGAATATTTGAATTCCTATATGTGAACATTGGTGGGTTTTTGAGGGGCTGAGAATTTTTGGGTTTTAGGTGTATGGGACTTTTAAAGGTTTGGAAACCTGAAGGGGATGTGTTGGAACCAGATTAATTGAGGAATTTTCCACCACCCTGCCTGGAGACCCATGCTTTTGCCTCAGGATGGAAACAATTGCTGTGAGGGACTCCAGTGCCTGGTTCTCTCCCTGATGTGATTTGTGTCCTGAGGAGTGAAGGGGGAGGGATTTGCATCAATAGATCATTTCACAGGCAGTAAATGAGGTTTTACCATCGGCAGGGAAGTGCCAGAGAGCAGGAAGAGCTGGGGCAGCTCAGCAGGTGAAATCTGGGCAGGCCAGGGGCTCTCTGGCTCCTGTGGTTATTGATGCGCCTTGCACAGAGTTTGGTGCCAGGTCCTGTGAGTAGGGATGGTGTGGGGAGCAAACACAGGGGTCTGGTGAGCAAACCCAAAGAGCCATCAGAGCCTGAAAGAGGGACTTCAGCAAATCCACAGAGCTTCAGGAACTGGTTCGCTTGCTGCCCTGGAGCACTTGCATCCATAGATGAGATTTATCAGAGGAGAAGGGGCACGTTCACACTTAAAAGGCATTTAAGGTGCATTTTGGTATATAGAGCTGGTGAGATTTGAAAATGGTCCCACGTGCAGGACTGGGAAGTGCTCCATGCAACACTGCAGCCTGCAGCCCAGAGCGCTTCCAAGCATCAGCATCCCAGGAAAGGTGCAGTGAACCACAAAATGCATCATCACCTGCAGAGAGAGAAATTCAGCTGGATGCCAGTGATCCATATTGATCTCAAGGGAGGTTTGTGCTGCACGGAAATCAGTTTCTTGTTTGTTTTACAGTTTGGGGTAGTTTGTGAGGATTCTCCACTCTGCCACAAAGTCCTGAAGCCTTTATGGGGAGGTAGCAACGTGATGGTGACACAGCGACCTTGTCTAGGATTACTTGCCTGGCTGTCTCCCAAAAAATAAAACCGAGCCTTGTCTTCGCTAGCTCTTGGTAGTGGAATAACAAACCATGTTGTAGTTCCTCCACATCTTTATGTGCCCAAGATAAGGCTTTTAATGTGGGTAGATGATTGCCCAGCTTTTCAGAAGGTGCAAATGAGAGGTGGGAACTCAGCTCCTGATGGGCAGTGGCAGCTGCTGTGGCAGGAGCTTCCCTGCTCAGAGAGTGCTTTACGGTTGTATGGTTTGTGTGCCCAGATGTCAAGAAACAGTAAAATCAAGGTTGTAGGTGCAGTTTTAACCCCTTGGTGTTCACGGGTCACACAATCCTACACCTCCACCTCACTTTGCTCCCTTACGAGGTGCACCATGGAAGATGGGCTGCTGATGCAGCAAGTTTGGGCTGTGTAGCTCCCTCGTCTTTGGTGTGCCTTTGCCAAAGAGGACTTGGTTGGTGTGCCGTGTGATGCACGGAGAAGGGCAGCTGTCCATGTGGGAAGCTTGTGTCCGCAGCAAAACAAGAGCCGGCACAGTAGTGGAGGGGCAAGCACCACCCATGGCATGTCGTGGTGGATCCTGCTTTCCCCTCTGCCCTGCTGCGTGCCAGCTCACACCTTCTCCCCGTGGCTGTGGTGGTGTGGGGAGGTGGCTGCCGTGGTGCTGTTTTTTGGTGAACTGGCATGGCGGGGCAGAGGGAGGACAGACCTCGCTGTTACTGGCAGCAGCACCTTTCCAAACCCCTTCTGTAGCTTGAGTTGAGCTCAGACTTGGGGGGGCTGGGCGCTGTCTCTGTAGCTGCCCTGGCTGTGCAGTTGCTGTCAGATTTTGGCTCTTGCCTCTCCGGGGGGATGCCGTGCGGGAATGGCTCGCTGGGGTCACTCGCACCAACTCCTTGTGGTTCAGGCGACTGCATCACATAATCTCTTAAATAAACCCATCAAGTCCCAGACTCGGTTGGAGCCTCCTGCAGCCCGGGGGAGCCGGCAGGTTAATCCGGAGCTCCTCCGGCCCCGACATCGGCCCCTTTGAAGTAGCCGCAGCTCAGGAGCGAATGCGCCTTCTCAGGAAAGCTGGCATTTTTACTAAGCAGCAGACTCTTATTATCTGAACTGAGAACACAGTGATTTCCTCCTTCTGCCACTAATCCCCACTCAGGGCACTGTTACGCTCTTTTACAATTTATTTTCTTTTCTCTAATTGCCAGTTTGCAGTGGCTGTGCTGCTCTCCCTGGGCTGTGTTCTGGGGAGCTTTTGCACTTTGAAAGCAGCTTAGTCCTTCCCTCCTGGCTGCTGGAACTGGGCAGCAATTCCTCTCCAGGTGCTTCAGCGAGAGTCCTGCTGGAAAAATAAGTAATAGCCCATGCTTTTCAACTGATGCCTGATAACTGTGGTCTAGAGTAGAGGTTCAGCTGTTTCATGCATCCCTTGGGACCCCTGGTAAACTGCCGCTGACAGAGGTAGTCAAGAGATGTACAGTACCAGTGCACCAGGTACGATGCTTTACTGGTGATGGTGCTCTGGCTCTCATCCTGCATATGGTCCCTTTGTTTCACCTGGGCACAGTATAGTTCTTCCCATCCATCCTGGGGTACAGCACCATGGTGCTGTGGGGTGTTAAATTGCTCCCAGGTTTTGTCACTGTTCTGACTGAAATGACTTTGGAGTACAATTTGTGCATGTGTTCAGCTCCTCCAGGTACCTGTGGATGAAATGTGCTTAAGAGCTGCCCAGGCAGGACTGACTTTTTGGTGTGGTGGCCCTCAGCAGCTCAGGCTGTCATCTCCCTGAGTCAGACTCATGGATCAGGGCTCTTTAAATTTTAGTGCATGCCAAAGTGGCATTTTTTTCTTTTTTTTTTTCTTCCCCTACTAATTACATAAAATATTTTAAAAGCAAGTAATAACCACGTGGCATGGTCCAGTTCTGCTGACCCTGCATAGCTACAGCTATGGGGATTGTAAAATGTGAACTCTGCTGTGTGGTACCTTTGCCTATTGGAAGTTGGGTGCAAGTCTGATGCTATGATTTATCAGTGCTGTTAAGGTATTTATCTGCAAATCGTCTGGGCCTGCAAACTGACCGCCTTAAATTGTGGCGTTTGAAAATATCCTTGAAATAATTAAAAAAAAAATAGAAGAAAGAAAAGATTCAGTTGTCCTTCAGCAATAGGAGTTTCAATAATGTCATGTTATGAGCAGGGCAGATTTTACCAACAGCAAATCCAGGCTGTGGGGTTTTATGGGGGATCAGAAGCTTGTGTCGCTTCTGTAATGCGGTGTCCCCTCTGTTTCCCTGAGAAGCTCACTTGTTGGGAGCACAGGGGACTGACCCACAAAATTTCCTCCTCTTTGAAGTGCTAAGAGTCTGGCTGTGGGTCACTTCTGCTGCTGGCAGCTGGGGCTTTAATATTCTTGCAGCCAGCCCTTTGCGAGGAATATTTCAGAATAAGCAACTGCTATGGGAGTTGGGTGTGAGAGATTTTGGATGTGTAAGACTCTTTTTTTACAAAGTTTTATTATTTCTTGCATCTATTAATAGGGCAGCAGGAGGCTCCATATGCTTTTATAGTCCCTGTTGCGCTCTCTAATGGATATATGCAAAAGCTCCAAGGCGCATAAAATAGACACTCTTAGCCAGTTATTATGATAAAAATTATGTGCATGTCATGACCTTTAAAGCAGTGGGACTGTGTGTGCATGCTCTTCTGATACGCCACTGTTCTCGGTTCCTTTCTGAAGCATTTCTCGCCATAGGAGGTTTGCATAGGAGCTTGGAATATTTTTCTAATCAGCGGAGAGTCCCTTGGCTCTGATAACTTGCAAAGCACAGAGGAGCGTGAAGAGGGAAGAGGGATGACTTTTTCTAAGGGAACTAACAGAGAAGAGGTTAAAGGCGAATGGTGAGGCACAGCATGAAAATCCTGGCACCGTCTGCACTGCTGTCAAAAAAACACTGGTCCAAAAAGTTCTTTGTGCTCTTTGAAGCAAAAGCTATTCTGGTGCTCTTGAGGATAAAGAAGGAAAAAAAGTTTCATAATCCATGTGCCCTATTTAAAGAGACTTTTTTTGTTTTAAAACTTTTAATAACAGTGCAACCAGAATTTGCTCTGCTTGCATAGCCTGCATGTTTACCCTGCTCTGTCAGACATGCTGTTTGCCTGGAGAGCTTTGGAATACTCTGTATGGGTATGAGGAGCGAGATGCCTGCTGTCGTGGCGAGGGAGGCATGAAAAGAGGGGCTCTGCATCCTTGCATTGCTGCGTCCCTCAGTCTGTGGTGTTAGGAAGGATTGCTGTCATTTGGGAACGCACATGGTTGCTCTGGGCTTGCTGGGGCAGTCCTGGTGAGGGTGTTGGGAGCTGTGGGCAAAATCATAGAATTATAGAATGGTTTGGGGTGGAAGGGACCTTAAAGATCACCTAGTTCCAACCCCCCTGCCATGGGCAGGGACACCTTCCACTAGCCCAGGTTGCCCAAAGCCCCGTCCAACCTGGCCTTGAACACTGCCAGGGAGGGGGCAGCCACAGCTTCTCTGGGCAACCTGTGCCAGTGTCTCACCACCCTCACAGGGAAGAATTTCCTCCTTACATATAATCTAAATCTACCCTCTTTCAGTTTAAAACCATTACCCTTCATCCTATCCCTATGTTCCCTGATAAAGAGTCCCTCCCCAGCTTTCCTGTAGACTCCGTTGAAGTACTGAAGGTCTTCCTGGAGCCTTCTCTTCTCCAGGCTGAACAACCCCAACTCTCTCAGCCTGTCCTCATACGGGAGGTGCTCCAGCCCCCCAGTCATCTTCATGGCCCCTTCTGGACCCACTCGAGCAGGTCCATGTCCTTATGTTGGGGGCCCCAGAGCTGGACCCAGCACTGCAGGGGGGTCTCACAAGAGCAGAGTAGAGGGGGAGAATCCCCTCCCTTGACCTGCTGGCCACACTGCTCTTGATGCAGCCCAGGATCCGGTTGGCTTTCTGGTCTGCGAGTGCACATTGCTGGCTCATAGTCAGTTTTCCATCCACTAATACCCCCAAGTCCTGCTCTGAGGGCTGCTCTCAGTCCACTCATCACCCAGCCTGTATTTGTGCTTGGGATTGCCCCGACCCATGTGCAGGACCTTGCACTTGGCTTTGTTGAACTTCATGAGGTTTTCAGGGGCCCACCTCTCCAGCCTGTCCAGGTCCCTCTGGATGGCACATCCCTTCCCTCCAGCGTGTCAACCACACACACAGCATGGTGCTGTTGGCAAACTTGCTGAGGGTGCACTTGATCCCACTGTCCATGTCGCTGATGAAGATGTTAAACAGCGCCGGTCCCAACACCGACCACTGAGGAACAGCACTCGTCACTGCTCTCCACTTGGACATCGAGCCATGACTGCAGCTCTTTGAGTGCCATCCAGCCAATTCCTTATCCACTGAGTGGTCCATCTATCAAATCTGTGTCTCTCCAATTTAGAGATAAGGGTATCATGCGGGACAGTGTCAGATGCTTTGCACGAGTGCTTCAGTGGCATGCTTGGGAAATGTGCAAGCACCAGATGGGATGGAGACACTGTTTGCAAAGGTATTTTGGTAATTTCTGCTTCGATCACTGCTTACACCATAGCTTTCTGCGTGCTGGTATGCGGGACAGCAAACGGCATTGGGTCCCTGTCCTGCCAGGCATGCCTGCGTAGGGTGTAGCTGGGAAGAAAGAGTTGGAAGTCCTGGAGATGTGATGGTCTCAGAAGCTCTTGAGTAACATGAGAGGTTATGCAGGGCGAGCAGCAAGGCCTGACATTGCTTGTGATAGCGTTGATATTGAACCCCCGTGGAGATGTGTCAGGCCATGCTCAGCTGCATCCCAGCCTTGACAAATGGGAAAAATAACACTTATGGCTTTAAAAATTAAACGCTCCCTTTAATTATTGAACATGAATAATTTTCATGCAAATTGAGCCTGGATGTGTGTTTCCAGAGTGACACAGTTGAGAGCGGTTACATCGCAGGATGTCAGTGACCTGTGAACTGAGAGGCTGTTCATTATTTTTAGCATTTTATGGATAGTACCCTGGAGGGTGGGACACAGGCTGGTAGAGAGAGTTGGCTGAAGAAGAAGACTTTAGTTTGCCCTGGTGGCCTCCCCTTCTAATGCTTTAGCTTGCAAACTGGGGTGTGTGTAACTATGTTGTCTTTACACACCTGAGTATGGATATTTTGGAAGCTTCCTGGTGAGGGAGGGCTGTAGTTAAGGGGATAACCGTGCAGTGACTGTGCTGCTGGAGGCTCTCCTGCTTGCTGCGTGGAGGAGGTGTGGGCAGAAAGTCCTCAAAGCTTTGAAAGTGGAGAGGAGAAAATGCACCCTGTTTTTTCCTAGCAAATTGATGGTCTCCATGTAAAACTTGAGCTTCATGGGACAGTTTGTCACAACTCGATGTGTGTGAGTGGTCCTGGCTGGGCACCCACAGATGGACACTGCGTTGGCAGCTCTCAGCATCGCTTTGGACCACGGAGCAGCTCATGTCCAGCACAGATGAAACGTTGGATCTGCAGCAGAATTGAACCTGATGCATTCAGTAAAGCTACAGCACTTCAGGGGCTTTTCAAAGGGCTTTGAGGACACTTAGTGCAGGGCGGGTGCTGGGGGTCAAGTCCGAATATCCTCTGTGATTAAGCTCCTATAAATATTTTCCTTTTCATAATGGAATGTCAGCATTTACTGTTTCCTGATTTTAAACACTGTACAGTTTGTCAAACATTTATCTCTGTCTTAAATTAAGTCTCGAGATAGAATTTCTGTTAATTTCAAATCAATATGAAAGGGGGAGAGAAAGAAATTGCAGTCTAGCCCTTTTCTTGAATCAATATTTTCTTTAAAAGCTGAGATGTTAACTAGATCATAGTTTTTTGCCATTTTGAAATGTAGCTTATGTTTAAAGAATATATGCATTTCCCCTGAAAATTGCTGATGCTGGTAAGTTTTGCAGCAGGCACAGCTGCCAGCAGGCATTTGACCCAAAGTGGGCAGGATGGGACCAGCCTTTGCAGCAGTAATGCGGAATAACGTTAGCCTCCCCATTTCTGAGCTCATGTCTCTTAATAACTTTTTTTGGTTCTGTTTTGCAGAAGCCTTTGAAATTGTAGTACGGCATGCAAGAAACTTCACCAACAGCATGTTTAGGACCCACTACCAGAGCATGGGGCCCAGAGCTCTTAAGTTTGTTGGAGAACTTTTTACTGATGTCTCGCTGTACATACTGGGCTCTGACATCAGTGTTAATGACATGATAAATGAATTTTTTGACAGTTTATTCCCTTTGGTTTACTCACACTTGATTAATCCCGGCTTCCCTGATCCCTCCGTGGAAATGACTGAATGCCTGCGGGCAGCCAGGAGAGACCTCAAAGTCTTTGGTAACTACCCGAAGATGATGATGACACAGGTGTCCAAGTCGCTGCAGGCCACGCGAGTCTTTCTGCAGGCGCTCAACCTGGGGATCGAGGTGATAAACACTACTGACCACTTAAAATTCAGCAAGGACTGTGGACGAGCGCTGCTAAAGATGTGGTACTGCTCGCACTGTCAGGGGCTCCTCCTGGCCAAGCCCTGTGCTGGCTACTGCGGCATGGTGATGCAAGGATGCTTGGCAGGCGTCGTAGAGATTGATAGCCACTGGCGAGAGTACCTCGGGTCTCTGGAGGGGCTGACCAAAGGCATGCACGGCATCTATGACATGGAGCATGTCCTCCTGAACCTCTTCTCCTTGGTGCGGGATGCAATCGTCTATGTGCAGAAGAACGAAGGAAAGCTCTCGACAACCGTGAGTAGTTTTCTGTGGTTCCCCGAGCTGTCTGCCACGGCAGGGCTCAGTTGTGTTCCACGAGCTCTACATGTTGAAACCAACCTACCCCTTTTCTCCAGCCAACAAACGCCAAATGCTCCAATTACTAGCTTCTCTCTCTTTTCCCCCACCCTGCCAATTCTCTGACTTTTTTAAAAAACTTGGTAGCATTTGAAACTGTTGTTTGTGGGGCCTGGACTTCAGTTAAGGCCTTTGCCTTTTTTTAGGTTGGTCAGAGCAGAAGGGTTTGGAGTCATCCTGGCATCAGACTCGTAGCTGAGGTGTGAGATTGGCAACTGTGATGTCCCAGCATCTTCACTGCTCTGTGGGTGCTGTACTTGCCTTGGGTAGCTCTGAAAGGCTGGTCCTGCTCTCCAGGTGTCTCCTGCCTCCTTAACATCACTAAAATGCACCTCCAAATAGATGTCAAGCAGAGGCACGTACTGTGCCATCCCCTGCTTCCTGATTTACTAAAGGAGATCTCGTTTTCCCTCTTGGTAACTCATTCCAGTTCTGGGCTGCATTTAATCCCAGGGATGAGGTTATTTCTTATTTATTAGGAGTGACCTGACTCTTTAAAAACATGTTGTGTGAATTTCTGAGCCTCCTGAGAAACTGAGGCTTTCTTGTTCAGAAAGTCCTGCTGCTCTATTTGAACGCCAAGGACAAATGGACTGTGGTAATATGATGCTTGTTTTGCAGAGGAGATTTTCCTTGAGATGCAACTGAGCTGCTCTGTGCAGGTAGGGCAGAGTTGAGGATGGGGGCAAAGGTGCAGGAATGTTGTTATAGTTTGCTTAAAGCAAATGATGATTAAAATCTGTCACCGTTTCCCTGTTAGCTGCTTGTTCTTGTCATTCCTGACTCCTGTTTACAAAAGAACTGTGTTTATGTAGGTCACTGTAGTACTTGCACTGTAAGTAACTCTTATCTTTTTTGGGGACCATGGAAATGTATTGGCTTATGTATGGATTTTGAGCTATGTGGCATTCAGCCAGCAGCACTCTTCTGTGCTGTTTTACGTACCATCTTTGCTCAGTGATTGCTCGAGACATGCCACTGCACATATTCAGGCTGTGAAATAACATGGTGGCACTTGGGGGTTTCACACCCCCGAGTAGTTTGGTATACATGGTGCAAACTCTCTTTGTTGCTTAAAAGGGATTTAGAGACCAAATCTCCAGTAAGTTGATTACTCCTGTGTTGTGGTGACCAGGAGGAGGCTGTGGCTGAGGGCTGGGTCTTGGTGTTGGTCACCTGGGCAGATGGATGCAGGCAGGACTTGTAGGCACTGGAGCATGTTAGGCTCCAGAATATGGTGCAGGACACTGGCTTTCAACCTGCATGCCTTAACCCCTTTCTGCAGAAACCCCCTGTTTTAAAGCAGCCTGCCAAGTGTTTCTTGTGTCCCAAGGACCGCAGGGAGGTTCCAGCTGATGGTGTTCAGGGGAAACAGCTCTGCTGGGCTCAACTTCTGCTGCCATGGAGCCAGGGCAGGTGGTTCTCCCTTTGGTCAGAACCTGTCAACCCTCTCTGGAACAGCAAAGGAGCAGAGATTTAACTGTAGGTTTAGCTTGAAGTCAGTTGAGATGGAGAATTCGTGTTACAGGTGATAATGATGTATACAAGAGAGAAAACCCAGCTCAACTCTAAGCCCAAGGCAGTAAGACACAAAACTTACTTCTACATGTAGTGTGAGCATATTTGATCTCGAAAGATCAGTCAACATTTTCAGCTGTGAGCAAAAGCATCCAACATGTTTTGCATCAGCAAACCTGCCATGCTTGTGGGTGCTAAGGCAGTATGGAAACATTGCCCTTACAGGCTGTATGCCAGGTTTTACAAGCACACACAACATGTGCATTGCTGTACAATCCTGAAAGGATAAGTGTTTGTCCTCCCATATCCTTCTTTTATTGGCACAACAATAAAAATGCACTTTTTCTTGAAGATGTCCGTGTATACAGTGAAGGAACATGACTGTCAGTTATATTATCAAGTACTGAGACCTTGATCTGTCTACAGAGAATGTGTTTGTGGGAGGACGAGTAGATGGAGTGCCACTGAAGTCAACATGAGCCATAATCTGCCCATCCTCTGCCAAACCAGAACATAAATTGACTTCCTTTAAAATAAAAAAATCACTGAGCATTGCAAAAACATTCAGTGCTTTCATACTTGGTAGAGCTGTTTGAATTCATTAGTGCCGTATATAGTTAGGTACTTATTTAAACATAACTCCTCTTGATTATTTAATACTTGAGTGATTCTTTTATTTGCTCGAGAGACATTTTTGAGTTACGGGAGTGCAGAGAAAAAAATCCAAGCCAAGCAAGCCAATTGTCTGGCAACTGCCACTAAAAGAGAATAGCCACTGGGTTTTTAAAGTTTATTTTTAAAACACCAATGTTGCTCAGCTAAGGCTCTTATGTCAAACCTGAGCCCAGAGCAACTTTTTTTACGAATGAAGGTATGAGCTGTTCAGTAGAGGAATAAGACAGTAATGGAAGTGCTGACAGTCTTAACTACAGCATTGCAGATGGCCTGACTCTGATAGCTGGTCTGCATCTGGGGTCTGGGGTAAATAGCTCTGCCTGTAAATGATAGAATGTGATTTTTTTTCTTTTAGCTGTGTTGGAATGAAAACTTAGCAGCACATATTGAGTTTCAAAGAATACCCAGAAGTAAACAGTTGTATTTACTGTTATCCTGTAAATATGATTGGTTTTAGACATGACTGTCGTATCAAAGTATAAAATGCTGTGGGAGTTGTCTTTGAAAATGTGGGGCCTTTGCTGCTGTGCTGGCTTCTCATATTTACCTCTTTTATTACTGACTTTGGCCACCACCACTTCTGTAGGCAAAGTTCAATTCACCTGTATGTTATTAAGGATAATGACAGGTTATTTAATTGTCATTAAAATCCCCTGGAATTATGGAAAACTTATCTTCCGTGCCTGTAGTAATTACAACCTGAATAACAACACTACTGCCCTTGCCTGTCCTTTGGGCAGCTTTGGTTTTTCATGGCATTGGTGGCATTCCTGTGGCAGTGGTTCTTCCCCCTGGTATTGCAGGCCCTCAGGTGCGTTACCTGACTAACCATCCTTCCTCCATGCTCTTGCTCCTCTGTCCCCCTTGCCACCCACCCCTAGGCTGGGTGCAGGCATTTGCATGGGGATCTGGACCCCTTTTGTAGCTTGTCACAGACCTGGCTGCAAAGGGCACATGAATTTGAGCTGCAGAGGTGCTGCAGACCCTCCAGGTAGGTTTCTGAGGAGCTCTGCAGTCCCCAAGATGAGGAGTTGTGCTGGTGTTAATCTGCTTTTGGAAACTCTGTGCCTCCAGGCATGCATTTAAATGTAAGCCAACGATAAGCTGGTGTTGTTCCTGATACGTAAACAGCAATGCAGAAGAGTAAATTCAGTAATATGGCAGTAGACAGTTCCCATCCCAAGCCTTGCTTTAATAGCTAATTTGTCAGTGATGGTGTGTGTTAGAGCTTTATTATTTCTAAAATTTGTCTGTTTAAAAACTTCAACCCTAAAATATGCTATTAAAATACTTTATCAAGCAGGCTGAGTCTCAGGGCAGATTGAGGGGAAAAAAAATCTTGCTAGGGCTATATCTATATTAATTTTCCGATCTGCTACTTTTTCCCTGGTTGAAAATGTGCCTAGTACATCCACCTCTTGTAGATATTTTAATCATGAATGTGTAGGAAAGAGTGATTTTAGTCAGTCTGTTCGTGCTTTCTACCACAAAGACAATCAAAGAGATGCAGTACAAATAAACTTCATAAAATATTCAACCCCAGCAGCTCTTGAAGTTAATGCTTTCTCTGCTGTTGGAAGCACAAGAGAGACAATAGGTCTGGGTGCCTTACATAGCTAATAGTTGATCTCCTCTGGGGTTCCCTACCTTAAGCCAGCACTGTAAATTTATTTTGAAATTTTTCAGAGTTGAGGTGTAAAGGCTGTTGATTTGACACAGGTATTAATTTATCTACATAAGTATTTTTTTCTTAATGCTTTTTCCCCCCCTGTAACTCGTCAGGGTTTTGAACCCATCCCAACAGAGTGGGAGACAACAGGCAGCTCACAGCATAGTGAGACACGAACCAAAAAAGGTGGGTGGCTTGGGGTGAGGCTGTAGCCATGTATTGCTTGTGAGGAGGAGTATGCACTACAGGTGTGAGTTGTCAGAGAGAGGAATGTGGATTTCGGTTGCGTTGGCTGCTTTGTCCTGCGCGCCTAGCAGGGCATGTGTGTGTCCCCCCCCCTTTGGATGCCGGTGGCAGGACTTCTCCTGCCCTTTAGCTGTTGTGTGGTCTCTCTCCGTCTGGACATGGAGCTGCAGCTGCTGATCCCCGCCTCGCACAGCAGACTCTCTGCTTGGCAGGACCCGTATGTTTTAGCGTAATTAGGGTTGGGCACAGAAGATACTGTGGAGCTGATGTGTCTGTAACATGGTTGAGTCTGGGAATGGGAGCAGGTTGCAAAGGAATACAAGATGAGTCTTACAAGTCTCACAGAAAAAGTACATTATTAAAACCACCAGCAACCCACCACCAAAAAAAACATATCAGGAAACTTCAGTTAGTCCAGGCTTGTCAGGCAGGTGTGCCCCAGCCTGGGCATCTGCATCTCTAGGGAGAAATGCAAAGACATGGGCTGATAGAGCTGCCAAGCCCCCCCGGCTCCCCTTGCAGTTGGTAAAAGTGCACAGCTCTATCTGTAGAGCGTTGCCTAGAATGGAGGGAGCTGAGAACATTTTTATTCACTCAGAACTGATGGCTGAGTTTCTAGACAGTCCTGTTAAATTGCAAAATGAAGGTAGCGAGACCTTTGTTCAACTGCTTGCCCCCATCTGTGTGGAGGAGAGGAGCAGGTTAGAGGAAGGGTACCAGTGCCCTGTGGGAACAGGTTGCAGTTTCAACGTGCTTGTATGGTGAGCAGATCCCTCCTCTTTTACTTCCCTGCAGACACCTTTAAAAGACTGTACAGGTCTGGGTTAACTAGGTCATGTAGCCATGCAGCAGAGCTGCTGAGGAGGCAAAGCCACAGTGCAGGCTGGGTTTGGTTTTATCCTGAAGCCGGAGCGCTCAGCCCAGCCAGCGCGGGCAGAGTGCTGGGTGTGAGCCCAGCTCTGGCACTGGCCATCGGAAGCTGCTGGGGGAGCCCCACAGAGGAACAGTCAGGCAAACTGGACCCTCGTTTGCCCTTGATTTTTTTGGGGAATCGTGGTAGGGTGACCATGAGCATGCTGAAAAGGTAACCTGCTACTTTGGTTGTAGCACCACAGAGAGAAGCATTGCTCTGTTGCAAATTGGTCTAGAAATTTGCAGTACCAGCAGATGCACAGGGATGAAAATCAAGAATATATAAGTAAATGGACTTTTGGCACCCAGGGATGAAAATATCACCTGTCCCATACACAGTGATTCAGTGCAGTTTTCCCTGGATGCTGCCCGGGAGCTGCTTTTGGAGCTGGTTCACCTGGCAACTTGCTGGAAGCTGCTTTGCTTGGTGGGTTGCAGCAGCAGGGAGCTCTGGTGAATTTTCCTATCTGCTAATGGATTTCTTTCTGTGCTAGAGCTGGCAAGAGACTTGTGAGGAAAGCTTTGAAATTGCAGTGCTGTTCGAGAAGTCATTCCTTTTGAGACGCCGAGATCGGTTTCTTTGTACTTTTAATGCGGGTTGCTTTCTGTTGGCATCGCTCATGGGATGGTCGCCTGCATGTATGGCCTCTGTCTTTTCAGTTTCTTTATCGCCAAAGTTTAATCCTCAGGCTGTTCTTTAATGCTTGCTGGTAGCTAGCTCCTTTTTTCACTTAAAGCTGGAAATATGAGTGAGGTTTTGGTTTTCAGTAAGCTCAGACCCACTCCTAGCTATCCCAAGGTGTGTTTACTGTGTACTTTTGTTAACCATTCTGTGATAGGTGGTGTAATGTGCCTGATAAGGTGTGTTAAAGCAAGCATCTGTTCATGCTGCAGGATGAAAATAAACCTGATCACCAAGGACAGTATCAGCAACATTCCTATACCTGTGGAAATATCTTGGGAGTATTACGATTATTGGTCTGAAGAGGTTTCAGATATTAAAGATTTTCCGATAGTTTGGGAAGCATATTGCAGGGCGCTGAACTGTAAGGCGCTGATTTTGATCTAGAAATCCCCATGTTGTTGGTGGCTTGGCTGGTGCTGAAAGAATAAGGGCAAAAATTATTCATGTCTGCAGTTTTGCAACACAGTATCAACAATTTTGATCCAGTGACTTTGGCACACTGCTGCTGGTCTTAAATCTTTGGTTTAATGTTCAAATACACAGTAGCAAATTAAAGGTCTGTATCTCATTTTTGGAAGGGACTTTGGCATGGATGATCTTGACCATCGGTTGCTCTCTAAGGGAGTGAGGCTCAGAGGGTTATTCTCAGCCTAGTGAAAGTTTTACCTCTTGTCTGGTGTGGGGAGGGAGGCCATGGGTGTTCCAGTTAATTCACTGCTAAGAAGAGCTTTGCCTCTAGAGGACATGGGTAGTAAGTTTTCATGGTCTTTGGTCAACCTTGCCCTTTTTCTGTTGGAGTCCAGCCTGGGTGAAGTGGCATGCTGGCCTCCCCTCCTGCTTGCCCTGATGACATGGTAAGACTTTGGGTCAATTTGTCACCAAGTTGGGTCCAGATGAAGCAGGGTGAGCACGCAGGGCTGCGCATAGCTGCTAGGTGGAAGCAGGGGATGTGACCAGTGATGCTCAAACCTGCCAACGCAAAGCCACAGGAGATGGCATTGAATATCAGCACAGGTTTAATATAAAATGGCATTTGATTTTGCTTCTATTTGTAAACTTTTATATTGTCCTCTCCTTTTTTGCTCTCCCTCTGTCCTTTTAACTGGACGTGTTTTAGCCTCTGGCATGTTGTGACATTTCAATCGAATTTGCAATGATGCTTTTTTTTTTTTTTTTAATTAAAAGTAGAAGGTAGCTGCTAACAGTGCCCCCTCCTCCCTGCACGCACACATGGCAGCACGGGGAGCATCCTTTGACAGTGTGTTTGATGCCCAACCCAACTTTGCATTGAGGCTCACACGAATCTTTTCATTGACTTCAGTCAGAGGCAGATCACTCAGCTGGTGGCAAGTTCAACCCCACTACTCTGTGGCTTAAAAAGAGCTTTTTAAGACTGCTGCATTTTATGGGCGGGAATATCATAGGGCGCCTGCTGAGCCTGGCTTGATCTCACTTCAAATCATGTGTTGGCTACAGCATGAGTGAGATACATGCAGGTTGCACGTGGCAGGACGTCTTGCATCTTTTCCGAGCTGAAGTCAGAACAAGCCTAAAGATCTTGTGCAGATTAATTACTGGTTTTGTGTACCTGTTTGCAAGTACCGTGACTTGGCCTGTTCCTTGTTTTAGTGGAGGAGTTGATTTCTTGTTGTGCAACTGGCTCCCGAGCATTTAAAAAGATACTTGGTTTTGAGATGCCCTGACATTAGTACAAAGAGCTAGCAGAAGTAATGGTGCAGGATATGATCTTAACAGTTGGAAATGAGGATACAGAGCTCTGCAATATTGTGCAGTTTTCTTCACTACACAGAGCATCTTCTTTTTTTTTTGTTTTCCTCATCTCTCTTCTTTTCCCTGGCTCCCATCACAGCTGTATTTGGCAGCTGGACATGGGATGCTTTGGGATGTGGGAAAGGAGAGAGCTGGTGTCATCCAAAGCAGACTGCTTATTGCAGGGGGGAATGTATGGGGTGTCTGTTCCTTGGGCACCGGGCTTTAGGCTTTGAAATTTCAAACTGTAATAAAATGTAATGGTCAAGGACATAAAGTGAGGTCTTGAAGTAGATTGGATTTAAGTGGAAAAAACCTGAGCTTCAGGCTGAACCAAAGATCACAGCATCGGAAAGTTCCCTCTGAGTGTCTTGAGGCTTCTGCCACTTCAGAGGCGGTGCGAGGGGTGCTGGCTGGGCCGAACTGCCCCTCTGAGAGGGGGGGGCTGGGGCACAGCCCATTCATTGCAGGTATATCTGCAGCTGAGCTTTACAGCTGAACCTCCTTCAGAGTTAAACCAGCCATGCTCAGGGTCCTTGCTGAGATCCAGATTTAATTTATCCAAAGGATGCAACAAGCTGGGGCACGGCAGAAATGGGAGGCTTTTAGGTCTGGGCTGACCTGACTGACTTCCCAGGAGCCCACGGAGAAGTTATATCCATGGCATGAACTGCTTTTCTTCATATTTAGCTCGGTCCAGACTGTCCCTCCAGACAAGTCGTTGCCCTCTGTGCTTACTGGGGAATCAGGGAGCTGCCTGTGGGATTCTCTCTCAAAACTGGCTGCACATCTTTGTTTTATCAGAGAGATAAAACCCCAAGTATCAGCCCTGCGGACATGGCTCCCTCACTTGCTGTCCAGATTGCTGCAGCCTTCTGCAACCTCTATTAACATAGATGCCTTATTAGTAAAATGTATTCTGGCCCATTTCCTTTCCTGAAGATTTTCATCCTTGCTAAGACCCGCAGCTTTGCAATGCCAGACTCGTGCTCACCAATATCCATCTCTTTATGCTTTTTACGCTAAACCCTCTTTTGGCCTCATTATCCGTGAATGCAGTTTCCACTAAGACCTCCATCTGGGGTCATTCGCCGGGCATCCTTCATCTTAACTGTGCTGAGTTTACTTCCAGTGACAGTAACCCCCATGAGTGTTGCTGCCTTAAAACTAGAACTAACTCTCCCATTAGCAATGCTGATGAATGAGCCAAGAACAAACCAGAAACTTAAAAGTGACCCTCTGCAAAGCAGAAATAGCGCCCAGAGCTGCCCAGGCAGAGCAGCGGCATTTTGTTTCGCGCTGGAGAGGATGAGGGGCTGTGTTGCAATGAGTGTTTTGCTTCATTTTAAATTCTCTGCCTGTATGTGGTGCTGTGAATTATATCATTTTTACATCTTATTGTAAAGTGGCTTTGAGGTACCAGGCATGAAAGACACAATCTACAAATACATTTAGCTGAAAAAAAAACTACAACAAACAATCGAGGCAAATTTTTCAGCTGTCTGCAGCAGCAGTGCACCCCTCATTGCTGGCAGAGCTCTCAAGCAGTCCTCTTGGCCTCTTTGGGTTACTGCAAATGAACTGGTGGCCTTTTCCATTCCTACCTGTGGAGTTCCCCCACTAATAAACCCCTGAGGGAATGGAGCCTGCTCTCGGAGGGTGAAGTTTGCTGCTAACCGCATTATTCTTCCAAAGACTCATTTGAGTGAGAGCAGGCTGGCTGCAGAAAGCTGTGCCGATAGCCTACAGCTACTTTGGCAGAGTTATTTCTGTTTAAAAAGGAAAAAAAAAAGGGGGGGGTGGGAAGGCAAAAGGCAAGCCAGCAGTTGGGGAATTTAACAGTTCTTTATACAGGTGTATCTTTCTAACCTAATGAATTTTCACACCTAATTCTCTTCTATGCTATCAGTGGTGGTAGAGATGATGCTCTTAGCCACTGACCTGGAGAGGGTGAGTGAGTCTGGTGGTTAGTGAGGATAATTTGGGGGTGACTGATGTGCTCTGAGTTATGTCGTTCTAAAGCTTATTATCTCTTGGATTTCACGTATTGATCTGTATCACTGTACAAATAAACTTCATGCTGCTGCTCTCCAGAGCACCAGAGAGCAGATATTTCCGTAGGTACCTGAAGTGCCTGTGCTGGTATTTAAGTCATCCATCCTCTGTCTCCTCCCCGAGGGACAGCCCACGGTACAGGGAGTGGAGTGCGCTCGAGGACAGTGGGAACCATGCGAGGTGATGCTGGGACCGCTCTGACCAGCAAAATGGCACCAGTAGCTCAGAGCAGGTGGGCACAAAAGGGTTTGCCAGGCAGATGCTGAAAAACATCCAGGTCATCTCATTGCTTCAAGCAATTCCCATCGGTCTTTAAGAGCAATAGCATTTTCTACCTGAAGATTTTGGTGCAAGATTTTTATCTTTTCAGTGAGTTGTGGAAATACCCACCTTACAACTTGCAAGGTGAGTGGAAAGTAAAGAAGATGCACAAAAATGCATTAAAAGTATTTAGCCTTTTTTTCCAATCTAATGCTTCCCCCCCCCATTTTGGAATCGTTGCATATCAATTTATTGAAATCTGCTTCTTGTAATCAAATTCTAGTCCTCAGTTTGATGACGTTAGTACAGGTGTTGTGATAAAGTTGAATTAATTTCATTTCTGTCTGCAAACAGCCTATTGTTGAATGAGTCACTCTAATATATTAATCAGACACATAATGTGGCATTGTAACAGGGTTAAAAGTGCACACCGATTTCCATTTATAAAGATATTCTCAATCAAGCAGAAGCTAATCTAACGCTGTAAGTCATTCTGTAATTCAATTGTACTAACCGCAGAACATGTAAAAACAAGATGTGTTACAACAAAGTCTCAAAAAAGCCCTGCAGATATTTATATCTTTATAGAAAAGAATGATTTACATTTTCAATAAGCCTGATTTGTTTTTGGGAAAAAGGTAATTCTTTTATCATGAAAAAAATCTAATGGGAGTCTTTTTACCTTGTCTGCTATGTTTTGTGTAAATTATCTTGGTGCTGACCTTTAATTGGATTAGTCTAGGACTGACTGTCAGGGAGAAAAACTTACTATGGAACTGGTAGCTTCAAAACTAAGAATAATCAACAGATGAAGGAAAAAAAAACAATGAAAAAAGAACACAGCATTTTCCCAAGCCCTTTGTTGGCCTTGATGGATTAATTTTACCAGCAGCTAATCTCTGCTGTGCGGAGATATTTTTACCACTTTCTGTTAATAACAATTAATTGCGCTTCTATTTTAGACTTTGATTGGGGAGGTCCATGGCATTGCCATGGGGAGAGCCTCATGCACCCTTCGCCAGAGGCTGGGTAATGTACTGTGGGGTTTCTCTGGGCTTAACTGGAAAACAAATGGTTCTAATTACTCTGCTGAAGATTTTCAGCGTCTTAAAAACTCTTGGAGTGATTTGGTGAGCTTTGGTGCCCCCATCCTTGTTGTTTCATAGAATCATAGAATTATAGAATCATTCAGGTTGGAAAAGACCCTTGGGATCATTGAGTCCAACCATCAGCCCTACTCTACAAAGTTCTCCCCTACACCATATCCCCCAGCATCTCATCCAAACGACCCTTCAGCAGAAACTGGACTTTAGAAAGAGAAAGGTGGATGGAGGGAACAGAAGGTGGCTCCCTGGGGAGTTATTTCTATGGGGAGCTTAAAATAAGTAGGGTTATGGCCCTTTGTAAGAGACAGGTGAGCACAGAGGAATGATGGGTACCAGACCCTTTGGTGTTGGAAGGGTTTTCTGTTCAGCACAGGGAGGGAGGAAGGCATTTTATAGCAAAAAATGCTATTAATGGCATAAAAACCTTTGGGATGGTTTCAGCACAAGCATTTATTAAAGTATAAATCTGAAAAGCTGCGTATACCTGTGAGTGCAGTCTGCGCAGGTTGCAGAACAGGTATTGCTTTTTGCCTGCTTGTTTTGGTATCACAGTTAAAGCAGAGTTAGTGGTAAGTCTTGTGTGCTCTATTTTATATAAATATTACACTTGCTATTGAATTGCTGATAGAGAGAGAACTAATTAAGGAGATGGGATATCATCAGTAAATTTTTCTTCCCTGAGATTTTATGAGCAGTAATTTGAGAAGAGCCATATTAAAGTCATTGAGGAACAAGTTAATGCTGTGTTTCTAAGAATATTGCCCTTCTACTCAAAGATTATATTCAAGAATAAACAGTGTACAGTAGCTAATTGCTAGCTGACACATTATAATGGCTTTATACTTCCAAAATTGAATTGGTCTGGTTTAAAAAAAAAAAAAAAAAATGCAGTAACTTTTTAATTATTTAACGATGTATTTCTCAAAGAATAATTGAATCTCTGCTCATGGCTATGGGGGGGGAAGTTGGACCTGTAGGTATTGACCACATTTGCAACCCAGCTGACACGGCTGCTGTTAAATAACCTATTATAGGCTCTGTCTCCGGCTTGCTGGCTTATGTTCCAGACTGATGGCAGGTATCTGTTTTTCCTCTCTAAATTAAGCTGCTAGGAATTTATTTCTGTCAAATTGTTCCTTTCTGTAGTGCCCTAGGCGCAAACATGATGCGATATTAAAACTCACAGAAATCTGCGAAGGAAACCAATTAACCTGGGGAAGGAAAATAACAAGCGCAAGGCACTTGCCTGGAGCTGCGGTATTGCCCGGCCTTGCCCCGCACTCTTTCGCATCGCCCCAGCCTTGGTGGTGGGGGCATCTCTGTGGGCAGCGGGGCTGCCCTGGGCTCCGCTTCCCCAGCTGCTGGTAAGACGGGGCAGTCCCAGCCTTCTCACCACCGACTCCTCCAAGAGAGCCGGAGCTTGCAGCCTGCACTGAACTTGGTGCTCTCAAAGGGGTTATTGTTCACTTATTGGCACTCTGCAACAGGTAGAGTGCAGACGGAAATTTTTTTTTTTTAAAGTTCTTTGTAGAAACTGGTAGTCCCCCCAGCCCATTCCTTGCTTTGCTTCTCAGTCTGTTGGGATGGAGTAGATTTAATTGCCTGCAACAGGAGGGTCTTCTAGGGGTCTGCAGTAGCAATTGTGCAAGTATTATAGTATGCACAAAGCACAGTTGTGTAATTGCAATGTTTTTACCATCTTTAGCAGAAATGGGCTTCGCTACCTTGAGTCCAAATTTTCTGGCAAGTTAGATGATTTGGTGCTAATGTTGAAATCAGTTGGTTGAGTTTGGAGCATCTTCAGCCTCGTCAGGGAATCAGAGTCCCGCAGGCAGAGCGGCAGCCTGGGATCAGGAGCAGCCGTGCCCCCAGCCTCTGCCATGCCCCCACATTAGCCACACAGCCCACCGGGCGCTCGGGGCTTCATCAGGAGTTGGGCTCCAGGTGCTGTCGCATTTTGCTCCTGAACCTGGCTTTGGTCAGTCTAGCAAGTTCCTACTGTTCTCTGGATTTTGCCCCCACATCTTCCCTTTTGCTGTGTTGTCACCTTTCAGGCAAGGCTGACTTCTCTTTCCAAGAATAAAGCCTTAGTTTGGTTGTCTAAGAAACATCGTATTGCGCAGATCTAACTTAAAACCATAATGGGTGCATTAGTATGCTATGGGGCCCTGTTCCAGGAAGTGTCTGCGCTTGGGAAAACTGCATAAGTGTGTTGAAAATTAAGCAAATACTTTTTTCTTGACTCGCCCAGTTGGTTGGCTGGGTTGGGTGAAGCCCTAGCTGGGGCATCTGGTTTGCTACTGAGGTCAGTCCGACCATCAGAACTGAAATACCAAATTTTGTGTTAAACATGGAATTAACAAAACACTGGAGGGAAACACTGACTTGAAAAGTTGTGCTTTAATTATATGTCATGGATTATAAAGGCAGAAGGAACAACTGTGATCATTTAGTCCAACTTCCTCTCTACCTATAAATAACAATAAACAGCCTTTTGCTTAAACACAAAGCAGCTTTCTTCGGTGGATTAAACGCTGCATGCTGGGGATGCCAGAAAAAAGAAACATCTTGTTTGCATTATTTTATGTAGGTTTGAAGGGGCTTGACTCCAGCTGAGGTCACGGTTCTTTTGAGGGAAGGGACATCCTGTGCTGGGAGAGGCTGGGTCAGCACAGGGGTCGGGATGTGGCGGGACACAGTGTGGAGGTGCCTTGGATGCTGCGGCACATATGCAGGTCACCGGGCATCAGGTCCTCCCGGGGGAAGGGTGACATGTCCAAACGGGAGCAGTGATGGAAATTCAGCAGTGGTCTCTGTCTGATTTAAGCTATTTGAACCCTAATGCAGCAGGGAGAAGTGCAGCTGGGGATCATCCAGCTTCAGCAATTAGCACCAAGGGTTGAAACACTTGAAAAGGTCCCTTGCGTTCCGCACTGCTCTTCTGAGCTGCTGCACCCACACCCTTATGCAGACTCTGGGGTAGAGCGACCGTGTAACCATGTGCTGCATCAGACCTGCCAGCTTTTATGTCACCCCTGTCACATCAATACACGTGGCTGTGTGGGGAACATCCTGCTCCTTGCCCTGAGGAACCAGCACCAGTTAGCTCTTGGGTCACACCGGGGCATGGTGAACGCCTTGGACAGCAGCTGGCGTCTTCAGGGGTGGCTGTGCCATTGGCTCTTCTTCCATCGAGTCTTGAACCCTCTCTTGTTTTTCTCTTGGTCAGTGGTCAAAGCTGTCTTTGCAGACCAGAAATGAAGCCAGGGAGGGGGCACCCATAGGTCCTCCCTGGGCCCTGTGTTCCTGCTGTAACGCTGAGCCTCTGCAAAGTGTCTTGTGATGCTCTATGCGAAGGATGGGATATAAAAATGAAGTTGTATTTCCCTCTAAAAATACCTCCTTAATGCCTCCGTGGTCTGCAGGAGTTTGAAGACCTGGTCTTCAAACAAGTGGTGATGGCCTGCAGTGTGACCTGGTCTGGTAGCTGCAGGGGTCCCTGTGCATTTGTAGCGTGTGTTTGCAGCATGTGTTGGGTGTCACCGCGGGTGCTGATGTGACAGGCACTCTGTTATTTTAAACATTAGTGTTTGTGTGCATTTTACACATTATAGTGTTGCATTATTTAAAGGTAATGCATTATTAAATGCTCTTCTCCTCAGCATGGAGAGTAGGTCACTTCCTGTGATTCCTGCTGCTCTGCACGAGTGAGTTAGGATGTTTTCTCTTACATAATCCTTGCAAGGTGATATCTGAATAATGGAAATCATAATACTATAGAGCTGATTAATAACGTTTAGTACTCCATTAATGAGGAATTTTAGTCAAATGTGTGTAGAAGACATCTGTGTTATCATATTCAGTTTGTTCCTTCTGCTCGAGTGCCTGGAACCAGAGAACAATCATTACTTAGTTAATAATAATGTGCTTCCTAAAATAAAGGCTTGTAAATTCATTTTTATGCCCATAATCATATTTTCCGCTGTGAGAAGAGTGAGGGAGTGGGGAATTGTCTCTTTCCCATCTTCCTGACAAAATGTATATAATGATTACAAGCATATAATAAGAGTGTTTGTCCTAGCTAAATGTTTCTTCACTTCTGTTAATCAGCATTCGTTTGAGAGTGTGGCGTGCAGTTTGTGGAAGGCGATGCAATCACTGGGGTAGTGTGGCAGATTTAAATCAGTAATAAAAGCCCTGGGGAAATTAACAAGACAAAACATTAACCACAGACTAAACATTAACATATATTAGCATTTTTATTACACCTGTAGAAATGGTAAATGTGCTTGGTTACTACTATTAAAAAGTTTATGTTCTATCCCACATCATCGCAATGTATATTTTTGGTTTAAGCCCTTTAGAATTTAATTAAGCGGATTTCTATAGCAGCGCTTGAGTAATAGACTTCAGGTTCACTTTTATGGTGACTTTGAAGATAAACAGGGCACAAATGTGTTCTTTATAATGCTAATAATACGCATGATGTGTAGCAGAGTAGGTTGTTAAAAAGAACTGGGGAAGAAGCACCAATGCAGGCAGCTGCATTACTGAGACTTTCAGCCTTACTGGTCAAACTGGGTTCCGTTGCTGGATGATGCTCAGGGTTTAATGGGCACCAGTTGGTTCCTCCGAAGGCAGCATGTTTTCTTGAGGTCTGTGGTTGTCTCTTCTGTGCATGCTGTAGCAAATTACTCTTTCAGAGGCTGTGTTCGAATCAATTACAATAGTTAATCGCTTTTCAGTTTAATGCGCAGCTTCTCTCAAAGGAAACTTGGGAATAGGTATGAAATGACATACATGAACTCCAGAGAGCAGAGAAGATTGCGGGAGGAAATCTTCAAAAATGAGGCCATCCCCTTGAGGGAGAAAAAATACTGTGTCTTCCTGGAGAATGAATCTATAAGCAGAAGAGTTCACAGAGAAGACAAATGGAAACTCCATGTAAAGTTTAAGCAAAGGTCAAATATAGCAAGCTCTCTTTTAGAGCAGAGTGGAGCTCATGGGCTGAATAAGAAGCGACAGCAGCAGGTATTCAACAGTGTCTAATGCACTCTCTTCTCTTCCAAGGGGAAGTTGATTAGCTTTTTTTTAAATCTTCTAGAAAATTACCCTTAAAACGCTCTTAAAAGTGATGCTCAGATTGGTGCTGAGGATCACACGTGTGCTGCTTTCCAATCTTTCCCCCCCTGGATTTGCTTGCTGATGTGCTAGGCGAGAGGTTTTTACCCCACGCAGCCGCCCTGCCTTGTGCCTGGGCTGCGGAGCGGGTTTGATCCGTGTCCCTGGCGCTGCGAGCGATGCCATCCTGCCGTAACCGGGCTGGGGGTGCCTGTGGGGGCCTTGCCCTCCCCTCCATCAGCTGCACGCAGGCTGTGATGCTTTGCATAGAACCTGGTACTGTGGTCGTTATTCTTTTTTTTTTTTTTTTTTTTGACATAATTTAACCCTAGCCCAGTGCCCCAGTTTCCTTTGGCTTGTGGGCACCCACGTGGACCAGTGTTGTGCTTTACACTCTTGCAGTGCACCCGGCTGGAAGCAGCCGTGGTGGTGGATCTGGTCCGTGGCTGCTCACGGTGCATCGTTTCCATGCAGCTGCAAGCAGGTTCCTTGCAGTCCTCTGTCACCTCTTACCTTAAATTAATGGGGAAGCATTAAATTGGGCTGATAGTGCTACTCCATTAGCTTTGTCCCTGTGCTCCGCTCAAATCAATGTTCCCTCTAAAGCAGAGCCGTTACACGGCGTGCAGCTCCCGGGGCCGTCGGGAGCCAGCCGTGTTCCCATCCAGCACGGGGACCCTGGGCAGCCGGGGGGCCCCGGGGAGCCGCAAGGTCCCCGAGGAGCTCTGCCTGACCGGCGGGCACGGTCTCTCCCTGTGACTGGAATCAAGGAATGGAGTGGTGGGTAGTGGTTGGCAGGAGGCAAAAGTGTTCCCCTCGTGGCCTGGGTCACACTCGCATGGAGGAGGCTAATGAAGTCAGGTAATTAGTGAGTCTGTTAATGAGCTGGGGCAGGGAAATTTTGCTTTGGCTGTTATAGTATCAGTGGCTTGGGGGCTTGTAAAAGTTGAGGGCTTTGGGAGGGGTTTGCTTGCCTTGTGTCCCCTCGCAGCAGTTTTTCAGTGGACTGGCAGGTTCTCTTAAAAACAAATGAAAACCCCAACTTCTGTTGCCTAAAAACCATACTGCCATTTGATTTACTCATTTTTTTGTGGCCTGATGTTTCAAACTTCAGCCTGTTCTCTGGGACTGTGTGTGACATGAAATAAGAGACTGCACGGCTCTTGCACTGAATATATTTTAGATAAGGATTCATGTGTATTTACGATCCCACTGATAGTGTGCGGAGCCTGAGGAGAAGAGCTGGTGGTTCCATTCTGTCAGTTTGCTTTGAATTTCACATTTATATTTGTGTGGTGGGAGGCAACCACATATTACCACTGTTGCTCGATTACTAGTTTAGCACATGCAATTAGATATGCCTCCTTCCTTTTGCTCTCACTCTTGCAGCATACCAGCTTGCCAGGGATCAGGCTGTCCTTGCTCTGCTGCTCCTGACAAAGCAAGTGATGCCTGGAGAGCTGAAGCATCACGCTTTTTTTCTCCTCCAGGTCTGAGGCTTGTGTTGTCCATTCTCTGACTGCCCTACAGTGGCATTTTTCTGGACTTTTAAAAATTTGGATTTCTCTTTAAAAAAGCAGTGATTAGGAAGAGACTGGGAAACTGGGTTCATGTGTTTGTCCTGAGTTTGCAGGGCACTCAAAATGGGGGAAAGATTGAAACAGGATTTCTGAGCTGTTGTCCCAGGACTGCTTGTGGCCCAGCAGACTTAAGCAGATGGTTTGTGAAATCCTTCCCTCCCCCCAAAAGCACACACGATGCCACCCCTGCAAATGAGCAGGCAATCTGTTACTTCTACATTCTCTCACTTTATTTAAAGTTCAAATCTCAGCCGGGTTTTTGTTTGACTAAAATGTGACAATTATTTCACTGTGGCTTTGGAGGATGGGCTGCAGAGGTGTTTTTTTTTTTTTTTTCCTGAAAACTTTAACCAGTACTTGAATAAATAAACAAGTAAAAACTTGGATGGAGACTTTCCACCTTCTATCCGTGAAGATTTATTCTACTGCCCCATGTCAGCGCTAACACAATCCTGTTTGTGGTTTCCTCCCTCACAGGAGCCCGTGGTACCCAGATGCCATGCAGGGCTGTGAGGATGCGGCTGAGCCGCAGCTCCCGTGCAGGAGTTGTGAGGGGCTGCGACCCGGCCGCTTTGCTGTTTGAGCACGCTCTCGGGTGGTGCCATTGTTCGTGCTGTCTCGCTGTCCCTCCCCTCCCATTCAGCACGTCTCAGCATCCTTGGGAAAAAAGCCTTGATCCTGGACTTGCTCTTCTCTGGGGGTTCAATAGGCTTCGCCAGCTGAAAGGCGGGATTTGGAAAAGGAAGGGGGGGCTTTTCACAGAGCTGGGGAGAATCAAAGGGAGTCATCACAAACGACAGCTTAAAATACCCGACCTTTTCCCACTTCTCTCCTCTGCTTTACATGGCTGTGCAGAGCTTGGGTGCAGCGATGCTGCGTTTGTGGTGTTGCTTGTTCTGTGCCCGCTGTCCCGTAGCTTTTGCATCCCTTGTGTTTCCCTGAGGTAGTTTCGTGGCAGATCTCATCTCTGACCTCTCCGCGGGCTTGGAGGGCACCTTTGTGGGGGGAGGTGTGCAGATCCCCACACTTCCTCACGCTCTCCTGCTCATCTGTCCGTTTCAGGGATGGTGGCACCAGCCAGCACAGAGAGAGCACGGGCTGTGCAGCCCCATTCTGCAGCGGTGGGGTCTCATATGCCCTTATCCAGGTCTCCTCCTGCTGCCCCGTGATTTCCTCCTAGTCCTGACAGCTTGCATCAGGGGACTACCTGTAAGTCTTGCGGGAGAGGGATGAGTGTTAAAGGAAAACCCAAAAGGCAAAGATGACAGCCCAAAATGTGGTGTTCGTTTTTCTTACTTCCTTCCTCCCTCTGTTTTTTAAGCCTGCCACGTGATTTAAGGAGGGCAGTAGGGCTGGTACATTCTTCTGCAAGACTTGGGTTTGGCAAGGCAGAGAGGAAACACAGCTAAGAAAGGGCAGTGGAATAAAAAACAGGTAAGATGCTGCAGAAACTGCTCCCCCAGCAGCTGCAGGAGGAGCTGTTTCAGCAGAGGGTGCCGCAGGTGGAGGAGGGACTGGTGGCAGCATCTCTTCCCACCGCGCTGTGAACCAGAAATGACAGTGCCTGGCTCCTGGGAGATTTCTCTTTTACTCTTCGTTGTATGGCAGCCTGAGCAAACAATCTGTGCTGTTCTTGATAATGAAAGAGGTGACAATACTAATTTATTTGCCCACCCAAATGCAGGATGTAATAGAACAGGATTAATCTCTTCTCTTTACACATCAGACGCTTGTAGCTTTGGGCAGTGGGTGTGCTTTTAGCCTCTGGAGTGTGGCTAACTAGGAGTTTAGCTGGCTGCGTTGGTTTGGTGTGGTATGAAGATAAATGAGGTGCTGCAAGGAACAGGCATTTTATGGGTATGTGGTTGGTCCCAAGCCTGGATGCAGGCGGTGAGATGAGGCTCAAGGAAAGAGGGGTTGGTGTCAGCTGCGGTGCCTTCATGGCCCTGGCGATCAGCTGAGCTCCCTTCACAACCCAGCATGGATGAGTCCTGCAGAATAGCACAGGGTGGTTCAAAAGGCAAGTTTCCCAGTGGCAGTGGTGCCTCGGGGGGACAGTTATCCCTCAGTGGTCTCTCAGAGAAGGAAATGGCTGCAAATCCATCCGCAGCAGGGACTGCAGCGGCAGCCACGGCACTGCTGGCTGAGTCTCGGGACAGTGGCCGCGCGGGAGAGCTTTAATGAGGCGTTTTGGATTTCTTCCCTTGCTGCTGCAGCCGGTTACCGAATCATCTGTATGCTAATGAACTAATTTGTGTCATTAACAGAGCCCTGTTAATCAAGACCTCCCATGGTACAACTGGGCTGTAGCCACAGTGCTTGCTGTATTTTAGGCCCTGATTTTTTTAATTAGTAACATTGTGTATGATGCTCATCCCTGGGCACCTGCAGCGCAGTCTGTGCAGATGCTGAGATGCCTTGAGATGCAGAACGGGGGTCTTAGGATTTACCTTCAGAGGGGAGGTGTTTCCTAAAAGTCCAGCTAGAGAGGTGGAGTGTGGTGTCTTGAGATGCTGTGGCTTTCAACAAGGAAGGAGCAGGGAACATCTCGAACCCCCTCCTGCCAGCATGAGTTGAACCTGGCACAGGGAGACTTGCCAGTCACACCTGCAGCTTGAGGGTTTTGATAGCCACAGGTGCACTTTGATGCCCAAAAATCTTGCCTGAAGTTTCCTGCCTTCCCTCCCGCAGGGTGGGTATTCATACAAGAGTGAGGTTGCATCCTTAGGGCAGCAGTTTGCTTTCAGGTGCTTGCATGAGCTATGGGAGAGATTGGGACGATGTGATGACAAACCAGCTCATGTGCAGGTACCAGTGTGCATCTCAGCTATTTTCCTGCAGTGTTTCTGGTCCCAACACTTCCTCACGCTGCTGTGTTTGTGTTTTCCAGATCAGCCGGTTATGTGGCCACACTCAGCAGAGGCAGTATCGATCAGCTAATTACCCTGAAGACCTTTTTGTTGACAAGAAAGTTCTGAAGATGACTCACATTGATCAAGAAGAAACTCTGTCAAGCAGGAGGAGGTGAGAATGCTGGGGCTGAGCACAGTGCCCATGACAGGGGCTGTAGGAGCGGTTGCTGTACAGGGTGGCCCCGTGGAAGCAAGTGGAAGAGCTCCGTATTTCCCTTACCCATAAACCTGCAGCTGGTTTTGACTCTGAGCATCAGAGCTGCTCCATGGCTGGCTCTGAAATGCAGCGAGGTGTCTACATGTGGTTTTTTTAACCTGTAAAACTGCCTCCTGCTTTTCATCTTTGTCTTGCTTTTTTGCAATCACCAGGCACCGAGGTTCATATACTGAACATCTTGTCTGGAAATACTCACAGGTGTAGTTATAGGTGGAAATGGTCATTCTAGCCTGAAATGTTGCATGTAGCACCGTGTGTGTAGGTAAGGGGGACTCATTTCCCTTTTTTTTTTTGTGCAGTTTTTTACGGTAGTTCAGGAATGTTAACAGCCTTTTACTGAATATTTTCAAAGCGAAGCAGGTGCCTCCGCTGCTGGCAGTGCACCCTGTGCTTCCTTCCCTCTGCAAATAGAAGCTGTAATTCAGTGGGCTCATGCTGATGTGTCATGGAGAAGCATCTCCCCTCTGGAGCTGAAAGCACGCCCAGAGATATGTGGTGCCTTTACTGCTGTCTTGAATACAAGAAAAATCCCTGTGGAAAACAGGCGAACTTGGCAGTTTTTGGATCTGGGGGTAGATGAAGTTGGATGGATTTTGCTTTAAAGAGTAACAGGGCCACATTCTTGATACAGTTCCTATGAGATATAGCACCAGGGCTTGCATTCCTCCCTTGTCTCAACATGTCGGAGGGTTACAGCCCAGGCTCTGCCAGAGATGTCCTTTGAGGGCTGTGAATTATGTGAGCTCATACCTGAAGATACAGAGGACTTTCTCCCTTCCCTTCCCCTCCCTGCCCGGCAGGGAGCTCTGCTCCCCAGGAAAGTTTTCTTCCATGCGTTCTCCTCAGCGCTGCCGGGGTCTGCGGGACAGGGAGCAAGGCAGTGCCTAGGATGTAAGGAGCTGTGTGTGATGGGCAATGTAAGGCTTGTCCTGCTCAGGGCTTGGTGTAACTGGAGACCCAGATCTTGCCTTATTTTGACTTTCAAAATGATGTTGGTTGGACCTCCTGCCCCACCGTAAGCCCAGGGCAGGAGATGGCTGTAGGAGCTGGTTCGTGCAGGAGGTGAACATCTGAAGCACCCCTCCAATTTGTGCGAGGGGGTTGTGGGCTGAACTCCCACCCTTTGGAGGGGCTTTGACTCGTCAGGCAAACCCTCGTGAACTGGCATGGACAGTGATGGACTGGTTGGTGCTTGCGATACCCTGGCAGGCTACATTTTGGTGACCCGAGGGAGGACTTTGGTGGCCCTCTGTCTCCATCCTCTGCCTCCATCGCTGCCAGCTCTGCCTGCATGGGCTGTGTGGGTCCGATTAGGGCAGAAACGGGCTCCTCTTTAGCACAAGGGCAGAGCAGAGCAGCGCAGGCTGCCTTCGCTGACGCTGGGGTGGCTTCTCCTTGTTTCGCCTGCCCCCAGCTGGCAGTTGGGGGCTTAGTCTGGAGAGGGAACCCTGCGAAATCCCCAAGCAAAGAGGGATGGAGGGAGCTGGCCACCCCCTCTGCGCCCCAGCCTGCTGAAGCTTGTTCTGACAGCCTGGCACTGTTGGGCAGCTCCCCACAGCTGGCAGGACATGGGGGTCACACCGCTGTGGGCACCAAGGGGATGCCCCCAGGAGTGCTCACAGCTCGAGGTGCTGATCCCTTGTCATCCCTCCCAGGGAGGGAAGAGGCCAAGAAATAACCCCTTGCCAAAGGCGAAAATGTGCTGAACCCAAGCCAGGAGACTGTGAGGCCAAGTCTTACTTCCTCCAGTCCCTGGTATTCATATTATCATACATTTTGTGCCATTTACCTAATTAAATCTGCCAGTGCTTCCTGGTGATGTAGCTGAGTGCCCCTGAGGGGACAGACCTGGGCTGGGGGAATGGGCACATCCTGCTCCCACATCCTCTGTCCCCTTTCTGATGGCTCTCAGAGTCCCCGGGGTCAGCCTGTGTCCTGGCACCTCTGGACCGCTGCTGAAAGCTGGGGACAAAGGTCATTGGTGCTGTGAAGGGAGGGTGCAGGGTGGAGGTGCAGCCTGATCTGCATCCCCTCTGTCTGGCACAAGCACCGCTCCTGCGGCTCCTCCTGCCTTCCTGGGGCAGACTCATTTTGCTGAGTGTAACCTGCCCCTTCAAATGCAGACTGTGACCCCATGGCCAGCCCAGCATATGCCTTTTTGACAGTGCAACATGAAACCCAGCATTATCCATCCGTACGGGTCTGTACTGAGAGTGTCTGCTCTGGTCTGCCACCAGAAATGCCACCTGCCCTCGCAGGGATTTTGGGTGGCCAATGTCAGACAGACAGTGGCAGGGCTGTCCTTTCCTGAAGGGCCTCCATTGCCTTCTGCAAAGCAGAGGGGACTGCTGACAGCCTGAGCACTTGCTGCTCAGATGTACCCCGTATATCAAGGCCTGAGCCAGCAGTACCTTTCCTTAGGGGCTGTGAGAGTGCAGAGAGTGTGTCTGGCTTTGGTGTGCTGCATGGTTGGGCTCAGGTTCTGCTGCCCCAGCATCCCTCCTGTTACAGACGGTTTTGCCCTAAGAAACACAGATTCAGCCCTTGACTGAATAACATCAGGGGATGGTGCAAAATGCTACTTGAGGTCAGAAATAAGACTGATGCTTCATGGTTTGTTTGCACTCAGCTGCTTTCTTGTTGTGTTTGTGTCACTACTTTCACTGGTTAAAATGCACCAAACTCATCTTCTTTTCCTCTTTTAACTGAGCACCATTTTCCCCCCGCTTTCTTCCAGGGAACTCATTACGAAGCTGAAGTCCCACAGCAGTTTTTACAGCAGCTTGCCAGAGTACATCTGCAACCACAGCTCTGCTGTTCAGAATGACACTCTTTGCTGGAATGGACAAGAAGTCGTGGAGAGGTGAATAACATCTCCCTTTCCCTCCTCCTCCCCAGCACCGCTTATCTTTTTTTAACTAGATGCAGGAGTGGTCTGTGACCAGGACACTGCTCATTCCTTTAAGAAACCTTTTGCAGAGCCGGTGTCAGCTCAGATGAATGTACAAAGCACAGAGAGGAGAAGCGGTTGTGTGCTGCCCTCCACTGAGTTTTCTGCACTCTGCTTTGAAAAGCCTGCAACCATGACTGGTTTTGGCCAGGGTAGGTTGGTCGTGGCGAGCCAGAGAGAGGAGAGCAGCAGCAGCTCAGCGCAGCCACGCTCCATGGGAGGGTGCACTACGGTGCCAGGGTAGCTCCTCCGGAGTAGCAATGGGGGCATTGCCACCATGCACTGCCTTGGGGTGGGGATGTCTCCAACCTGGCTCCGTGCAGTGGTAGCAGGAGAGCATGGCTGGTGTCCCCTGCCCCATCCGGGGAGTGACAAGGAAGAGCACCTTGTTAGGTTTCTCCTTGGCCATGGCTCTGTGCTGGAGGAGGTCAGGACCGCTGAGCTCTGGTGGTGCCGCTTCTGCCATCTGACCGTCCTCCCACAGCCAGGCCCTGCGTGTCCTCTCTGGATGGAGTCATTCACACCAGGGTCTAGCTCGTGCCCCACTGTCCGGTTCTGAGGATGTCCTGGTGGTAATTGTGAGATAATGAGGACAGGCAAATAGAGGATTCATAGCATAAAGGTGAAGGAATTGTTAATAGCAATGGAGATTTTTCTTGTAAAAGATACCCTTCAGGAATGTTAAAAAATGTGGAAATAGAATTTGGAAATGTTTTTTATAATTATACATAAATCTCCTCTAATCACCCTACTTTGCAAAGCATCCTTTGCTATTAAGTAGTTTGCATAAGGGAAGAAATAGAAATAAAATCAGGAAGTGGTGAAATGTTGAGATATTAATTATGACTTCTTGATCAGTAACCTCAGGTGGTAATTAGCCTGTACTTGCAATACTGACCTGAAACACTGAAGGGACCAAAATAGCATCAAACTATATTTTGAAAAAAACTGCTCAAGCATCTAATATCACACACTTAATAAAATGTACTTACTTTGCCTAAGGAAAAATGTGTCCTTTACTTATTTCTGGAAAATCTTGAGTTTCCATGTCTAAATGAGAAGTTCAATTGGAAAAAAAAAAAAGACTATTTCAGTATTGTCTCACTGATTGTTAATTAAAACTCCTTAAACAGTGCTATAAACACTGCAGCTTTGCAGGGGAGGCCCTAGGTGACACCATGGCTGGGAGAAGTGGCAGCGATGGGAAGGTGCCAAGTCCAGATCCTTCTGCAAATGTAAGAGTTATCTGCAGATCCAACATGACTTTAGATGATAGCCTTCCTCAGCTTTCTGCTGAGAATACCAGTGGACTGCCATAGGCAGAGATGTCACCCTGGGTCCTTCCTGCAATGCTGCGGTGTTGGTGGCACAGTTTGGCAGGTCACATAGGTGCCACAGCTTGCAGAGGGGGCAAGGCAGGGAGAGGATAAAGTGTGTGTGCATGAAGGGGACACCAAGATTTCAGCCCCTGGCTGCCTGGCTGTTAAATTGAGTATTAAATCCTCTCTGTTCTTGAAGAGAGCGTGCCTTTCCACTCCTCTCCTCCTTGCTCCCTCTGATCTATTGCACAGATGTCACCACCTCTGCCAGCTCCTATGAAATATTAGTAACAGCTCCCTTGCAGGCAGATATTGGAGTTTTTTGCTGAGAGCAGAGAGGAGTGCTGACTTAAATCCCCCATCCCCTTGCAGGGACATCAGTGGTGTCCAGGAGGGGGAAACTTGCTGGCTGGGTAAAGAAAGCAGTGTGGGTGATGGCTCACACAGAGGAGATTTGAACGCTCCCATGAAGGCAGAGAGTTCAGGAGGGAGAGCAAATGGATGCACAAAATGGAAATACCTGTTGCCCCTTAAATGCATCGACTGCCTTCCCACCTTGTATTTTTAGCATCTGCAGCCATAATGCTTCCCAGGGTGACCATAGTCTGAGAAAGTATCTCATACCTGGTGGTGTTTCTGCCGATGAAACTACAGGGGGTACTCAGCTAAATAAAGCTGAACTAAGATAATGGTCTGGGGTGCTCCTCTCCCAGGACCCATTTGCAGAATGTTTCAAATAGAAGCAAACATTGCTTCACGTGGAGCCAAAACTGACTGCTTCACGTGCTTGGACTTCCCAGCATGGCATCTCTTTCAGAGAGTCTGGGAGGATTCCTGAAAATCAGGAGCGTTTAAGGTAATGGTGCTTGAGTACCCCAAACCGGCAGTTTCTTTATTTCAGTGTTTTCCCCAAGAGGGAGCCAAGCAGCTGTTCACAGTGTAGGAGCTCTTTCACAAGCTGCTCTGAGAATGTGCATTATGTACTGGAGTGTTTCCGGCATGGCTACAGCAATTCTCCTGATGGACTGATGTGTACTTCTTGGTCATCAAGCCCCATCTTGCCACTTTTTGCAAGAAACTTGATGTTTTTTGGATATCTAGTGTTCATTTCAGGATGCTGACCTGGTAGTTGTCTCACATGTGTAACGGCTCCCAGAAAGAAGGGTCTGATTTTCTAGGTTTTGTGCATGTAAAATATACTTTCTAGCTTAATGTTTTCCTCTTGCTTTGTTAGATATTGGCTTTTTCAAATCAGAGCTTCCTGACTGAAAGTTCAGCAGGCTGGATGGGAGGAGACGCTCATGCCTTGCACTTAACCTGCTGTGTGTGGTTGCTGTAGCTGTATATGTTTCACCTCAGGATGGGATTGAGTTGCCTGAGCATGGGCACCACATGCAACCTGAGACCCCTTCACGTTTCTGGGACATCCACAGGGAAGACCTGTGTCCCTGTGGAGTGGCAACTGGGGCTCAAGGGAGACATCTTGACGTTCCTATAGCAATATGAAGTGCTCATGCTAAAGACAGATTAGAAAGCACCTGCCGAAGCTGCTGAAAGCTTTGCAGCATCAGGTGAAGACCAGGGGAGAGCAGTGGTTGTGTGGATGCTGTGTTTCCACGTGTTTCCATGTCTGATGGATAAAACTGCTTGGGCATTGCTGTATCAGTGAGCTCAGTGTGAGCATCCATATGGGCATGTCTGGCTTTGGTGGTGTTCCTGTAGGGTTTGTGGCTGTTTACCTCTCACATCTTTAATGCAGTATCTGAGTGCTAATTAAGTTAGAGAAGGGCCCTACTTGTTCATCCGTTTCCTGACCTCTCTGTCATGACAAAATTTGCTCGTTATTCTAAGTCCTTTTCCTATAACATGTTAAATCAAGCCTGGAATAGCAACTTCACAGCTCCTTGCCAATGCACTCAAGTACTAGATAATACCGACAATGTGTATCCTGCTATTTCACACAAACAGTCCCTTCTGAGTCCTACGCTGCTCCTCTTGCGGTTTTTCTGAGTCAGTATTTACTCTGTCCTGTTTATCCCAGTGCTTTGTTATCAGCAGAGAGTGAGCGTGTCCCTCCTCCATGCAGACTGGATGTGCTCAGTGCCTTTCCACTGGGTCTTCATTTCCCAGTTTGAGCCTTGAACCGTCCTCTGTTTCCTCCTTACTCTTAACTCCCTCTGCCCTGATTAAATGTGGCGTGTTTGTCTGGGACTCCAGTGCAACTCAGCTGGCTGGAGTACCTTATTGGGCTTTTCTCCTGACACAATGAACTGTTTCAGTGCAGTCCTCTGCAGGCTCTACTTTGCTTGTCGTGGTGGTTGAGGTCTGACTCTACTTGAGCTATGTTCTTGTTTCGTCCCTGGCTCTGAGATTTCCTGCCAATGGAGCAGGGTTATGCATGTAGCGGGTGCACTCCTTGCCTAGTGCAGCCCCTTGCAAGCCCCTGAAATTAAGAGCTCTGTGAGGACCTGTTTGAGGGCTTTTTACACCTTGGCTTGTGGTGAGGATGACATGCAATGTGCTCTGCTGATGGGTCAGCATCACTTATCCTGCTTTGTGTATTCTAGCATTTTTAATACGATTCATCCTTTGTTTTCTTTTCCTGAGTCTATATGGTCCTTTGTCCATCTCATTTGCTTCTCCAGGTTGGACCATCTAATGACAAGAATTCATCCTCCTTCCTGAGGCTTGATCTGTGGGTTAATACTTTGATCGCCATCCCTTAGGTGGGTTTAGGACATGGTGCCTTGAAATAATGGCTTGCAAACAGTGGCAACCATACAAGGAAGGTTGGTTTTTCTGTTCACGCAGAGCAGTGCCTGTGTCTCTTCCTGTGCTCTTACTGTGTGCTTGAAGAACATAAGCCAAAGTGGGAAGAAAAAATAAAAGGCAACACATTACTGCTTTTCACACTTTTCAAAGTGTGCAAAAACATACTGTGCTTTTATGGGATGCCACAGAGGTTCACAGGAAAAGCCACATGTGGCACACTCCACCACTTGCAAAGAGCTTATTGAGGGGTCATGGTGCTTGGGTGTTTGTGGTAGCTGGGGACTGGACCTGCTGGATCTCCCTCTGTGTCTGCATCTCTGTGCACCTCTTTGCAGCTTTCCTGGGCTCAATTAATTGACAGGCGTTTCCCTGAGATAGCAGAGGGCTGGACATGTAGACAGGGTGACTGTGCAACAGCTTAAACCTGCCTAAGCAAGGGTTGCTCTTCCTTGCCTCTGTCTTCATGCCCCATCTTTGTGCCTGCCCTCACGCTGGTGGTGGTGGGTGGTGAGATGTTGTCCAGCCTCTTTATCTCCATCCAATGTAGAGAAAAACCAGAGGGTGATTCTTATCACTGAAGTCCTGACTGAGTAATTAGCTCATTTAAAGACTTCATCTTAATTCAAGTGGGTGTTGAGATATTGAACTCATGTCAGTTTCTATGGGAGTTAGGCGTCTGAACCTCAAAGGTGATTTGAACCTTATATATAGTATCAGGGTTTTGCAGCATTTAATACTAAAAGCCTCTTAAAATCTAGATTCTCAGAGTTTAATAATCTGCTTACAAGAGTATATTCCTTTCAAGCTGTTCTGAGTAGAATGACAGCAGCATTTGCCCACCATAAAACTTGTAAGCATGTTAAGTGTTACTGTTAGATACTGCTATTTCCAAATTTCTTGAGACAAACTTGTACATTAATCTAAATCACCCGCATAACTCATGTTCTCTTTATACCAATTCCAAATTAATATATTTTTAGCACCTTGCCAGATTCTCTTCTTCAAGCTAGAAGTCTCAAATTTCCCTGCTGTTGCCAGTGTAGTGTGGTTTGTTTTAATCATACAAATCATAAACAATGAAAGTACAATTGGAAGCAAGAGAGAAAAATGAGATTCTGTAATTGGAACAAAGAAAATTCCATGCCAGCAATAACCCTTTAGTTCATGAAGGGTTTGGTTATTTCTGGCAGTGCTGTGAAATATCTGATACAATGGAGTCCCGAAGAGGGAGGCTGTATAACTTTTCAAGCACATAAAACACAGCTTTGTAGCAAATGTAAGCTATAATGAAAGGATAGTAGGCAAATTTGGTGGGTTATTGAGTGGCCATAATTGTTTCCAGAGTATTTCAGAAGTAAAGATCATGAATCTTCCTCTATTAAACCTGCTGCTTGGTCTCAGGTTTAGCCAATTTTTCCACAATCTACTTGTCTTGAAATTTACTCAACTGCAGTAAGAATGGAGGGAGACCTCAGGCTGTCTTTTTATGTGAGAAACTCCCATTGTTTTGCTATATTACAGTTTTTGCTGTTCCTTCTTAAAGTCTCATCTCCCAGAACCAGGCGATTACCTGAGACTTCACATTTATAACCAAACTAACACCTGTAGCATGCTTACCGGCCGTAGCGCATTGCACAGGGTGGTTGGGAAGAGATGACACTTCCCTTTGGCAGGGAACTGATACAGCAGGATCTCAGAGGGCTCTCATGGTAGTGAGACCAGGCTGCAAGGTGTTGGCATTTGGAAATCCAGCAGAAAATGGCTCCTTTTTATTTAGGTGAGAACGCTCCCCACTGAGAGTGTTGGATCCTCCTGGTTGCTTTTGAAGAAGCTTGCTTAGAGCTGCTGGTGGTGTAAATTGACTGCGGCACTGTGAGCTCTGCAGTGACTGCAAGCAAGTAATGAGTGCACGTTGCAAGCCAGGAAGGCACCTGAGAGCCATACATTCCACCTCTCCCCTGCCACTTGCACCCCCATATAACAGATGCCTGCATATGGTCAAGGGATGGTGTGACCCTGCACCCTGTGTGCAAGAGGACACCTGGGGTGGACCTGCACTTGTCTGGACTGCAACCCACACCCAGCTTGTGGCTGGGCTGGGGTAACTGGTATAATTGACCAGGTATGTCTGGACGTCTTTCTTTACAGAGGAAACTATCAGGGAAAGAAGTTATCACCTCTTCTTGGAGGCTTATTACGCCCTGTCTGCAGGGCCAGATGGGTGGGCTGGAAGCAGCTCTTCCAGCCTTTTGGCTGCTGCTGCTGATGTGACACTAAGGTTGTCCCACTAAACCAAAGGTAACAAGGGCCAGAGAGACTAAAATGTTGGCATCACCACTGTCCCCACCTTTACTGACCCACGAAAACCAGTTGGAGATAACATTTGGGTTCCTGCCAGGAGTGTGGGGGAGAAATGTTTCTTTCCTATCTCTCCTTTTTCGTATCTTCTTGCTTCCTGTGTGGTGAGGACTTGGTGTCACCAGCCCGCATGGCCTGTAGTGAGTCATGTCTTGAAATGCAGAGCAGCTTTGGGGGATTGTGGGTGCTGGAAATGCTGCTCTCTTAAGCTTGGTTATTGTCTTGTGCGATAAAACCTTCTCTTTTGTATTGTAGTCCTGTCTTCTAGCAGTCTGTGTTTCTTTGTCCCCCAAATGCTCCCTCAAACAAGTATGATTCAGTGAACAGAGATAGTAGAGAGCCTGCAAGGGGTACTGCGCTGTTTAAATTGTGGAGGTGCATTTGAATAAATACTTTTCAACTGAAAGGCAGGGATAAATTAATTGTTATTTGAACTACAAACTTACTTTCCTTTTTCTAAAAAGCGTAATTCTTTATATCTGACTTGCAGGATTACTTTCTCTAAATCACATGTCAGGCATTGCAGTAACTCATCTCTCAGCCAGCATGGCCAAGTAGGATGAACACACATTTTACATTCATTGCCATATATTTAAATTGCATTTGTCATCTTGTCTTCCTTGCTCTGAAATGAAAGCCTGGAAAGAGCTGTATTTGAACTGGAATGACCAAACATTCACAGGAGACATTTTTGGATGATGGGGAGGAAAGGAGGGGAAAACCCCTTAATCTGACTGCATGCTCTGGCATTTATGGATGAGAAGGAGCAGGAAGGGTCTGTAGTTGTGCTATCCCCACAGAAGACCTCAGATCATTAGTGTTTTCATCAGGTGGTTGTCTTTAAAGTTGTTTTTAGCAAGGGCTGCTTATCAGCACATTTTACAATGTGACATTTGTCTTTGGAAAATACCATGTGCCCAGCAAGAGCCCATACCCAGGGAGCCCAGGCAAGGAGATGCTGCTGACTGACGTTGAGACACGTCAAAGAGGAAAGTATTTTGGGCTTTGCTTATGAAGTGGAAGCCAGGCCATGCTCATGTTGCAACACTGATACCCTTCAGCACAGGGACCCCCTGGGACTATGGGGTGGGCTTGAACCACTGTACATATTTGCTGTTCGATGCCGCTATCACCATGGCAGAGGTATGTGATGGGTTTCATGGAGTGGCACAAGTGTCCTGCAGAAGGGACAGTTTTATTGGCAGCAGTTGAAAGCAGCTTGAGATGGCTCTGAGATTCTTTCTTTTCTGCATTGTGGCTGGAGAACATGGGAGGAAGGTGACTTTGCTTTGCAATGGGACCTGGCAGCCCACCAGCCCTGCGGCAGCTCAGTAGGATGCGGGGGAGCCTGAATGGGGACCATCCTGGGAGCCCCCTCTCCTCCAGATCCGTGGGGGCTGCAAAGGCATCTCTGTGCCATATTTAAGGCCTGGCTGCTTGGCCTAGGCTACGGGGAGGGGTGGCAGCTGCCTTTTCCAACTTTTCTGGCATTTCAGGAATGCCCATCCCTCACTGAAGCTACATTTCAAAGTCTTTAACCCTTCGGTTGGCTGCATCCCACATGCCTGAATACATGCCACCCAGTCCTGGTGCTCAGGCAATGAGGGGCACAGCCAAGGAGGGGGCTGGTGTCCCCTTTATACCTGAGCGCACCAGGAGGTCTTGGCTTAGCAGGCAGAGGCAGTGTGTCCTGAAGCACCCAAGCCAGGCAGGAGCACGTCTCTGGCTGTTCGGATGTAGCGTGTCCCTCTGCATCTGCTTCTTTGCAGTTCATGCTCAGATGTGCAGCTTGCAGTGCCCACTACCTTGCTGCTTCAGATGACTTGTGTGATGATGCAAATGATTCATTTTGGGCCTAATACGTACCCTTGTACCTGGCCAGGTGGGAAGCACCAGGCAATGGCACTCTGCTTCTTCAGCATCACTGTTTTAGGGAGACATCCCTCTGCAAACGCTTTCAGGTTTACTTCTTTCTCTGGTAGACTTGTCCCCCTGAGGAGGGTGATCTGAGGTCCTCACCACCCCGGTGGAGCCTTCTGGAGAACAATTTCAGTCTTCAGTCACGTAATTATGGTGTGTTACTGCCGTAGTACTGTGTTCTTCCCTCCTGTACGATATTGCGTAGGCTACAGAAATCCTCTCTGGCAGTCGTATGGATTTCAGAAGGGGTTTCGCCCACTCAAACCCAGGCTATTGAGCTTCTTTGTATAAAACTGTTTAGGAAGGAGTCTCTATTAATTTAGGTATGCACCAAATGGGCTTGGTTCTGCTCTTGCTAAAACCTGTGGGAGATTTATCCTGCTAGCTAAACCTCTTAAATCACAGGAGAATTTTCGGCAATGTACTTTAAAGTTCCATCAGTGCTTTAAATTAAATTTATGGTCACACCAAAAATGGTCGTTTCTTTGGCATCTAAAAAGTTATGTGTCTCGGGGATGTTTACGTTCAGTCGCCAGATGTGTTTGTCAGGTTGGCACGGTGGCATTAAGTGACTGTGTGACAAATAAGCAGCGGGTTTAATGGTTAGCTGCTCCCAATGCCTTATTCCCCTGCAAAAAGTTAAGCTCAAGTATTTGCAGAGCCGGGCAGGTCTGTGCTTGCGACAGCAGCATCTTCCCACGAGATGGTGCTCGGAGCATGCAGTCCCGCCGGCCCTCTGTGCCAGGAAACCAGACCTTCTCCTGGCCATGGGCTGCTGCAGGCTGGGATCCAGCCTGGCACTCTCTGACCCCACTTCTCACTTAGCTTTCAGCCTATGACAAGCCTCTTAATGCATGTGGAGTGCCTTTCTGAACTGGGAGCTGTTGTGTCTTAGGGATAGCTCTGAGGATAACGCAGCTATTAAAATAATTTTTTTTAAAAAGTGTGTGTTTTGCAAAATGTTGGGTCCTAATGGGAGGCCCCAGAGTAGGGAAAGGTGTCTGGGTGGAGAACAGCTGGAGTTGGTACGGTGCACCTGACTGTTCAGTTTGAGGAGGAGAAGGCTGAGGGGAGACCTCATCACTCTCTACAACTACCTGAAAGGACATTGTAGAGAGGTTGATGCTGGTCACTTCTCACAGGTGATTAGTGACAGAACAAGAGGGAATGGCTTTAAACTGCAACAGGGGAGGTTTAGAATGGACATTAGGAAAAAAATTTTCACAGAAAGAGTGGTCAGACAGTGGAATAGGCTGCCTAGGGAGGGGGTGGAGTCACCATCCCTGAATGTGTTTAAGGGTCGTTTAGATGAGATGTTGGGGGATAGGGTGTAGGGGAGAACTTGGTAGAGTAGGGCTGATGGTTGGACTCAATGATCCCATGGGTCTTTTCCAACCTGAATGATTCTGCGAATCTGTGAAGCACTGCGTGGGGGGTTGACTGTGCAGGCAGCTATCCCAGTGTTGAGGAGCTGGTGGGGCTTGGGAGACCCAAGTTGATGTCTCTGCTTTGCAGCGATGCTTCTCCTGTACCTGGAAAAGCTGTTTATAGCTGGAAACAGGAATATATACAGGCGTGTGCTTCTCTGTTAGAGGCACAAACACCTCCTTTCTCCCATCCTTCATCGGTCATCCCTTTCAGTGAAGCGTCTTGTGGGGTTGTCAGCCCTCAGCTGAGATGTGTATGGGAGTGCTGGGTCCTGGGTGGGTGTGCAGAGCCCTCCTGTACCTGTCACTCCTGCTCTGAAAAAGCCTTGGAGTTGAAATCAGCCTCAGTCCTGTATTTTAAATGATGTGAATATTTCAGGTCAGGGGCAGATTCCTGGAGCACCAGTGTAAATCTAGGGTTGCCTTTGCATCCCCACATGTCTGAGTCAGTCTCATTCCTAATTTAGAGTTTTAAGTGGGGCTAACCCACTATGTATCCCCAAAACCCTCAGTGTGCCCCAACAGCTGTTGTCGTTGAATGTCCCCATGCCTCTTGCTTTCTCCCCCAGCAAAGCATCCTCCCTGAGCTGGCCCCACCATCCCTCCTGTCTCCCTCTCCTCCTTTAAATCCCTGCTGAAGTCTCACTTCCTCCCCAAAGCCTCTGTGAAATGGGCTGACTGTCATCGCCCAAGCTTGCTCGGCAGCGTGGGGATGAAGGATTAGTGGGCAGGGGAGTGGGGAGCTGGCAGACAGGGAAGCAGTCACTGGAGCTGGTGCTGGGAGTTGGGTACGGACGTGATGTGTAGGAGATGAATCGCAGAAAGGAATATTCATCGTGTTTACCCACGGCACCGGAAAAACAGACGTACAGGAAGGCAGACAGATCCTTGGCGTTATCTCGGTGATCTCTCTTTCATAGGCAGTGCCAGGGTTTGGCAGCGTGTGCTCGGGCTGTCAGCTCTTGGAGACGAGGACTTGTTTTGTGCTTGTAGAGAACCGCAGCCCATCATTGGGGCTGCGATGAATACCAACAACCCACAGCTCGAGAAGGCACCAGTGTGCTCTGTGCCACTGCTGTGGCTGCCAGCAGTCAGTGGTGGCAGCTGCTTGCTCTGGTCTTGAAGCCGAGTTTGAGGTTGGTGTGGACGAGCTTGTCTCATGTCCTGAGCATCGTGAGATCAGGTACTGAGTGTCGAAATGCATCCTCCAAAGGCAAGCATGCAGTGACCCCTCTGTCACTCTTCTCATCACTTTTACCACTCTGATAAACTTCACCATTCCATAAATTTTGCAGCAGTGAATTTATTTCTTTCCTAATTGCCGATTCGGAAGCTGAGCACAGGCTTGGCCACCCTCCTCTGCAGAGCTGCCCTGGCAGCTCAGGGAGGGTCCCTGTGGAGAGCTGCATCTGGAGATCTCTCCGCAAGCTCTTAATCTGCTTTACGGGTGCTTTGCTGGCTTGCACGGTACCCATGTAAATTGAGATATAGAGTGGTGCAGAGCCCAGCACCGCACCAAAGTCAAGGTATGTTCTGTCTAAGCAGTTACTTTGATCCCCAAGGCTGGATCTCATCAAAGACTGAAATCAGGATTGTTTGACAACACCTATTTTCCATTAGCAATGTTGACAGCATTAATTATATTCTGATGCTTTAATTCTTTATTATTGAAATCACACATCAGTGATAGTCATTATTTTGCAAGGGGGTTGATGTTATGCTAATCAGCTTGCAGTTAACTGGGTCATCCCACTCATTTTTTTTGGCTGTGGGCACAACACTACTGCTCTTGTACTGGAGTCTCTGTGGTCTGCCAAGATTTATTTTAAACAAACATGAGCAAGCCAGAATTTCTGAGCCAGCTTTTTTAGGACTCTTGGGTGCAAGTTATGTGAAAATATTTATCCCTCTTGTATACTGTTTAATGTCTTCCTTGGTTACTAATGGACTGGAAAGGACTTCATTGTCCTCAAGTGATACAAGTACATAATCTTGCTGCTTTGCAAAGGCAGAGCAGAAATGTTTATGAGAATCTTCTGCCTTTCTTTGTCATTATTAACTGTCTTGTGCTCTCTGTTTTGGAAGGGACTGGTGCTTATCTTGGGATTACTTTTGTTTGTACTGAACTTTAAAGTACTCCTCTATATTAGCCCATCACATCGTGGTCTCCTCTGTTCTCACTCCCACAGGTACAGTCCCCAAATCACAAGGAATGGAGCAAAAGCTCAGCCTGGCAACCATGAGGTGAAGATGAAAGGTCCCGAGCCAGTGATCAGCCAGATTATTGACAAGCTGAAGCACATCAACCAGGTTTGTTGCAGGCGTGCCAACAGGGATGGCTCCAGAGTGGGCGGTTTCCAAATCAGTTTGGCCTCCCCCACACTTTCATTGGGCTCAGCCAGACAACCCGAGGCAACTCCATCTTCGGCAGCTGTGTGTGGAGCCAGTGCCACCTCGGCCCTGCATGGTACCAGGCTCGCAGGGCATGTGTGGCAGGTCCTGATTCATGCACGCTGGCGTGGTGCTCTGTGGGTGCTGTGGGAGCTGCAGGGCACAGTTATTGCAGCCCTCCAGGGCTCAGCCTGTGCATCCCTGCAGCACGCTTCTGCTGTTCCCTGCGCAGTGGAGGACCAGGAAAGATGGAGCTGCTCTGGTGTCCCCAAGCATGAGATGCCAGCAGGGGTTTATGTGGCACCTGTCCAATGTCCCCTCTGCTCGGAGGAGTCCCCTTTGGCATTGTTCGTGGCTGGCAGGGAGGGTCACCTGTTTCTTTGCTGTATCTCCCTGGATGCATTCCCAGTCACTACTGGGGCAAGTTACTATTGAATGGGGAAATGGCAGAGCTGGGTGAGACCCTTTCCGCTGGGGAGAGAGCTTCCTTCCCACGGTCTCAGACCTGGCATCCTTGCTGGGACAAGCAGTATCTTGTCTTTACCCATCATGCCAGGCCAGCTTAGGTCTGTGAACAATCCCCACTGCTGCCAAGGGATTAGGTGGCACCTCTGCGGCGCGTTCAGCTTGCGATTGTTAACCTCCCAGAGCTCTTCTGCAGCATTGCCTTGGGCCAGCCAGGCTGGGGTCTGGCTCGGGACTCTGCTCTCCTCTCTGTGTCATTGAGTAACTCATAGAGGGGAAGTTTTTCGGTAGGCTGATACCTTGGACCTCTCTACTTTCCAGGGGCACAGCACTGGGACCTCGCAGGGCAAATATTCGGGCGATAATGCTGTTTGTTAATACAGCTGAGCTGCCCAGTCTCTCCCGAGAGTGCTCTTATGGTTGGGGACCTTGTTCAGGGTCGCTCCAGCATGAGGCTTTGGGCAGCGACGGGTTCCCAGGGTTAAGCCCAGCTTTGCTTCCAGGCCGGGTGGGCCACGAGGGCTGCTCTGTCTGGAGTTGCTGGCTTAGCGACTTTTCTGCTAACCTCTGCTTTCCTGCTCCCGTGGCTGCCAGGGACTGTTTTCATAGCAGTTCCCAGATTAACCCCTGCACCCCCCGATGCAGGCACGCCTCGTTAAGTGCTGTCTGGGAGCGGGATGCAGCAAGGGATTTGGGGTCCCTGGTAGCACCCTGCCATGTGGGAGCCGACGTGGGCAGCAGCAGCGCAGCCCACTCTGTCTTCCCATGTGCCTCCCCGTGCCGAGCTGTGCCATCTGCCAGCAGCCCATAATTATTAAAAGGGGGGGGGTGTGTGTGTGTGAAAAAAATAGTATAGTCAGCTCCCTGTTAAATGGGGTAGAGGGCAGGCTTCAACCTGCAGGTGATAATGATATTTTGCCGTTCACAGTGAGAAAGTCGCACCAAACAAAACATGGTTATTAGTGTACTTGAAACTGCTGACATAAAGTGGTTGTGAAATGCTGGCTGCCAGATTGGGTCAAGTTAGGTCTTTGCTGAGCAGTTCAGGCTGCTGAGGAGTGGAGATCTGTGGAATGAGAGACCCTGGATAAACATTGCTGGGCTGTACTCAGCTGTTTGCAGCAGCAGAGTGTCTTTGTCAGCTGCTGCTTGGAGAAAAATAGTGGTAAGGGGGTGAATATGGTCAGCTCAGTCATGATGTCTTACAGTGCTTCCCCTCCTTGGCTTGCAGTATTGGACTGGAACGTGTTATGGGGAGCAGGTGAGTTGTTTTGGTTTAAAAGGCATAAACATAAGAGTCTGAAAAATATTGAACCCTCTTGTAAAATTGTGTTTGAGAAAGAGGGGATTGAGAATAGAATCAGGGCAAAATGGGAAGTGATTTGTGAAAATTAGTTATAAACCTAGCTATTCCTGTGGAGGGTCTGTAGTCTATGGTAAGTGGCTTATCTACTGGGAAAGTAACTGCGGAGGTTGCTTAAATTTGGGATTTGGGGTGTCAGAGCTCACCATCACACATATTTTTTTGGCCTACTGAAGTTTTGCGTTCTCCTTCACATCTGGAATGCATCTTGAACACTGAAGAGTAGGAAATGTGGAAGGAGCAGCAGCTCTGGATGAATTACAGTTGTGTTTTTCAGGTGTTGGCTTCAGATCTGGGAAGCAGTGGGGACTCCCAGGCTGGGGAGGAGTGAAAATCTCCTTATCCGCCAAGCTCGGGCCAACAGTGGCTTTTAAGGGTTTTCAAACATCCAGCATCTCTTAGAGAAAAGAACATCTTTTCGAGTGTTTGTATTGCTCAGAGCTGTAAACTGGATTTCCCATGTGACTACTAGTAAATTGTGACTCTAGTACCTTATGATGACTTCCAGTGCGTTGTGTTAGAGATGCAGCTGGGACTCTGTGGATGTGGGTAGACTCAAGAACCATGCTAGTTGGTGCATTTTTTTTTAGAGTTCCACAGCTTTTGCTTTTACTTGTAGATTTTTGCTAATGTCTGTAATTTGCCAATGACTTGGCTTCAATGTATTCCATGCTGCTCACACTGCTGAAAAATGTGTGTTCTTTTAACAGAATGCCACGTTTTCAAGCTTGCTTGAGTTTGGCGAATGTGTTGTGTGCAGAAATCATGCTCACTCATTAGTTCATGTCTTCTCAAACTGAGTCTGGGTAAGTGCGCACATATGTATGAGAAATTCTCTTCGAACTTCTGCAGTTTGAAATGAGAAAGGTGTTTGTGCGTTAGAACAAAATCCACGGGGACTGAAAGGAGTACAGAAAACCTAACCAGAGGGAAGGGGAAGTAAAAGTTTGCCAGATTGTATTACTTTGGTTCAAGCACCTTTTATCAAGCTAAAATAAATAAATGAAGCGTGGCCACCTGAGTAGCATGCTGTCTCAAGTCAGTGCTTTCTAGATGAGTCCCCCTTGGTGGTGCCTACTCATCACATCAAGACTCCAGACCATTTTTGTTTCACCCAAATCTGTGATTGTGGGTGGTGCTATTTTTCGTGCGTTGGTGGGCAAGATGGTTTATTATTGCCATATTGGAAGTAAGGATTTTTTTTTTCCTCAGTTCTGTTAGATGTCTACCAAGTTTTGATTTGAGTTATTTTTGCTGTGTGCCCAGAGGCATGAACCAGCCCATCCATAAATATGAGCATTGTTATCTCAGCTGGGAGGCCAAGGGTCACCTTCAGGAAAATGAGTTGGAATTGGTTCCTAACTTTTATTTCCCAGAGTGGATGGGGTCTGTTTCTAGCTAGAAGGGTTTTCACTCATCCCACACATGAAACTATATTGAAACTGAAAGGTTATTCAGTGTCAGCACAAGGTCTTGCTCAGTTTTTTGTGACTTGGTAGCATCCCTAGGCAAAAAGCAGTGTGCAAGGTGAGCTATTTCCTCTGGTCACTCAGTTTTCCTCCTGCCACAGGGATGTTTGGATGGCTGCCAGATAGGGACAAGCTTCAAGTTTTAACAGATATGCATGGAGGTGGGAGCCACGGTGTCCCATGTCCTGGGTGCTTTGCCACGTTGATGACCTCCTATCGATCCTTCTCTTCCAAGAAAGGGTCTGGAGAGCAGACCTGAGTGATGCTGGTGTTGAGGATGCATCAGGGGTGGAGACTGTGGGTATCACATCGGATGATGTGACACTCTTGGTCCTCCCTCCTGTCCTGAGCTGACTTGTGTGCTCTCTGCAGTGCTTACGGGGCTCTGACACCATTGCAGTGGATGCTTTACCCCATCCATCCTGCAGTTACCTGTTTAAGCTTGTGCCCAGTTCTGATCCCTTTTTATGCTTAGATAAATCCTGCTGTTTATCACAGGATGATCTCTATGAGGAAGAGTGCAATTTTGAAAGAAAAGGGGGGGAAAACCCAACCAAAAATGAATAGTAAAATCCATAAAAGGAAACTTAACTGGGGGAGATGTGTCTTTACAAGATTGAAGGGCCTGGAAACATATTGTACATTTCCAGACACTCGAGTTAAGGGCTCATTTAGAATATTTCAGATACACTGGAGTTTGACAGTTCTTTGGTTTCCACATCAAACAATCTGTAATTTATTGCCCCATATAGGGACTGTGTTTTTATCATATTGCGTATTCTCGAGCCAGAAATCTAACTACCATATAAGCTCTTGAAAAAGTAAAACCTTTGGGGATCGGAATCCAGGCAATATGCTTTCACAGACCCTGAGAAACTCGCTTTGATTTATTTCCTTGGAAATAAGGGGAACACACAATTTCTTGGAGTATTACAGCTGTTCCCCCAAGCAGGAACTCGCCGCCTTTCTTCACATGCTCAGTGTAAAGACCTGGGTCCTGCAGCGAGCCCTGTCTGAAAGAGCCTCACGTTGCTCTTCGTGGGGTTTACAGGAGGATGAGAACAAAATTTAGAAGTTTTATGAGGCAGTAAAACATGGAGCTCTAGCTGAAAGGAGAAAAAAAAAAAAAAGAGACCCAGAGGTGTGAATGACCGAAGACAAAATAGACTTGAAGTTTGCAAAAAAGTATGCCCCAGTGTCTAAATAGTCGTCTTTGAAGCTGGTTTGATCAACCAATATGTCCTGTATTTGTTTGTAGGTTTAATGGGCTGTTTCCCTGCGGCCTGGCTGCTGGGAGAGGGCATGGTGGAGGTCACCCAGAAGTTAATTTGGAAAGAGGCCAAAAGGCCACAACTTGATTGAATCAAATGTAAACAAAATAGGCCTGGGAACAGCATGATGCCCATGTGCCCAACACTCTCTCAACCCCTTTGCTCAAAATATGGAGTATGGCAGAGCATTGGGGACTGGCGAAGGGGCTGTAACCCCACTGTGGGGGGACGATGCTTGGGGTGGCAAAGAGTGAGATCCAGACCCTGCTCAGGGCACACAGGGAACCTGTGAACGGGCTGCCTGAACGGTGTGGTGAGTGCTCCCTGGGCACGGGGCAGCTGCGGGTGCTTCTGGGGCAGACATGGGGTCCTGGGGAGACGCCTTGCTGGACCTGTCCCGGGCAGGTCAAAGCAGGGAAAACTATTAAGTTTATTATGGGAGACCCTGGGGAGCTGGAGATTTTTCAGGAATATATTTCCCCTTCAGGAAAAATTCGTGACTTTGACGGATTTGGTGGAATCACATCTCTCTGTGGCCTGCTAGGCTTTGTGAGGGTTATTATTCCCACTGTATTTTAATTCCCTGGCCAGATGAAACAGCACAATAATTACAAAAATGCGAAAACTGCCAGATTGTTAAATAATGTGATGCACAACACCATTTGAAAATTCAATATTTAAATTGCATCAAAACAAGTCACTTTTGGCTAATTTTCCACTTTTAAATTTAATAAATTAACACTGCAATGTCTGAAGTCCTGTATATGTGTAATATAATTTAGCAAGTCCTCAAAAGAAGTGTTAATAAACACAATAATTACTTGGACACGCCTTTTGTTCAACATTATTAAACAGTTTGTAACAATTAAAATATTAAAACCACATGTTGTTGAAAGCAACCAGACATTGGAATTATTTCTTACTAAGGCTATTAAATAAAATGACAGCAGATTTTTATTTTAATGATAAATGCATTTTGGAATGGATCAGCTAATTCTTCTTTTACTGCACAAAATAATCTGTAGCTCCACCAAGTCTAGGCCTGGTATTTAAAGACTAACTCCATCCTCCTTTTGAGCTGTGTCTTGGCTCTCGTTAACACGTCCAGTAAATGCTCTCCGACTCCATATGCAAGTGGCAATTACAGGATTTTGCCAGGCCAGTAAATCGGGGGAAGTGTGACCCTCTGTAACGAGAACATAATTAAATTTGAACATATCTGACTGTCGGGTTGCTTTTTAAACCCTAACCCCTCCTTCCCATCTCAGTAAGAGCCGGTGTTTGCCCACGCCAGCTATCGCCTGTCAGGGCACTATCTGAAAATGTTCCAAATTTATCAGGTTTGTTGTGGGAACACTGTACCCGCAGGTCACCCGAAATAGGTTTTCTTTAACAGCTCGAGATTAATTGGACCCGGTGTGTTTGCATGTGTATTTTTAAACAAAGGCGTGTAATCTGGGCTGTGTTTGCTGAAGTTTCTCGCCTGTTTTTCCTATGGTCTTGCACAAGACAGGAGCGTAAGGGGTGTGCTGTGTTAAATCCCACACTTTTAATGCTTGAGCAGTTACCTTTGCTGTGGAATGCGAGGTATTTCCCATTTTCAGTAAGGAAAGAGCAGTAAATAGGCACATTTCTGGTACTGCTCAGTGTTGTGTTGAGGGCCTGAGCATCTCCTGTGTGCTGCGTAAACCTGGCTAACCCTGTCTGTTACTGACTGGTTGTTTTTATTGAAGGTATTGCCAACACACCCATCAATATCGAAGAAGTACTCATATTGGGCAGTTTTTGGAGAAAAATTCATTGTAGGATTTTTCTTGGAGCACTCAAATCCTTTGATCTATGGCCATGTGTCCCTTTTTTTTGGTAAATAATGAGACTGCAGAACTGTCATTTTCTGCGACAAGATTCACTGTTTCCTTGTTCTTCCCACTTTGATTTGTCCTGCCCCCAGCAATGAATTTCAGGAACGCACGGGAGAGGACTGGGAAAGGGGTTTTTCTGTGCGAAGCCATGTATCTCCTTTATTGACACGAAAAAGGAATGCCTCACCTGTGCTTCCTTTTTGCTAATCCCACTTGCCTTTCCAGGGGTTGCTTTATTCATCCGTGGTGTTTCACCACTTATCTAGTATTGGAATAGATGTTTAGCTCAGTGGAGACTATAGGAGCAGCAAAGCTTTCCCAGGTGGTGAATCTGTCTCCTTGCTTTTCTCAGCAAGACCAGGAAGCTGCTGGGGCTGAGCTTGGTTGGGGCAGTTTTGGCTGGTTTCCACACCAGTTTATTGTCTGGTGTTCATAACCTTTGGGTAACATAAATAGCATTTTATCACCCTCCTTCCCTGAAATTTCCTGGTTGCTGCAGTCTTATGCATGAGAAGGGATTCAACTTTGCCCCTGTGGCTTCAGCTCCGGAGGGGAGGCAGGTGCCTCAGGTGTGTCCTGCAGGGACCAGCCTCCAAACAATGCTGTGGAAATCAGCTGGGAAAAAAAATATACATTTAAAGGGGATTCATTTGCTTTTGTGTCCAAAACATGCAGCTGATGCACAGCGGTGCTTTAAAACAAACACCAGATATCCTGTACCAGTGCTGGAGTTTATCCTGTTGTGGAGGAAACAAACCTGGAGGAATCCTTGTGCAGCAAAACACGGTTTAAGTGGAGCCGTTGATACCAAATTAACAATTAATTACAGTTATTCTGGGCCTCGTTAATTGGATCAAATGTCACCTTATGCTGTGACTCAGGCTGGTATTTTAATCAGTAGATGTCTGAGGTAGGTGTCCTCCTCCATGGTCCCAGTAACAAAGCCCACGGCTCTCTGGTGTCAGTGGGATGATTGGTAGGTTTCTCATTTATGTGTTTTAATCCAACATTTGATTTAACGTCAAGGTTTTTAAAGTGTGGTCTAGGCTGAGAGGGGACTGGGATTCTGGGAGCTACTCTTCATTGTCCAGAGCAGGCCTGGAAGGTAACCTATGGTCGTCTTGGCCGCAGAACAAATCTGATTGCTTTTGTTCCTGAGAAGAAGCCTTTTTAACAGTAACGTTACTTTTGATTCCAGTTTGACATTATGTAACCCCTTAGCGATGATGTTCTCAGGGGAAGGGAGGAAAAAGCCACGCTGCCAGAGCTGCGGTGGGCAGGCAGGGCCAGCTCCGGCGGGAGGTCAGCTCTGCGTCCCCCGGCGGTGCCTCGCGAGCGCCGGGCCCAGCCATGGCGTAGGGTGCAGGCGACGTTGCTGGGAGCTCTCCATATGCCGGGAAGGTCGGAGCTGAGGATTTCCCTGGTGCAATTCTGCCACTTCACCAAACCACTCTGTCTGCAATGGGACCAGGGCACACTTAGGGATTTGGTTTTTTTTTTCCCAGAGGCGTTAATGTGTATCTGGTCTGCAACACCAGCCAGGGATGGGTAGCAGAGGAGTCCTTCCAGATCCTGCCTGCTCAGCCTGCTGCAGGTTTGTGTGTATCCTGTATTGAAAGCCCTGAAAGCACTCACTGCTCTGGTATCGCTTTGATGGAGAGGGCAGTGTAAGGTGCCTTACTACTGTGTGCAGAAAGACGTTAGCCTGCTGAAGCAGTTCATCTTCTGATTTCAACAGCTTCATTCTTGCAACAAATGTCACCAGAGCTTTCTAGGTCTGAAGGAGAAGAGGCATTGGACCTACACCCCACCCAGCAGTCCTGCTCTGGGAAAGGGTGGTCATTTCTTTAAAGCACTGGCTTGGTTTGGTAAGAAGCTGGGGCTGCTCCTGGGACCTCTCTTGATGCTCTATCCCACCTCCGTGGAGGCAGCGGCCGGCACAGACTGCTGCAGATTTCATCCAAGCTGTGCTGCTGTCAGAAAGTGCAAGAGGTTTTGTACGTTTTGGGTAATGAATAATTTGTAATCTCACTCCTTTTGTTATACCTGCTGACAAAGCAGATGTCTGTAATTAGGCAGGTCTCTGTGCTGGCAAACCCAGTCCCCAGTCAGCGAGACTGCTTTGACCTGTCTGCGTTGGGGCAGGTGTAAATAACCCTCATGGCTCAGGAGGACTCTCAGTTAATGCTGTTGCTCGTTAAACTTCTTAGCTTGGTTTTGACACGTAGCTGACTGCAAAGGTTGGGTTGTGTTTTAGTGCTCTTGCTGTTGGAGCACGTGCTGCGCGAGATGGCCCTTGCAGCACATAAAACTCTGAGACCAAACAGGGAAGTTTAGGTTACAGCAGTATTTATTGCCTATGGCCTCCCTCAGCTGTATTGTGAGGGAATGATATTTAAAAGAAGCAAATGTGCTTGGCTGGCCTTTCTGCGGATACATGTAAGAAGATGCTGTCTTGGGTGAAACGGTCAGCAGGGGAGGTTGGAGGCAGCTGGCAGAGGATGGGTGTTCAAGCTATCAAGAAATACTGTGATGGGCAGGAAGTTACTTTCTATTTTTGGCAGGACCCCTTGAATGCCTCCTGCCTGTGAGTGGGGAAGGAGTTTACTGACCTTTTTGTGCAGCACATAAGCCTCTAAATGCTGAGGGTGATACTCAATGTAGGTGCATTTCAGGGCTTCCTCTGTGAGTGTTGGGTCTCACGGGGGAGGGTATAAAGTCACCAGCTTTGAAGCTAATTTAGATGCTGAGTTGCTTCAGCTGCTCAATTGGTGGCTGTGCATCTGTGTGGGAGAAGCACCCCAGGCAGGGCTCCTCCTGCCTCTTGCCTGCAGCTCTGGAGGCCTGAGCCTTGCAGGGTCTGTTTCTGTTGGATACATTCAGTATTAGTGATGAGTTGCACTCCAGTGTATCAGCAGTGCCCATGCTGAAGCCTGGACGTTCCTTTATCCTGCTTTTAGACCCATCCTAGGACACAGGTGCCAATATTGACACTGAAAAAGCTATGTCCCTGAAGTTAAATTTTCTCCTGTTTGGATTTTAGCAAGCAGCAGCCACGCTCTGAATGCAGAGGAGAACTGTGACCTTGCCCAGGAGCCAGCCCAGCCATCAGCCGTTAATTAGGGACCTTGGAGGCTGTAGAGACCCTGTTCCTGGGATTACTTCTGGCCTGGTTTGTCTCAGTTGAATGCCTGTTTACTGTGAAGTGCATAAATACTTGTGGCAGCAGGGCCTGGGGCTCCCCATTCCAGCTGGGTGCCTTCTCTGGCAGCAGCAGCCTGGTCCTGCCTGTGGACCCCCTGCTCTACTCTCCACGCAGGATGATGTGGTGACTGTTGTGTGGCAGAGGTGGCCATGGGACACTGGAGGCCACTGACCCCCCCAGCTCCTAAGGAGCATGTCCATGCTCAGCTAGGCACAACCTGCCCCAGTGTGGTGGCCAGCAGGTCCTCAGGGAGGGCAAACTGACTGTGTGCTCCTCCCTAGCTATCAGGTTTGGGGGGTGTTTGCCATGGTGTCCTCCAGAGACTTAAGTCTCTGCTGAAATCAATGGCTTGGTAATTAGCCTTGCACTGGGGTTGTCTTGTCTGATAGGAGGTAACTGGCTTATGAGACAGTTGTTCAGTCTCCTGTGACAGTTCTGTGGAGCTGAGGACATTCAGCAGAACTGCTTGCAGTTGCTTTTTGGGCTTCCAGTGCCTTGGGGTGAAATTAATGCAAAAGTAAAGCTAGAAGGAGCAGCCCTTCCAGGGCAAGGTGCGTTCAGGGTGACAGGGGCTGGTGTTCTGGCAGAAACCTCTGTACAAGACAACATTGCGCACAAAAATACATGATTTGAGAAGTTCCTCTCAACTGGGAGCTTTTAGGGGAAAAGGGAAACGGCTGGGACAGAGATTTGCTTCTCATTTGTGTGGCAGAAGGAGAAGAGGGGGAAAAAAATCCTTCTGGCACAGCTCTCAGCTTGCTGTTTCCTACCTGGTGCCAAGGACGAGATGTTTGTCTCGCAGGCAGCCCCAGCAGACGTCGCTGACAGCCGGAGAGTGGCCACGTGTGCTGGAGCCTGAGCCAAGAGGAAATTTCCCAGCCGCTCCGACGTGGGCTGGGCGGCAAGGAGGCTGCAGGGACCCGCTCGCTGCTGCATGCCCTGCCTTGGGCACACCGGTCCCCCTCTACACAAACGTGGGGCTTTTTTAGCAGATGGCTCAAGGTGGTATGATACCTACGTGTCCTCCTACATGCTCTTGCATCTAGGGCACCTGCCTTCCAGGCCATCCCTGCTCAGGTGCCTGAAGGATGTGATGGCGATGAGGTGGTTGATTGCTTCACCTCTACCCATGTTGTATTCTTGTTCCTTGTGCTCCTACTTTGCTTGTTGTCTCATGTTTCATCTTCTGGTGACGTGCACTTTGGGCCCTCCTGAGTGGTGTTTGGATGGCAGAGTGGGGTTCTGCTCCAACATAACTAAACAAAATATGGAAAATATGGATAATAGCAGTGATGGGTCCTGGCCCATGTAGGTTCCCACACCTCTCCTTCACTCAGTTTCCAACTCCCCCCGAGGGGTGGCTGCTTGACAGGTGCAGAAATTGGTCCATGTTCTCCTGTCTAGTGACGCAGAGCGAGTGGAAAGGAGAGGGGAAGGCAGCTGGGGCTGCTGGTAGGAGACTGAGAAACTTTGTGGGGAGAAGGAGCAGGGAGACAATGCCAGTGAAGAAATGGTGTGGGAAAGGGTTGAGGCAGACACCCTTGCAGGTACCAAGGAAGGGAGCATCTTTGCAATGCCTTTCCACCCTCGACAGACATGAGTGGTTGTGTGCCTGGTGAGGACAGGTCTCTTGGTGACTTTCTTTCCTTGTTTAATTCTTCCAGGCAGTCTGAAAGCCCAAGTGGTCTTGAAATATCAGGTCTTTCCCTGATGCAGGTTTAAAAGTGCACCCACGATATTAATGTGGCATTCTGGTCCCCTTTATCAGTGTACAGGTTTCCTGGGTTGTGCACCAGACATCATCAGGAGATGCTCTGGCATGAATAGCACCAGATCTGAAGCGGTTATGGGCCTTGTGGCAGAGACTGGAACTGAGGAAACAGTGCAGGTCAGTCCAGGCAAAGCAAAGCAGAGCTGGAAGGGCAGTGTTTGCAGTAAATAGCTACATCTCTACATCACTTCTAGAGAAGTGGTAGATCATAGGTCTGATCCTGGCAGGAAAATGTCCAGGCAGATTCCAGCAAGGTGCTGAAGGCATCATCTACTACCTGGTTTAGCTGCTTGTTCCATTATTGGTTTAGTGATTGGGGTTTTGGAGTTTGACGGCTGTCTGTATTTGATGGAGGTGGATGGCATTGTGTGGGAAGGGATGCTGAAGGACCGGTGATAGTTTAGTCTCAGAAATGCAAAGGAGAAGGAGCTGTAGCAGCTCACAAAGGGAAGAGCAGCGTTACTCCATCATCAACATTGATGCGGGGCTCAGGGGACGAGCCAGAAGCAGACGGGGACTGCCCAGGTCCCCAGCAGGCTGGGTGGACCCTGCAGCCCTGCTCATCACCCACACCGTCCTATTCCTTCCTACTGCTGCACAAAACCAAGCCATAAATAGCTGCAGGGTGGAAGGGGAAGGAACTGGATATAAGGTGAATGAGCTGATCGTAAAGCCTGAGTAATCTCTTTTTCGCATGTGGCCTGTGATGAATGAGCATTTGTTCGGGTCGGGGGAAGTGACACCTCCCCTGCCTTGGGGAGAGCAGGCAGGAGCCCGTCCCTCTGCCTGCTGTGCTGCTAGCGAGGGCTTAACCTCCGCGTTTGCAGGAGCATCCTGTCCTGGGCATCAGCCTGCTGTCACCAAACCAGAGCAATTCATAACGGCTTGGCAGCCCCTGTCCAGTGTGGACTCATTTTAATTACTGCCAGCACTTAGGGGTCTTTATCTGTCTTTCTTTACCCGTAGGGATGTTGTCAGTTTTGATAGCTAATCTGGAATTAAGCTGATGATCCATAAAGTAGGGCCACCCTTTGGCCAATAATTCCCTGCTGTCACCAGCTTCTTTGTGCTATCAATAGAGTGACCAGGAAAACTGATTTACTGGCAGCTGAGAGCATCTCCTCTGGAGCCCGTGAAGGCAGTAAATGGGGTCCTGCTGTGCAGGTAGACCCTGGGTGATGCACGGTAGGGATTTTTCCTGTTCCAAGAGATGGTATTTTGAGTGCTAGAAGTAAAGACTAAAACATTTTTATAGCTGAAGAGCCACAATATAAACTCAGAGCTGCAGCTCACCCCTTTTGGCACCCGTTGCCACAGGCTGGTGTGAAGCCCCAAGAGCAGTGCATGGGGAGGGCGTCCCAGGGCTGTCCCTTGCCCACCCTGCCCAGAGCAGGCAGGAGGTGCTGCCTGGGGCTTGGTCTGCTGACTACAGCTTCAGCAGTACAAAACCTGCGACGTTTTGAAGTAGGCAGCACAGGGAAGTGCAGGATTTGCTTTTAGAGCAGCTGATAAAACAGCTGACATGCCCAACTTGTTGTTTTTCCAAGCGCTGAAAATGACTTTTCCAGCTCCAAAGCCTGCTTCCACTTTATTAACATTTGATTAGTGATCACTCCTTGTTGTGCTGAGCTTGAAATAGGAGTACAATTAGGAACAGGTTTCTTCTCTGCCACGTCTGTGCTGCCAAGGTGCATCCAACTGGAAGGGCCATAAGGAAACCACAATTTGGGTGTCCTGCCAAAAGGGGTAATGTTGTGGTCAGAAGGGCAGCAATGCCTGCCTGTGTGCGTAGGCACATGTGTTCGCTCTTGGAAGACAAAACTACAGATCCTGGTATTTACAGATATCTTAAAGGTTTTAGGTATCCTTATTTTTAAATGGCGTTTGGTGCTCGGTTCCAAGGAACATTGAGTTTTTCTGTAATATGCGTTGCATTTTATTGACGCCGGAGAGGGGGAAAGCTCTCTAGAGCTTGGAGAGAAGCAAGTGAAAATGATGCTGTTGATCTTGCATTGAGTTTCTGCTAGTGCACACTCCTGTGCCACCAAGGCCCCTGTCCACAGAAAAGATAAACTGAATGGAGCTGGGAAATAGGGAAGTAGAGTGGAGGGCACCAGCAAATCTCATGATGAGGGTTGTTTAAATAATAAAGAAAGTATTTGCTAATAAAAGATAATTTTTTCCATGCTATTTCCAGGGCTAATAAGCAGAGGAAGTGGAGAGAATCGATTCTCCTGTTGCATACTTGTGTATGATCAGGCCACAAAATTCAAAACACATGAGTTTTCAAAAAGTCCAACAACTTCAGCCTTTTAAAATGGGTTCCTTTCCCTGATTCTTGCTTGTGATCAGATAATGACCTTCGTAAGCAAAACAACCCCAGCTGTATTTCATAATGGGAATATACTTCTGTACATTGTAATGAGCTGTTAACAGGGAACAGTATCGTGTGAAAATCTGCACGTTTCCCATGATGCTGCCCTGACTTAAAAGCCACCCATAAATTATTCGGTATCGCAGATTTTAAGGTCAGAATTGGCCATAAGATCTAGTTTTTCTCTCCCAAAACCAATGTTTTCAGCAGGCTGGAATTTAAAATGGAAAAACCCGACCTGTTGGGAATCTCGGGAATTATGTGGGAAGTACAGCGGCATCTGTGTTGGGTACTTGAAAGTGCACGGCTGGAGCGGGCGGCTTGTGCAGTGCAAGGGGAAAAAACACCTTTGCTCCTCCAAAACTCTTTCTTACCGAGGCTCCTGAAGAAAGGCATCCCAGGTTTTGTGGGCATTCATGAGTTGGTGGGTTTGGTTGAGTTTTGAGAGGTTTCTAGCAGAGCCAGGGGCTGGTTTTTGCTGCTGGGTTGAGTTCCCAGGGTTCCCTTCATGGGCACACGGCTGGGGATCCAGAGGAGTTCTGCACTAAGACACTTTTTCTGGTGGATGTGAATACTTGATTATTAAGCGTATGTTACAATTCTGAATATTATTTTAGCTGCAAGTTCAGTCTCCATCCTCTCCAGCTTTTTAGGTTTGATCGTATTCCAGAGGCTTACTAAAAACATGCAAAGAATTTCAGCAAAACTCTATGGAACACTTTTATTAAATTCTTTCAGTCATGCAAGCTAAATTAAATGACAGCTCTGTCCGCCAAAAGATTACAAATATTAATCAGACTTCTCCCGTAAACTCATGAAGGAATTAAATGTTTTTGTAAAAGTCTTCTATTCCCCTTAATAATCTGTTCAGCTGTTCTCTTCACTTTACATATTTTTTGAAGTATGTTGAAAGGGATGATTTCTGCCCTGAAGAAGCACAGTGCTTGTAGCTCACTGCTGATATTTTATCTGAATTTGTGGGCAGAATTTTCGGTATTGCTCAAATTGATATTTGCAATACCACGGGCATAGTTTCCAAAAGGAGAAAACGGCTATTAAACTGCAGTCCAAGAAACACAATGCTGATTTCTTTTCAGAGAAGGGAGATTAATGATAAAAAGTATGTTGCAGCTCTCACTGTTTATGTTAAAATTGGAAAAACAAGACCAGGTGGCTCAGTGGGCTGGTGGGATGGTGAGCTCTGAGTAAAGTGGTTGTAAAGAATGAGGAGTTATAAAGATTTCAACATACAGTGGCCCGTCCAAATCCAGCTGAGTCATTACCCCATGTTGCTGCATCTGTTTTTGTCTGGTCACTGTACAGTTATGAATAATTGTGTAAATCACGCTGGGATGCCCTGGGGAGCTTTCCTTGCAGAAAGGCTTGGCGCACTGTTCCCATCTGCCTTATTTTTTAAGCTGTAGGGAGACCACAGGACAAGCCAAGCAACAAAGATGTATATGGAGACCAGCCGGGCTGCCCAGCATCCCTCGTGCCGATGCCCCGGCAGCCGATGCCCCTGCCCTTCCCATCCCGAGGGTCGTGGTTTAAAAGGGATGAGAGTGGAAATAAAGCTGATGCACCTCTGAGCTGATGGAGCTTGTAGTCAGAGGCAAAGGCTGTGGCCCACATGTTTCCTGCCATGGTGGTCTTTTCCAACCTAAACGATTCTATGATTCTCTGGTGGTTGTGCAGATGGGAGGTGAATGCCCTGCAGACACCTCAGAGATGCGTGCGTGCACACAGACTCCCACAATTAGTGTTCTAGTTTACATCGGGTACATTATAGTGTATTTTTGCCATTATGGTTTAGCAAAGAAGAGTAGATATGACTGTAAACTCTTACAGCTGGATGAATTGTGATTAAGTTAAAGCCATCTCACCGTTACATACTACTTTAGCAATCGCCCGACTATGTATTTTTCTGCCTCTTACCATAGGTTTTAAACCACAGGACATGAATAAACTGTAATGTTAGGGTACAGTCAGCTCCACTTGCTATTTAAGGATGGGGAATCTATGTTCAGTCCACCAAATATAATTCCATAAAGTGTGCAGACCGTGGGGGAGGTTGTGTAATGGTTGATGAGTGGGACTGTGGCTGCTGCTCCAGCCAAAGCCAAGGCGTCCGACAGCGCTCCTGGGTCTGGATGCACCAACGAAGCCGGGTGGGATTTCCACCCCACGCCAGGTCTCCTGCTAAGGGTTCCAGTAGGTTTTGTGTCATGGGCTTCATATCTCCCAGAGCCAGCTGTAAAATTTGACTCGTTGAACCTCCCTGTGGTTTTCAGCAGCTGGGGAGCACGTGGCCAAGGATGGAGCTTTTGTCCTGGAAAAGGAAGGAGCAGTGTGGCGCAGGGATGTCACGTTCACTCAAACCAAAGTCGGTGCCCGCACGGTGTTTCTCAGAAAGTTCCTGTTTTATTGTGGCTACAAAGGCAGAGAAATTAAGCTGCTAATTTATGGCCTGCCAAGAAAAAAGTAGTAATACAAGAAATGCTCAGTAATTTTAATGTTTGAAAACACACAATTGAAAAATCCTGATTTTCCCCTGCCTCCCCACTGAGCTTATTAAATCTGAAAATAACCCAAAGCTTAATTCTCTCCACCAGAAAGTTCCTGTGCTGTTTTGGGTGAGTAATGAAAGTTGTGCCGCTGAGCTGTGCGGTGGGGTCCCGGCTGGCTTGCTCCATGCTGTGGATGCAGAGGAGTGAGCATCCTGCTGCTGAGGGGTCACGGTCCCCTTCCACCACGATGGGCTCGTTTTTTTAGCAATGATGCACTGGGGCAGTGGGTTCGAACTGGTGCGTGTTGTAACTAGCTGTTTTGCGTGGGAGTCCCTCCTTCCACCTCGAGCTGATACACTCTGCGCTGAGGACTGCTGGTAGCTGTGGGCTTCGTTTTGGAGGAGAGAAAACAAGTGAGGGTGTAAAGGCTTGAGCAGTTGGTGTGTTCAGTTCCTGTGCAAGGTCTTCCCCGTGCTACACCCAGCGCTGCATTTCCCTTGTTGGTTGGTTGGGGTTTTTTTTGTGGTTACATCATATTCTGGGAAAGGCCTGTAAATGTCTAAATAAAATAAAATACCTGAAAAGAGAACTTAAAACAGTCAGAGTGAAAGCCTCTTGAAGGCCATGGGATCACATCCCCTGAGTTTTGGGAACATGAGCTGCGTTTTGCCTCCTACCGTGGATGCAGGACCCAGTACGGCTGTCACGCCAGGCAGACTTTTGCATGTGCCAGGGAGAGGTTTGCTGCGTAGTTTGATGCAGTCGGGGAACCCAAAGGGGTCTCACATTGAGCCATTTGTTTTTCATTACATTATGCTCCTCTAATATAAACACTAAGGTATGTGGACATTGCCGTGGACAGAGCAAGCCAGATGCCAAAAGTGTTCCTCCAAGGCTGTATAAACTTCAGCAGCTAAATATTTCAGAAACTGTTTTCTAAGGCGAGCTTAATAATTTAAAAATATAACCTAGATTCCAGATATTAAAAAATGCCTTGAAAGGCACGCATATTGCTGCAATAGATGGAACTAACTAAACCCCTGAAGTATGCGGAAAGCTTCCATTTTGCAATATCTTCTTTGTTACTTATCCTTTTTTTTTTTTTTTTTTTTTTTTGGTGCTGAGATTAAATTCAAGAAGGCTTTTAACAGCAGAGTGGTAGTGATAGAAATTTTCAGCATATATTAACCGGCTGACTCATACTTTTTCAAAGTGTATCTGGGTTTATGATGAAATAGCTGGCTGCTTTCAGCAACAGCAAAATTGGAAAAGTCAGCAGGAAGAGGAAGCCGATAGCTTAAAACATGTCTAATCCCTCTGTGTGCTGTGAAGGGGCAGTGTGGGGAGCTCCCACCCGTGTTTGGAAAGCAGTCCTGACCCCATGCTCAGTGAGGTATTCGAGTCACCCTCTCAGAGATGTGCAACCTGTCACTGTTAGTTAGGACTTGGCTTTAAAACATCCTTTAAAAGATCATTTTGTTGTGTTGCTTGTCTATCCCACAAACTTCCACTAGCGTCCTATGCAATTCAAGAGTAAGGGATGAGATTTTTAGGTTATTTTTGTGGGGCACCATACATACCCGAGAGATCTGCCTTTTCCTTTCACATGTTTACTCCTCAGATGGGAGATAGTCCCTGAAAGCAGTGAGAATCCCTGAACAGAGTTTCCTCTTGCTGCTGTTTTTTGCCCAATCTGGCCTTACTCTGGACACCTGTTTTGTTGCTGTCTCCTGAGCTTTGGTGGCACTGGGGTCTCGGAGGGCTGCTAGACGTGTTCCAGCTCATGCGATGTTCTCCGGGGAGAGGCTGAAGGGCAGTTACTCAGTGTGGTTTTTCCTCCTCCTTTTGTTTCTTCCATTGAGGTTTTGTGTGCAGCTTTGTCCACCAATGAAACTGAGCTCATCAGTGCTTTGGCGTGAGGAGCACAGTGGGGTCCTGTGCCACTAACCTGGCTCCGCCGAGCCCTGTTCACCTCTTTCACCTAATCCCCCTGCGAGCATGAGATGAAGAGGGAGGGAGGGTGGAGGGAAGCTGTTGAATGACTGTGGCACCTCGTGTCTTTCAGCTGCTCAAAGGGATGGCTTTGGCCCACCGAAGAGCTCCAGGCAAAACCTCAGAGGAGGAGGAGGAGAGCGGAGACTGCGATGATGAAGATGACTGTGGTGGAGGCTCTGGGGATAGAGAGCTGCGAGTGAGGAACCAGCTCCGGTTCTTAGCAGGTGATGGGGATGGTGGTCCCACAGTAGCTGATGCTCTGTGGATTGTAGGTCATGTTGATGGTGGAGGGAGCTGCTCTCTGGGGTCTGCTCAGGTCCGCTTGCTGCAGGCACCACCGATGCTCTCCACAGGCACAGCCCAGTGGCTGTTGATGCCCAGCACCGTGCCGGCTGGCCTCGGTGCTGGCTGAGGCAGCAGCTGGAGAAGAAATGCTGCTGCTTTTCCACATCGGTTTTGCAGGGCTGTGTTGAGGGCAACCCATGGGAGAGGGTTCAAGACAGGTTGCAAACCTGCTGTAGGTCCCAGAGTCACCCTCTTCTCTTCTTCCCACTTCTGCCCCTACTCGTGAGCTTAGAGATGAGCTTTTTGGGGGCCATCAGAAAGTCAGTAAGAATTGTTTGACTGCAGCAGATGATGGTTATTTCTGATCTAGGCTTTGGAAACGTGGTATTTTTTACAAATAAGTCAGGCTCATTTTGTAGAGGTGATTTAGGTACTCAGGAGCCTAAAATGGCTTTGTTTGCCAGTACAAGTCATGTCTTTTGTTGCTTTGAAAATGACCATGAGGCATTCCTAGTGCTTCGAGGCTACATTATTAATAAGGTAGTCCCTGGTTACCCATCAGGAGGAGAAAGCGAAGGATCGGTTTTGACTTGGGCAGTCACACATGCTGTTGGCGTGTGCCTTCTCCTCGACCCACTACCCACTGCTGTCCTACTTGTGGCTCCGTGGAGCTCAGCAGCATCATCTGTTTCACTCCTGTGAACAAGGCCAGGCTGTTAGAGGTTGTGTCTGCTGTGGATGAGCGGTATCTGCTGGACATGGGTCTGCAGGCTGGAGGCTTGGCCCAGTTAATGCTGGATCCAGTGCTATGTGGTGCTCTTCGAGAGACCAGACAACTGAACCTGGATAAAATCAGCTTTACAGCTTTGAAGTTTAAGAGGCAAATTTGGGCTCTTAAACGAAGCACAGATGTTTATAAATTCCCTTCTATTGGTCTGGGATAATTAAAATATCCTTAATGAAGTGAGAGCTGAAATATTAAATGCCAGTTTCATATCAAAGATTATTGACACATTATGTAAAATATATAAAATACATATATTCAAATATCAGGTAAGGGAAAGAAAAGACTTTTTAAGTCCTCCAATCCAAGTCTGAAAGACAAATACAGAATTCGGAGAAGGATAAAATGTACTTTATTTCATCCAAGATCTAAATATCAAAGTGTATGTTAAAGAAATACAGGTGATCCACATCATCCTGAGTCGAGAGCAGAGATAACGTGTTTCATTTTCCGTGATCTTTGTGTCACACCTTTATGCTATTTTTAATGTGTTTCTAATTTCCTCTTGTAGCCTTCCCCATAATATTGTCAGTGATCTCTGAAGTTGGGTGTATAATCCTTTCAGCCTTTTTCTGTCTCTCTAGGCTAGTTTAATCACTCTATTGATCTCCCCAACAACCTGCCTGTCTAGCAATTTAGATCTCTCTTGTCACTGTGGTACATGAACGTGTAATAGGAAAAGAGGACTTGTCCTCCCTCTGCTACTCTGCTGGAGGGTGTTTGCTGCTGCCTTTGGTACAGGATGGGTAAATATTAACTTTAAAGCAGCAGTGGCTTTGGGGCAGCGTGTTCCTGGCAGGTTAAGTCCTTCAGGTTGCTGAGAGTGAAGTTTCTCCAACACACCTTTTAGGCGCTGACTGGCCTTGGAGGACATGAGCTGTGCCATCAGGGTGGCCAGGGAGACTTTCTGGTGCTTCCTCGCTTGCCCATGCTGTAATGCTCTTTCTTTTGTGTTTTGCTTCAGAGCAGGAAGGCGAAGCTGATCTAAGTGACAGAATCCTATTTGGTTGGTATTGGATATAAACTGTGACTCTGTGCAAGTTTTATGTTGGAAAGAAGCCCAGGAAAAGTTGCTGATGGTGTGGAAATACTCACTTTCAACATTTTTGAGAATGATATTTCTTTTTACTTTGAAAGGGTATTTTTCAATTATTTTTTTCCCATCATATCGTATCACATGTACATAGCACAAAATAAAAGGGACCAGAAACCATTCCACATTCCTCCCCTCCTTTCCACAAATTCTAAATTTTAGGTTAGTATGCTGATTTGAAATGATGCCAGGCTTTGAAATCTGGAAATGGTTTACAAAATGAACTTTTACATTTAGTGTGGCTTTATCTTTCTTCTTCCCAAGGTGGTTACCCCATAATAGAGGCAGAAAGGACTGGGAGTGGCTGGGGTTGAGTTACTGACTCCCTGGTTTTACCCTGTGCTGGATGCTCTGCAGTGTTAAGGCAGGAACATGCTTGGATGGCTGGGGGGGGCGGGGTCTGCGTTGTAGCACAGTGGTCAAACCCCAAAACCACCTCCAAGCGTGTTTGAGTGCCTCTTCTGACCCTCGGAGGTTTGCAGTCGGGGAATGCAGTTTGGGTGCTTTGTTTTCCTTTTCTTAGAGTCTTTGTTCAGCTTAGGAGGAAATTTCCTTGGTTCTGTGATGGCAACGGACATCTCCTTTACAAAGGGTTTCCCAAGCCTTGCAGGTGGACTTGACGATGCCTTGGGGAGGAGGACAGGTGGGTGCCTCAGGCTGGCACTGAGTTTGGCCATCAGCTGAGTGAAAATGTTGGCAGTTTGTCACCTCTGTGGTCTTTGCATCTCTTGGATGCAGTGGGAGTTTCTCCTGCTCGCCAGTGTGGGTGCTGCTGGTCCTGCCAGCTAACTGCAAACAGCTGCTCGGTACTGGCCTCACCAAGATGTCCCCTCAGAAGGTCTTGAAAATGTGGAGATGAAAAAAGAGGAAAAGAAAAAAAAAAAAGTCAGTCTCAAATACAGACTAGTTTTGATTTATCGCCTGTTGTATAAAATGTAACCTTTGTTTCCTATTTATAATGAGCCTGTAATAACTGGACAGTCAACTTAAACTTTAATGATTTAAACATACTTGTAAACTGTCAAGTCAAAAGTTTGTGAGTGACTATAAACATATGTTGGTGAGCCCTATATGCTAATAAATTCATTATTAAGTTGCCCCAGTGGGAAACACGGAGATGGCAGGCTTTTTTTTATGATAGGTCTTTTATTGTTTGTCACATCTGCAACACATTAAGGATTTTGAAGGCAGATAATGTTTACAATAAGGGGGAGGACTGAAAACCTCCCAGCTTAGAGAAGAGTGCATCCTGTTTGTCAATGGAGTAACTGTGGAGCCAGCACCCTGGCCATGCAGCTCTAAAAATAGAGCTGTGTACATACACACACATATTTATGCCACACCAGTGGCAAATCATGCCTGCAAATAAATTATAGTATTTCCCCCCAAATTATGAGTCAGTGCAAATGTCTTTCAGGCTATACAACGCAAACATGTGCTTGCACCCCACTGGGATTGGTCATCCTACATCGGGCACCCAAAGCAAACAGAGCCCCAGGGTGGCTGGCGCTTCGCTGCCGCTCCAGCCAGCCACCCACTAATTAGCTCACCTCCGGCATTCTCGCTCGAGATGCCACTTATAACTGACGAGCTCATTGCCAGGAAGCCTGAAAATAAAACATGGGTGCTGGAGAGACTCCTGCGCTGGGCAGGCAGCTTTAGCAGGCACCAGGGAAGAGGGGGTGCAGGCTTCTTGGGGGGGTTTGCAAAGGTGGTATAGTCCAGCTCACCTGTGTGGGGATGCTGTGCCTCTGGGCATCTCACAAACTTTGCCAGGAGGAAAAAATCCCTTTTAGTGGCTGGAGCATCACCCGGGGAATGTTCTGAGGGATCCAGTAATCGGGGCGGGGGGGTTGTGGGAGGACGAGGGGAAGATTTACCCTTCCAAAATATCTGTGTTAGGCAGTAACAAAAGTTGTCTTGGGAACAGATGGATTTGGCAGAATTAAGTAGAAATAGTTTGTCCTGGGAAGGGAAGTTGGCCTCATCCCATGAGATATGTAAGGATAGATGTGTGCAATAAAGATATATAAAGACGGCTCTGCAAGTTTGTGTAAAACAGCTCCCCTGCCTGGTTGTTCCTGCTGCATAACCTGCAGTCAGTTTTACCTTTCTGCTCTCCCTTGGTTATCTTGAAGGGGGAAGTTGTACCTCGAGCCCCTGGGAAGCTCCACGTTTTCCCGCACCCTGCCCCTTTGCTGCCCCAGCTGCCGCCGCGTGCTGCCAGACCAGCCAGGTGGGCTGGATGTCTGCGCGGGTTTCCAGCAATCCACTCCGTACCCAGGCGTTGGATGAAAGTCAAGATCAGCACAGTCTGTCCCTTGATTAACCCAGATCTGTAACTCTTTAATAGCTTCTGGCTTGCTTTGCCACTGATTTATCCTCTTAGCAGGGGTTTTTTGAGTGCTCTCATCAAATTGCAGGCTTGAACATGGCCTCTGGGCTGCCTGAGAGTGGTCTCTTCCCAGGTGGAAAAGCCGTTTGCTGGTAACCTCTTTATACATGTTACAAAGGTGTTGTTGCTTCCAAACGGGAATATTGGCACGTTGTGGAGCGGGTGATGTCTCTGGCAGCCACCTTCCTAGAGAGAAGGGGCTGCTGTGTTCGTGTGACCGGGCCCTGCGTGGGCACAGAGCGGGACCCGCATGTTTCATGCCTTGCACCATGTTTTTGGAAGCTGCTCTGAACCCCTGTGAGTTGCAACTTTCATCCTATTCTGCTTTTAAACATATCCAAATGTTTTTGGAGGTCTTCGTGCTGAGATGTCATTCCTACGGCTCAGCCTCTGGTGACCTTCCTCTTGTCACCCCATTTCCTCCCAGGTTTATTTCTGGAGGTGCTGTCAATCTGAGCTCCTTCTACCCCCCCGCAGTGGCAGGGAACAGGAGATGCTGCTGCCACGATGACATTTGAATTGCTTTTTCATGGGGTGCAAAGGCTGCTCATTCTGGGGAGCAAAACCAGTGGGTTCCTCTGCTGAGGCGGTGGCTGTGTGTGGCAGCGTGGGAGGCCAGGCAGGGTCGCTTTGGGTGCAGCCCTCCTGGTTTCTGCAGCCCATTCCTGCGGGAAAGTTTCTTTAGAAGTATTTGTGCTGGTAAAAGGGATGCTCCCAACCTGGAAGGAGTGATCAGAGTCTGCCTGGGCTCACTCTGCATGTGCTGGGAGACAGACCAACAGCAGTTAAAATATTTACAAGATCATGTCTTCCCATCCTTTATCATGGTGGTTGCTTCTCTGCAAATGCCTTCAGGGCGCCCGTATCTGAGCAGCTACTATCTCCTGATACTGCTCTGCTCCATTTAGTGCTGGATCTTGGGATGTTTATCTGTCTGCTGAGGAAGATGTTTTCAAATACCTGATTGATTTTTAAAATACTCCTTCCACAGGTGGAAAATGTCCCCATCTGTGTGGATTTTGCTGACAGCGCGGGGCCATGTGGCTGTTGTGCCTTCCTGCTGTACAGCCTGCAGGCTTGGATTGTCCTACTGAAAAATACCATGCGTACAATATCAATATTTATTGTATGTGGCTCTGCTCAGTCTTCCAACAGAGGTGTCCTGTCCTTGGCTTACACGGCAGGGTGAGCTGTGTAGGTTTGACGCAGCATCCTTCCACTGGTTTTTCATATTCTGCTAAAAGCTTTAGGACTTTTTACTAAATTTTTGTAGCAGCAACTTTTTTTTAACTTTTTTTCCAAAGAGGGTGCTGTTGAATGCTTGACTGAAGCAAGGATAGCAGAAATGTGCTGTTGTACAAGACATTCATCCTGTCCCAGAGTGAAAAAATGACAAGGCCAAACGTCAGCTAGATTATCCTGATGAAAGAGCTGGAATTATACCAACTAAAACAGTGCAATAGCTTGATTATTGCTTTTAGATTTCAAGTGTTTGTGTTTGTTGAAATTTCTTCTTTTAATGAAGATTTGGTTGAAAGTCAAGAATTCTTTGTCACTGTCCAAATACAATCTAGAAGATGGAGAGGGAGTCACATGTAGCAGTTGGCTGAAGCTCTAATTGAGTGGCAAGTTCATTAATTCACTTTTGACGTCAGCAAAAATTATTTTTTTAATTGACAGACTGGGAAAATTATTGGTGGCTTTCAGAGATGGGCTTGTTTATAGCATCCTTCAGCTTGGGCTTGTTTATAGCATCCTTCAGCTGGCTGTTTGTGCTGCTGTGACTCACATTGTACATGATGTATACATTTTGGAGGGTTCTTGAAACTTTTGTGCTGTGAGTTCCTCCAAAGAAACAGTAAGTCCACAACTGAAGAACCAGAAATTCACCTAGCAGAATCAGTTTGCACTTTGAGAAAAGCTACATATATGCGAAAAACATCTAGTAAATCCACTGGACATATTAATCCCATGCTCCTATTTTTCTGGTTTCAATTTTTTTTCAATTTTTAAAGTTTTTAAAAACTTTTTTTCAGTGTTGTGCTTACCAGTTGCAGATCCAAGTCCATCTGAGAAATTTGTATCTGGTGTTTTTAGGAGCTGACTGCCACTGCCTTGGTCCATTCCGATTCCAAAGCAAAGAATGATGTACCGTTTTTTTAAAGCAGGATCAGTGGAAGGCATGTAAATCGCTGATATTCTCATACCCATAAATCACATGCATGACATTCCCAATGTGAGCAGATGTTGGCCTAAATCCTTCTTTTGGAAGCCCAGATCAGCACAGTTGAGTCTGGTTCTTGGGCTCAGTATAAGGTGACTGGGTGAGGTTGAAGGGTAGGAGGCACACTGAAGGTCAGATGAGATGATGCGCTCTTACACGTACAAATGCACAAAAGTCTTTGAAAATCTGATTGCTTATGAGTCCCAGATGTTTATAATGCCAGTCTGCTGGCAAAAGGTTTACCCTCTGGTTGGGTCGCGGGTTTGAATAACAGTTTGTATTATGCCAGAGCGTCTAAGGAGATACTTTTCAACAGGGTAATTTGGGAGCTAATGTATCTTTAAATTGTTACCAAGTGCAGCATTTTACATGACTGAACACATCAAAACAATTTCAAGTATGCAAAAATATGCCCAGTTGCAATAGTGATAGTCATATTTATCTTTAAAGGATGATGAATCTGTTTTTCTGTGGCTGAGAACACATGAATTCTTCTGAAGGTGGGAAACACAATTCCTGACTCGGATACAAACTTGCTTTTCTTTTTGTGCCATTTTTCGTTGTGGAGAGACAAAATAGTTCAACTGGATTTCTTTTTAAGGGACGACAATAAAGAACTATTTCAGACAGAAGCAGACCAGGTGCTACTTGCTCATGGACCGACAAGATAACCTTACGCTGATAGTCAGGGCATCGTATCTGTGCAGTTTGTTGTACAAAGAGAGGTTTGTCTGCGAGCCTGATAACAATATAACGTGTTGATTGACTTTTCACGTAGGGGAGGGTGCCCCTTTCATGAGTGGCTTGGCTTTTACTAATGCCTTACTTCAGGTAAGCTGATAAGAGCGATTATGGGGATGTAATAAATGAAGCTGTAGGGCGCAGCCCTGCTCGGTGTTGCAGGAGAGGGCTCCGGCCCTGGAGCGTGTTCCAGCCATGCTGGCCAGTACGTGTGCCCAGCACTTGTGTCGGTGTGCCAGCACTCAGCTGTAAAACATCATGGGGATGTCCTGTGGGCACGGGACTGGGCCATCCCTCTTCTGCCTTATGGCTGCTGTGCCTCCTGGTCTCAGAAAATGGGGGACGTACCCTGTGTGAGGAAGAGATGCCTTCTCTCCTGGCAGCATTTCCACTCCTTTGCGGTCCAGGACAGGCTGGTCTAGCTGAGATCCCTTCCTTGTGGACGGCTGGCTTGGAGTACCTCACTGCGTTGTCTTTAGCCCTGGTGCAGAGCAAAGACAGGTGGGTGCTGAGTGCCCATATTAGCTCATGGTTGTTGGTATCACGATGCAGTTTGTCATATCTGTTTATACTTCAGGTGTCTTGACCACCTGGGCACCACTGAAGGGTAGCAGACATGGGACAGCCCTATAGCTGAGCTACTGCTTGGTGGTACTACTCAGAAACTACAGCCACCAACTGAACACAAGGCTGGGATCAGCAAGACTGAGATCCTTTGGCTCACATTGCTGTGGTGCTGGGGATTTGGCTATGGGCGACGGCAAGGATTGAACAGGAGGAACGTCACACAGAGGGGACACCCAAAGGTCACAGGCAAAGACACAAGAAGACAAATTCACACAACTAAGGTCCATCAAGGACTATTAAACACAGCTTGGCTTGGGATGAGCTTGACATGTGTCTGCCCAGAAAGTGTCTTGGGGAAATATAACTATGTGAATAACTGGAGACACAATTACCATTGGGCCAGGTGGCCCTGTCTCATGGAAAGTGTCTGGGAGGGGGTCCTGGGCTCTCAGCTGTGGCTGCTGCATTGCTGTCCATCATCTTGCCCTGAGGGAGATGTCCAAGAGAACAGATGATGTTTCAGGTGGACCATGGAAGCCACTGCTTACTGAAAAACTTTTGGGTACAACTTTCAGATCACTCTGGAGCTCTAAAGGGAAGAAGATGGGAAATGCTGAAATTCTCCAGACTGCCTTAAAAATCCTGACCTCTCAGTTCCCCTCTTCAAATTTGAACAAATGTGTTTGTTTTTATATAGGATATTGTGGCAATGACCTAGCAGTGCGAGTTGCAGCATCACATTATGGCAGCAACTGAAGGCTCTGGGGAGCTGGTGTTTACTTAGATGTGGTTGAGTGAGAGCCTACACGGCAGCGATCTCCGTACCCGGGATCCAACAGGTTCCTACTTGCTGCAGATGGGAGCATCGCATTCTTGAAAATTAGTTTTTACATCTTTCCATAAATACAAGTGTATGTATCTATGAACTAATCAAGACTGATTAAATGAAGCTGTGAGTTAAACATCTGGAGGGTGTCTGGATCTTCCCAGACAGTGATGCTCCCTGGAAAGGCATGGAGTGTAGCATTACCTGAGATGAAGCTCTCAAAATGAAATCAGTGGAGAGACCATGCTGGACTTGTGCACAGGCCTGATACTGGAGCCTGGTGCTGGTGGTTGATAGTCTCCGGCAGAAGGAAACACAGATCTGCTGTTGTGGTTTAACCCCAGCCTGCAACTAAGCACCGCACAGCCGCTTGCTCACTCTTCCATGCAGCCCCAGTGGGATGGGGAGGAGATTAGAAAACAGATAAAACTTGTGGGTTAAGATAAGAACAGTTTAATAGTTGAAATAAAATTAAAATATAATAGTGATAATAATAATAATTGTAATGATGGGGAAGATAACAAAAAGAGAGTGAAATAAAACTCAAGACAGGCAAGTGATGCACAATGCGGTTGCTCACCATCCACTGACCAATGCCCAGCCCGTCCCTGAGCAGCGATCCTCCCCTCCTGGCCAACTCCCCTCCAGTTTACATACTGGGCATGATGTCACATGGTATGGAATATTCCTTTGGCCAGTTTGTGTTGGCTGTCCTGGCTGTGTACCCTCCCAACTTCTTGTGTGCCTCCAGCCTTCTTGCTGGCAGGGCTGTATGAGAAGCTGAAAAATCCTTGACTTAGTATAAACACTATTTAGCAACAACTAAAAACATCTGTGTGTTATCAACGTTATTCTCATGCTAAATCCAAAACACAACACTATACCAGCTACTAGGAAGAAAATTAACTCTCTCCCAACCAAAACCAGGACACCTGCCCAGAAAGCAGCCTGTCTTTTTAGTCCTTGCCAAAAAGATATCAGAAAGAGGGAGAAGGATGCTCCTTCAGAGAAATCTCTCAGGACTCGGTGTTTTTAATTCACGTTTCTTTTTCTCTTCTCCCCAACCCTTGCTTTGCAAGTGGAAATAGCGTGCAGTTGAGTCTGGCTTGCAAATCACTCATCAGTTGGTGTATTACCAGGACACCATTGGTTACTGAGTCAACACTGCTCTGTGCGCTCCAGAAACAGGGGATTTGTCATCCGTCAGGCAGAAGCTCTCTTCGGCTGTTGTGCATTAGCCCTGACCTGTGCGTGCACATCTGCTGGGTCTGAACCAGGTGTGTCTGTCCGAGCGCTGGCTCCCCCAGTCCCCAGGGGACCTCCAGCAGATCCCCAACCCCTCGTGCGGCCGGGATGGATGAGCTGTGAACTGGAGGAGGGATGTCCTCCTTCCCGCACGGCGGCTGCCGGCGGGCTGTGCTCTGCCTTCGCCATCCATCCCCAGCCCCGGGGCTTTCGCGGCTCTAAGGAGAGCCCAGAGAGCTTTCTTCTGTGTCAGCAAATTTCCGGTAGACGAGTGCTTCTGAAGTTTGCTGGCCTTGCCAGCTTTTCTGGGTCTGTGGTGCATCTCACTAGGGGCAAAAGCAGCTTGACCCTAAAATTTAACCTCCCCCTGTGTCGCTTTTAGGGCGGGTTGGAAACTTTCTGATGGGAAGACTTTGTGTTGGAAGATGCCTCTGTGCTGGAACTGGGATGCAACGAAGCATGCTGGGGTTTTGGATGGGATTTTTTTGTTTTGCAAATAAATTGAAACATTTCTTTGCTCCTGAAGCAGGGAAGCGCACCAACAGCCTGCTTGCCCATACTGCAAGGTAATGCTGTCAGCTTTCACTCCAGAGCAGCTTCTTGTCTAAAAGTCTGTTTGAGATTATGTTTTTAATTATGCCACAGAAAAAAATGAAATCCAAATGAATTGATTGGACTTTGTTGGAGTGGTATGTCAACTTGCCTTTTTTTTTTTTTTTTTTTTTAAACAACAGAAAATTTGAGCGTTTTGCCTTTGTTCTACTTTGGAGCAGAGCACGTTCCCCCTTTTTTGTAGGAATGGAAATCTGGCATTTTGACTAGCTTCTGTTGTTTCAGAAAATGTCTTCAATGGTATTTGGGGCTCTCGACAACATCTTGCTATCTGTTCTTGCTTTTCATTCGCTCTTTGCTTCGTGCAGGATCTGGGGTGATGCTCTGTCCTTCCCTCCCGCGGGAGGTTGGTTCTGTGCCCAGTGTGGATCTTAAATGCAAACCCAGCAGGGCCTTTCCTTTCCCACACCTTCCTTCCCCGAGGGCCATTTCAGTGTACCCCATCTCCGAGCAGCCGGGAGCCGGTGCCCGAAGCGCTGCCTTGGGGCTGACTCTTTGCTGGATGCTGAAGGACCCTGTGCACTGCTGTGGGCCCGGGATGCTGTTGTGCCTTTGGCTGGCTGCTCCCTTGGTGGTTATATGCCGTGACGTTGGGGACGTGTGTAATGTGGTGGCAGGTACTGCTGGCTGCTGGGGGACCTCTCTGGCTGCATCAGGCTTGGCAGCTGGACAGACTGCCAGGGCACCTGGCACCGTCTCAGTCCAACACAGGAGTCCCAGCAGGATTTCTAAGATGTAAATTACAACTGCAATGTGATACATGTCCTTTTTCTTTTTTTTTTTCTTTCCCCCCCTCCTTCCTGTTTTAATTCAGTATCTTGAGTCTCTGTAAATTTGTTGGACTCAAAGCTATTTTGGAGTTGCTTGTGTCCCATGGTTACTGGAGACGCTTCCTGCATAGGGAGGCAGACATCTGCTGCAGCCTGTTTTCGGACTTTTTTTGTCTTAGGCAGACTGCAGTTGGCAGGTGGGAGCCGTGGTAATTATCAGAGTCTGAGTAATATCCTCTGCCTCCCTGATAACTCTCTGCCGGCTGCTCTGCAGCTTTGGTACGTTTGCTCATCCTCTTCTGGTTCTGTGTAGATCATTCCAGTAAAAAGTAAATAAAAAAAAGTTGTGTGCTCCCCAAAGTCATCACAGAACACAGCCTGCAATATCTCTTCCTCTTTTCTTGTCCACATAAATCATCCACTAAGGCAACCAGAAAGAATGTAAAAGAATGCATTTATACCCAAAACACTGTCCTCTCTCTCCTTCCCTCTAAGGGCAACCTTCCCCACTTGTGCTCCAGTGTCTGTTGTCAGGGGCCATCTGATGCGCTGTTGCCTTCCATTTCCCTTCCTGGCACTTGTAGCTTTATTTCTGCCATTGTAAAGACTAAAAGAGGGTCAAAGTCCAGAGGAGGCCACGAAGATGATCAGGGGGCTGGAGCACATCCCCTATGAGGACAGGCTGAGAGAGTTGGGGGTGTTCAGCCTGGAGAAGAGAAGGCTCCGGGGAGAGCTTATAGTGGCCTTCCAGTACTTAAAGGGGGCTACAGGAAAGCTGGGGAGGGACTCTTTATCAAGGAGTGTAGTGATAGGACAAGGGATAATGGTTTTAAACTGGAAGAGGGTAGATTTAGATTAGATGTAAAGAAGAAATTCTTCACTGTGAGGGTGGTGAGGCACTGGCACGGGTTGCCCAGAGAAGCTGTGGCTGCCCCCTCCCTGGCAGTGTTCAAGGCCAGGTTGGACGGGGCTTTGAGCAACCTGGTCTAGTGGAAGGTGTCCCTGCCCATGGCAGGGGGGTTGGAACTAGATGGTCTTTAAGGTCCCTTCTGACCCAAACTATTTTATGATTCTACAAGGTCTGCCCAGCACCATGCAGCCAGCATGCAGCTGCACACAGCCACCTCCCTACAGCTGCTGCATGGTCTGTCCATGGGTGGTTTTGCCAATGGACCAATTTTTCCAAGTGTGGGGCCAGTGGCAGATAGCAGGTCTGGGGCAGCTGCTGTGACTGGGTGCAGGGAGTGAAGGCTTTGCAGGCACCACATTTCCCTCCTGGGTTCTGGTGGGATGTCCTGCCCAGCTGTGGGCTTTGGTGGCAGTCAGAAAGCATTGCCCTGGTGGGGTGGGGTGCATGTGTCCAGGACAATTTTGGTCTTGCAGCTCTTATGGCAATGGAGGTCCTGAATCTGCCCTCTCCAGGCACTTCCTTGCTGGTTTTGATTCCCCCCTCCCACCTCATGTTTGCTTTGCCCCAGAAGCATCAGGGGATGCTCTCCAGCCGCTATAGAAACCAAAGCTGAATGGTTTCTCCTGGGCCGCAGACCAGTGCCCCAGGTCTGTTGACCCTTGTATTTCAGCGAACGAATACCAGCTGGTCGGTCAGGTTTTGATCTTGGAGGTTCAGCTGATGGCCTTCCCTCTAGGTTGCTTCTCTAAATGTTCTTAATGGCAGCACTGAGCGGATGAAGGCAGCAGAGGTGGTACGGCACTGTGGTCAGAGGTAGGTCTGGTGCAGCCTTGGAGTTCCCAGCTATGAGTGTCCTCCATGCACAAATAATTTCACTGAACTCTGTCCTTGGGAACCTGTGAACTTGTTCTCCGGCTTAAGTATCTTTGCTGATACTTAAGTGTCTGCTAGGCTGGACACCTAATAATGCTATTAGCAGATGCTAAATGGGTCTTTCTTATTTAGTGGCCTTAATTTATTAAATCAGGCAGCAATACTCTTGGAAGAATAGTGCTGGAAAAGGGAGCAGAGCGAGCTGTAAGTTTCCAATTTCTGCTGGATCAGGCCCCTGGAGATCTGTGTGATTTGGTGCATTGGAGGCAGTGCTATTGCAGTGACTCATAAACAGATGTGCCCAATTTACATTGCAGCTTAATACCTTTGTTTAAAAAAAATATTTTCAAGACAAATGTGTTAAAGCAGATGTTTCCAGTAAAACAAATACTTGTGTGATTTACAAACAACTTCCTACCGCCAGAACTCATTAGAAAATGTGGAAAAAAGAAAAATGGTTCTGTGTACCAACCAAAAGATAAAAACCCAAAATAAGGACATAGCAAGGAGGTATTTCTACATGTTGAATGAAAAGAACTGCTGTGCTTGGGTTGGAAAGCAAGAGGTTTGAGAGTGATTTTGGTTGCTAGTAGCAGTAAGACTAACCCTGACCAGTTGCATACATTAAGGAGCAGAAACCTGTCTGTAAAAATACTTAACCAGCTCCTGTTATGTAGGATACAGGGTAACCGGGACCACTGTGTGGGATTGCCTGGAGGTTCCTACATCACTTCCATCCCATTGAAACCTACACTGAGAGACTGGACGGCTGCAGGATTGCACTAATCCTAAAGCAAAGCAGAGGTGCAGTCTCTATAGCAAGCCCTGCTCCAAGGGGTCCCTCCCTGGGCATCTCTCCCTTTGCATCCTGCAGCAGGATGGGATGCACAGGGCACTACTTTCTCTGCCTCTGCCTTGACCTGCAGCTCAGGCTTTCTTGGGGCCGTGGAAACCAGTGGTGTCTCTGCATTTCCTTGGGGGGCTGTGCAGGACTGTGCCTGTTCACCTGCTCCTCCCAGTTTTGGGGAGGCAAAGGCAGGCGTGTGCTGAGAAACTGTTGTGGTCTCTGGTCTCTTTGGCCCTGCTTTCCACCCAGCTCCATTGCGGGGCTGCCATCACACAGTGCCTGCAAGCCTGCAAGCCCGGCGCTCATGTTACATACAATTTGACACCCCATGTGGTCTTAATGGGTTTCCCAGGCTGCAGCTGCAGCACAGCCACCACTTTTTGTTAGCTGCAGGGGCTGGCAATCCCCCCTTGCCTTCCAGCTCTCTGCTGCACAGGTATCATATATTTTTAATGCACTTGTCACCTATTTCATCCAGGCATTTGTTGCTAAAGAAACAGTGACAGTGGATGTTTGTGGGTCGGCAGCCTGCTCACCTATATCCATCGTTGCTTGGCACCTGTGCCCTGAGCAAATGGCTCAAACAACTTCTGAGAGAACATGAAGTCATCCAGACAGATGGAAAGATGGGGAGGCACCCAGCAAGCCCAAACTGAGCAAAATGGGGGGATCAGGAGGCAGAGAGGGTTTTGCTGCTTTGCTAGAGCATCACAGGAGAGGCCTCTGGAGCAACCAAGGCTGTGCGAGTCCTGTGTGATGCATGTGGGTTTGACCCAGCGAAGGACACCGGCTCTGCAGATGCTGCAGCGAGGGCGGTTTCTGGAGCATCTCGAAGCACCCGTATGTGTTGAGGTGCCTTCCTGAGGCTCTGCTGGCAGAGCTGCTGGGGCTGCCTCTCACAGCTGGAGGATGGGCAGAAAAAGGCAGCCTGGTTGCCTTCTGCAGCCTGTCCCCCCTGGGGAGGGGTGACACAGCAGTCTGACAGCCAGAGGCACATGAGGAAACAACAAGGTTGATTTGAGGAGCTTCTGTTGCTTCTTGGCGCACGGATGCAGGATGACATCAGGGCTGTTAAATTCATCGTTAGGAAAAGTGACGTCTAATGTCAGAGACCTCTTGAGATGTCCTTAGAAGTGGGAGCTGAGTGGTTGCACTGGAAGATGGCTGTGGGACGGGACTGCTCCTTGCCCTCCCTGCTGCCTGGTGTGTCTGGTTTCCGTGCCTTGCCATAAAGAGTGTTTTCAGAGCAAAACCTCAAATGGCTACCTTCACAGAAGGACTTGCTAGGACATGTCTGGAGGAATTAAAAGCATCCCAGGAGGAGGAGGCCACCACTGCAGAGACTTGGGGCATCAGAGGTGCCTTTCCCAGCTCACCCATCAGTGCTTGTGAAGCCTTGTTGCAGCCTTGGCTCAGTTTTAGCCATTAGCGAACGGAGGCTTATGCTTGGCTCTTGGGGACCATGAGGTTTCAGTGCTTAATTAACCTCTGCAAAGCAGAAGGTGTAATTAATGCCTGTGGTGTGCTTTGAGACCCCTGGGTGAAAGGCAGTGTGCAATCACTGTGCTTTGCCTTTCCAGAGCAAAACCACACGGTTGGATCTGTGAAAATCATCACTGGCCAGTACCACATGCCGTGCACAGTCATCCCGGGATGGCCACTTGTCCTATCGCAGTGTTTTGAGGTCTTTTGGTCTCTGCTGGTGCTGTCTTGGGGAGGGCCATGGGCAGATGTAGCCCAACACATCTTCTATCCCCTCCGTGCTACAGTGCTCCCCGACCAGTGCAAATTGCCCTGGGGACATGGAGCCGAGTGGAGAGAAAACCTCCCCTCACTCCTTAAGAAGGGGGCATCTCCATCTGCTTTCCTGGTGTTTCTAGGCAGGCTTTTGTAATTTGTTCCTGAAATACCTTTGTTTTTCTGCCATCTCTTCAAACAAAGAGGGAAAATCACCTCTAGTTGCTTAGTGCTGGTTTGAGATTAAACCATCCTGCAAAGACTAAGCAAACAGGGTTAAAAAAAATGGGTGTATTTTGGTATCTTAAGGACATCCAGGCAGATTTCCCTCCTGATATCTATAAAGCTTTTTTCCTCACTGTCAGCATTGTTTTTGTAGGTGTTAAACATAAAGGAGAGGAGAACAGATTGCAGGTACGTTGAGTCCCATCACAATCAACTGTCATTATTTAAAGAAGATGCTTTTAACCAAGTCTTTAAAATTACTTCCTCATTTCTCAATTGTCAGGTGTAAAGTTGTACAGAATTGTTCCCTGTCACACGCCATCCTGACGCCGTCGCACCCGCTCACGCTCTGGGTGATCTGCAGACATTTTACACCACTTGCTACCGAGCATTAACAGAAATAAATTAACGCTTTAAAAGCGTAAATGTTGTATTTCATAGGAGTCAGGCAGGATATTTGGAAGGGAAAGAAATGTAAATAGAATGAAATTCTTAAGCAAGATTATTGATATGACAGGACTAAAGAGCTTGGGATTCTGTGAAAGTGCCTCTTTTCATCCCTCTAATAAGTCCATTACTTGCACTCGGGAATATTTTAAGGTCCTTTTCATGCTGAATCTGGAGTTGAGCATGCTTTGCATTTCAAGCTTTGTCTATGAATCAGTAGAAGCCAAAGTTATTTCTGCTTTAAAATAACAGGAGCAGGGAACAGCTAATCTCTTTTCATTCTGAGTCCTTACATTATTTTACTGGACAGAGTTTGTGTTGGCTACAAAACAGGGCATTCACAAAATCTATGAGAAGGAATTTAGTCTAAGAATGAAGCCTAGATTGCAGTATACATAAAGACTCCTTCTCCTAAGGCCATTAAGAAATTCCAAATCTGAGCTATTTTGAACAGTGACATTAAATTAGCCTTGCTAATTCCAGTAATTCAAGCCGATAGCTGAGTTTACAAATCTACTAGATGAGGCCTTCCCATAATTACAATCTCAATGTGCTTTTCAGCTAAGGTGAGTTGGCACAAAAAAAGATAAATAAATAAAAGGGGGGAAAATGCTCTTTCTGTTCTGGCCTTTGAGATGAATATCTCTAAAGAACAGTTAACTGGCTGTATTGCGCCAATAAGACGTCCCCTGTCCTGGACTGCTAAGTTCATTTTGCCACTAATGTGCAAGTGAAATGCAGAAAAGAGACTGGATTTTCCCTGCTTTGTTTTTTCTGTTGTCTCTTTTCAATGGAACATTGATGTTGCTGGTGCTTGTAGTTCAGTTTTTAGTTGTTTATTTACAGGTAGCAATTCCTACTGGGAAAAGAAAGAGTGACTGTGTTACCCTCTTCTGTGGGGGAAAAAAAACCTTAATCTTTGGTGGATAAATTCAGGTTAGAGCAGGTGGAGCAGTGCTACAAAGCAGCAACCCCCCCTTATTCCTCTGGAGAAGTTGATTTCCAGATCCAAACACAACTAGACGTTCCCAGAGTGATGGAAAGGTTTTGAGGATATGTGTTCAAAGCCATAAGGCACAAAACTATGAAACAAATAAAAATTGAGTGCATTATTTAAAATGGTGTTAATATTATTAGAACTGAGCTGAGCTAATATAAGGGCAAGTATAAGTATTCACATCAGCACTTAACTCGGGCTGCAATGTTCATAAAATGTCCTTTTGATCAAGCTGCAACTGTTTTGATCCTTATTCTATGAGCATCATTCAAAGTGACCTAACTGTAGCTCCAAACAGACATCTGCAGCTGCAGAAGTTCTTGAGCAATAACAGGTGAGGAACTTGAATGTGTGCTCTGCCGGGAATGCTAATATTGCAATCTTTTGGGTTTTTTTTTTTTTTTGTTCCAAATAAGAATGAAAGCACAAAAACTCTCGCAAAATAAAAATTCCCAACAGAAAACTGTCCTTCCACCATTGACTGTGGGTACTTGAATCAACATATTTTAAAAAATGCCAATTTTAATCTACCGGAATAATAATGGCATGGTTGTTAAATATTTTGGTGTCATTGGCACATGAGTGTTTGACATTTCTCCCGTTGATAACGTTGTCACCATTGGCACAGCCGAGTGAAACATCTTGATTTTTAGAAGACAACCCTGATTTAAGAGGACATTTTTCTGCTGGGCATCCGCAGGGTTGGGTGCAGCTCCTGCAGCTCACAAAACTGTGGCAGCACATTGCACAATCCCACAGAGCCTGTCTGGAAAAAGTGTGGACCAAAAAGCTTGCAGGAGGCTGGCAGGCAGCTCCTCCTCCCCCTGATGCAGGCACATTTCCTACCACTGATGCATGTTGCCCGTAGGCTCAGGTACATGGAGCAGATAATGCCCCAAAATAGTGCCTAGGGCAAAATCAGATGGAAACAGCTGTGATGTTTGCAGGGGCTGGAGGATCCACCTTTGGTCCTCGAGGTGGGGGTGATGGCCAAGGAGGAGCACGGTGGTGTGGGCATGAGCCTGTCTCTTTTCTGGGAGGGTGGGAGAGGAGGGAGGCTGAAATGCAATTCTTGATTTCCAGGAAACTCTTATCTCTAATCTTTGTAATCCGTTTTAGAGAGGATTTTCTATTTTTCAAGGGATTTACAAACTGGATTACGTAGCCTTTTTATTTTGATTTTCCACCGTGATTGTGACATTCCTGAGAGTGAGCTGTGAGTGCTACAGACAGGATGGAGGGGGAGGCATTCATGGACTTGGACCGCAGGGTCCTCTTGCGTTGTCACCTCCTCATTTCACTGCTCGCTGCACTGATTGATGTGTCCCCAGAGCAATTTGGATGCTCCCACGTGAGCTGTGTGTCCCTGTCCTGGTACCCTCCCATGGTTGCACATACAAGCTGACTGGGGGAGGTGCCAAGCAGGAATCCCAGGGCTGATCCCTCCCTCCCTTGCTTCCTCCTCCTGGGGTAGGGACAGCCAAGGTGGTCTCCTTGAGCTCCACCATGGTCCCAGCCGTGACCACTGGTTTGACGAGGTCCCAACCACAGTTCCCCAAGCATGATAGGGAGCCCCTTGGCCCCCAGGAAAGGACAGGCATGATGAGATGGATCCAGCACAGCCCAAGCACTGCATCCACAGTGTCCTGGTGCTCAGCTTTCCCGTAGGACCTGCTACCACCATCCAGCTCTAGCTTTCACCACCATCATTCCACCGGTGCTTTGGGACCAGGCTTTGCTCTCTGTCCGGGGGGGAGGCAGGGAGCAGGAATCAGCCCTGGGTTTCTGTCAGATGTTACAGGCACCCAGTAAGCAGCTGGGTTTAATTTGGGTCTTTGTAGCAATGCAGAAGGCAGGCAAAGCCAGGTCCTCGTTTCAGACTAGAGCGGCTGTTCCCGGGGCTCCTTCAAGCACAGGGAACATGACCTGAATCTGTTAAAAAGTTCCAGCCTATGAACCCATCCCTTCTTTTTCTGTATAAAGTGGGAAAGTCAAGTATGGTGATGTTTCCCAGGGCCTCCTGCATTACCCCATTTTTATAGGCTGAAGTGACTTTAATGTTGTTTTAATGCAGGGCCGTGGTTCTGTTTATTTATTTGTTTTAGCAGCCTAATGCAATTTAAAAAGCCAGGCGGTACTGTTGTAGTCGCTCGGCTCCCTTCCCTTGGCAGCTCTCTCCCCTCAACCCATGCTCTGGGCAAATGTTCCCCTGGCATGGGCAGGGGGAGCTTGCTCTCCATCCTTGCTGCTGATCCCAGGCAATGTCAGAGCACAAAACCTCAGAGTGTCTCCAGGAGTGGAGGCAGGCTGAGCAGATGCCTGTGTACCACCATGCCTGAGCCTACCTGCTGGCTCTACCTGTGGGCTGAGCCGGTAGGTCCATGCCCAATCCAAATTCTTGGGTTATGACCCGAAATCTCACTCCAGATACTTTCCTTGGTGTCATGAGTTGTAGCCTGGTGGAGTCTCTGTCAGTTTGATCCCTGGGCTGGGAGTGCTGCTCAGGTGCTTTCTTTATGTGTGTGCTCAAGGAGCAAAGCGTAACAAGCGTAACAAGCATAAGGCAACGATGGATGTCCAGGGATTTTTGACTGAGCATAGACATTGCACAAAGTCCTGGTCCCTTCTGACTGAAGAGGCACATTCCTGGTTGCCTACTTGGAGCATGAATGCCATGAAACCCAGTCTCCGTGGCCTGGGCCCTGTTCAAATCTGGTTTCCACATGCAATGAGTCACAAAGGAAGATGTCAGATGTTCCTGGGTGCCATAACACCACCATGAGTTTTCTAATCAAGCATTGAGAAATATCCTTCTGCCTTGAGGGCTGCTTTTAGCAGCTGGCATCTGGAATGCAGGGACCATTGCCGTTCCCCTTAGGACTGCCTCTTGGAGGGTCTTGCTAGTACATGAATGTCACTGAATGTTCTGAGCTTGGAGAGTTGAAGGACAGCAGGTAGCAAGAAAGAGCTGCCTGTCCTGGTCATATCCAAGAGCTTTTGGGAGAGCAAAGATGAAGGAGAAAATTTCGGTTTGATGTGATGATGTTGGTTTTGGTCATTAGAGGAAATATGTAGCATTTAATGCTATCACTGGGAACGTTACCTCCCAAAATCAAGACTGTCCTGAGATGTCTCAGGTGACAGCAGAGTGATCAGAAGAGATCGCTTTGTGGGTTTAGATCTTGAAGGTCTCCAGAGAGGGAGAGGGTGACTCCATGTCTGGTGGGCTGAGAGATGTGGGGTATCTGCAGAAACGTTGTTTGACCCAGTCCTGTATTGCTGTCTCATAAATCACTTCCACTCATGCTCTTCTATTTCCAGCTTTTCCTCTTTTTCTTTCTTGACTCCTGACTTTGTAGATGCTTTTGGCTGTCCATGTTTAGCTTTCTATTTTTCAGTTCCTCTCTCCAAAGTTCCTTTAGGTAGCAGCTCTTTTGCTGAACAGTACAGCTGGATATCAGACCGGGGCATGCTGCTTCGTCATCAAACTACAAGGACTCCGGTGCTTCTAATTAATAATGCTAATGAGATTTGTTAATTTTTAATAGATTACATGAGCACATTTTGCTAAACACATTTTTGTGGCTCTGCTCTGCGAGTACAGTTCAGAAACTCTTTCACTTGCTGCCAAAGGGAAAATGATTAATGCAATTGCAGACGCCAGATTCTCTTCGGGGTAAATCTAGAGCACACCAAGGAGCAAAGAGGAATTTAATGAGTACGTTTTCAAAGTAAACATAGACCCAGGTCATAAATGATAGCCCTTCCTCACCACCAGCCTCTGGCCAAGGTGGGCTGGAGGAACAGTCGCTTCGATTGGGGTCGTGGTGCAGCCCCTCTGCCCGTACCATGTGATGTGTTGGGTTTTGGGGGTGTTTTGCCCCTTTGCCCCATTGAAAGCTTGAGGACATCTGTGGGTGAGACTTTTGTGGTAGTGCTGGAGGTTGGGGAGCCAGGGTGTGTGTACTGGCTGCCTCACAGAGCTTACGGCCACTTGCCTCGTGCACCCCTGGCATGGAAGCTGGAGTTTTCTCACATCTCTGTGCTGGGTGACTTGGTCCCCCCCTGGTTGCTGCCCTATAGATTGCTTCAATCCTGGGGGAACTTCCCCCGAATCGGTTCTGGTTTTGTGGTGGTGCCTGCGGTCTTCGGGTCACTCGTGAACACACATTGCAGGCTGCAGGTCATCAGTGGCATGCCAGCAACCAGAATGTGTCGAGGAGGCGAGCGGGGGAAAAGTCTTGGTTTGCAAATCAGCAGTCCCAAACCCGATTCCCTTGGGTTTCTGCCCAGGAAGTTGTTTTTACCGCTCACTGTTAAGCCACGCCAGGCTCCCTCAGCCACGTTGCCGACGGCAGCGGGATGGTGTTGAGCTGGATTTTTTCTTCTTTTTTTTCCAAATTGGTATTGCCAAGAGCCGCACCTCCTAAATTGCTGCGGAGGAGGTGGAAAAGCAGAGGCACAAGACCATGCACATGCTGTGCATCCATCTCGGTGATCTCGCAACTGTGCCAACACAAGCATGGCAGCCAGCCCCGGCTCAGCGCTTTAATTACACACCGGCACGGCCGCACCTACGGCTGGGCTGTTGCAGCTCGTTGTGCAAGAAGACAACTGGCAAACCTGTTGGTGCTCCAGGATTTTAGTGGTAATAAGCCAGAGGGCAAAACCTCCCTGTTGAGATGAAACCATGCTTGGCTAGGTGTTTGGAAGAGTTTAAAGTGTTTTGGAGAAGCAGAGGGTTGGGGATCCCAGCTGTATCCGCACAGCTGTGGCTGTGTGTGCTGTGTAACTCCATGGATAGGTTCAGGTATTGTCTTTGTGGAGGCAGAGGTGTGTTTATAGTGTGAGCTGTTTGCATGAGAAAGCCAGATAACTGGAGGCTGAGGTGAGCAGAGCTTTTGGTGTTGCAACAGGAAGAGTTTGGGATGAAATTGGACTGTTCTAGGTTTCAGATGCAAACTGTGAGAATGAAGTGGTTGGTGCTGTAGAGTTGGAGAGAGTTGGGAGCCGGGGTCAGGCAATCTGGTCTGTGGAATCACAGGCTCTTATGCTTTGCCTTGTAATGAGTCAACAGCTTGGGCTTGACTCAAACATCTCTCCCTTTAAGAAATCCAGTCTTGCTTTGGAGGTAGCTAGAGTCTACTGTATCTATTGGCAACTTGTTCCCCACACTGAGGCTTGCTGCTTAAAAAAATTAAATAAAGCAATGCACCCTGGAGATTGTAATTCTTGTTGGCAATGATAGCATGTGCTTTCCTAGACCAGTCCTGAAGTAGATACAGAGGCAGATGTTCACAACTGACCACGACAACTGCAGGAGCTTGCCAAGCTGCCCTACTTGTCTCTGACATTTCTGCTCGATGTGTTTTGCGCTTATTGGAAACACATGGTCACGATCCATTCCCTAGTCCCTTCACACCACAGAGTTTCCATCATCTGCAAACAAGGGCCATCACCATGTCCCTGCAAGCGCTTTGGCCCACTCGGCAGCCTCGTTTGGTGAACACACTGCGTTAGGCATGATGGTTTTGCCTGGAGGAGGGATCCCCTTCACACCCGTTGCTGCTGCACAGGGCACCATCAGAGCTATCAGGTGACACAGCGAAGCGGTTTTCATGCATGGCCATCCATTATGACTCTGTTACTATATTAGGCCCATTGCTGGAGCCATCTGCCAGGGCAGGCTTGGCAGGCGGGCAGCCCAGATGCCTGCCTGTGAGATGACATTCCCTGGCTCGGGCTCTGGGCAGCAGCCGAGCCAGCCCACAGGAGTCGGGCACTGTCCTCTTGGAGGTCATTTGCCAGCGTGGCGTTTGCTAGCAGTTCTTTGCTTAAGACCATCTTGTCCTTTTAGGGGTGAAAAGGGGTGTTTCAGTAGACAGCAGTGGATTTGGCACAGGAATGCCTGCCGTAACGCTGCCTGCAAGCCAGTACTCATCCTCCCGGCTTCTTCTGCACCAGCTGCCGTGGGACTTATTATACCAACTCAAAACCAATCTCCTCCTGCTTCAGCCGTCTTTTGTAGCTGTCTCCAAAGCTAGTGTAGCTCAGCAAGAAGAGCTTTTTAATGATTCCTGCCCAATAAGGTTGTGCAGAGTCAGTACGCCTGATTCTAGTCCTAATCCATGGAAAAATGCCGCCGCTTTATTTTGTGGATGCGGAAAGTGCGTGTTGTAGAGCTGGCGGCAGGTTTTGTCACCCACGCTGCGAGACCATTGAAGCTTTTGCCGTCCTGGGAGCAAAGCACAGCAGCTTTGTGTTAGAGGGGCTTTTGTTACAAAAGATGCTTCCGGAGGGACCGGCTTGTGTTCGGCTGGAGACCTTTCACCAGCTGCGTAAGGACTCCGGGAAACGGCACGGCACGCTCGGCTTGCATGTGGGGAAAAAAAAAAAGCAGAGCTAATGATTGACTATTATTTTAAGGGGATTATCTAATCCCCAGCCCAAAGGACAAGAGGGGCCAAAATGAGTGAAGATTGAATACATAATTAGTGCAGATTGTTGGTAATACCCTCTGGATTCTGGCTGATTATAAACAGAAACAGATTTTTCTCGTTTCCTCCCCCCTCAGAAAAGCCTTTGCAGGCCAAAGGGCCACTTTGTAGGAGAAACTTGCAAATTAAGTGGGTGATCAGAGCTGGGGCAGTGGAGACATTTAATGCAGAAGATGGCTGGGAAGCAGGGAGGCAGAAGAGCAGCTTCTCTCAGGTTATTTTGCAGTGTAAAGGCAGAGTTTCAAGTGGAAGTGACCGAAATGGCGTATGTGGGAGGTTAGTTTCTGTTACCCCACCAGCCGTCCTGCAGTTCCATCCCTGTTTCCAGGGCTCCTTCTCTCCCGGGGACTGGGGGAACAGGAGGCACCAGGCTGTGGCGCTGACCTGGACTAACTGGGGTTCCTAACGAAGGCTGGAAACTGTAACGGAGCCCTCTCAAGAAGGACCTGGTTAGAAACATTTGCTAATTTGGATTCCTAGATTTGAAATATGATTATTATATATCTTTGACATTGTTATTGCCTGGACCTGTTTATCAGCTGCCTCAGGTCTGTTAGAGGCTAATACTTTTTATTTTCCTTTCCTCTGATGTATCAAAGGTCATTAGAAGTTAAGCGAAAGGGATTTGCAAGAGTTATGGATCCATTATTAATGCAAAATAAAAGATGTATGGCTAAATCCGTCAAGCCTGAAAATACAATTGGGCACAAAGAAGCCCAGAGAAGGTAACAATGGAAGGAACAGCGAAAACAAACGGCACACCCAAGCACTAAATTTCTGAAGCAGTTAAACAAGGCCTAGGAAAATAGCTCTCAAATCTCTGATGACAAGAGGGTTTCTGTTCCCTTCTCTTTAATTTGGTCAGAGAAGATGAATGAGAGAATTGCCATTCCCATTTGGGTGAAATGCCATGATTTAAAGAACTACCCTTATCAAGTTCAGGTGAAATCCCAGAATTTGAAAATTTCCTGTGTAAAAAAATATGTTTGAAATGATCATTTTGGTACGCTTTGGCTGAATGTTTCCAACACAATACAGCTGCTGCACTGCAAACCGTGGAGGAACTCATGTCTCATAAATTACAACATCGCAGAATGAGACTTTAAATGGGAACGTCAAAACCCTTTGTGCTGTTAAGGACCTTGCTGAAATGTTCTTTTGTTTCAAATTTCTTTTCTAAACTGAAGGCAAGGGTAGTTACTCGGTTCCTGTGGATTTTTTTTTGTTTTGCTGAGATGTCTAATAAGAAGATATTCTGCCCCAAAAGCTCTGCTGATTGGCTGCAGATCACTGGCCTGGAAACACTTGTGTGCCTGATGGTACTGTGACCCTGTGAGGTATCTTTTAGGTTTTAGGAGTCTTTGGAGTGTGTGGAAACACTTTCCAAAACACACCAGGGCAGGACATCGTTGCTCTGATCGGGTGTTGCACCAGCTGAGGAGTCTTGTGTAAAACAACCAACTGCAAACTAATCTGCTGTGATTTTATTAACTCAAAATCCCTTCACTTACTCTGCAGAAATGAGCTTAGGAAAATAAGATGGTGCATCCAAGCTGCTCTCAAACTGCCCTGAAGCCGAAGCATCCCTTGTGCCAGAGGGACTTTTTCGTTCTGTGCTTGGAAAGTGGCACAGGATGGGCGGAGGCGGCCTCCCAGTGCATCCCTTTCAGGGTGGCACCTTTTCCTCCTCTGCCTGTGGGTGTGCAGCTCTGGAGGACAGCAGCATATCTGTAGTCTTAAGAAAAGCAGGAGAGTTGTGGAGAAAGAGGAATCACAGTAACTGTGGGAATCTCCTGGAGAAGACTGTTTACCAGGTGGCTTTTGCTTGCACCTGGCCCTTTGTGTGCGTGGATATCTGCTCCCTTTCAGCCATTTCTGACCCTCTTTGATGGCCTGGGCTGACTCACTTGTCATGCTAACATCTTTATGCTTTTGTTTTGCAGTGTTTGGATATTTTTGATAAAGAAATACTGCCTGTTTGCCTTGGCGGTGGTGCTTATTGGATCGATGTGGCATTTTTTAGCTAGAGTGTTTATTCAGCCTCTTGGATTCTTTCTCAGGGGTGGGGTGGGATGATCCAAACCCGTCAATATGCTGGTGATCCATGAGGGCTTGTGAAGAGCTTGAGCCAGGGTCTCTTCTGATGGAAACCACCAGCTTCCTCCACTTCCAAAGGCCAGGCTCTGGGGATGAGAGAACAGACTTAACTGATTCCCATCCAGGCGAGAATCCTGGACCCTAGAAGGAGACGGCAGCAGCATGGGAAGGGGAGCGAGGGACCCATTGCCTTGAGTCAAGCATGAGTGCACCCACTCGGTCTAGATTCTCAGCAGGTACAAATGCCCCGGGTGGACCCGGCTAATGGCATCTTAACACACCTTTTGCTTTTTGTTCTTGGCCCTGAGAATTGCTGGTTTCTTGCCTTTCCACACTGTCTGTTTGGACTTTTTTATTCCTCCCTGTCCTAGGGAGACAAGGACACCTGTGACTTATGGCTCAGCAGGTCCTTTGCAGCCAGTGATGGGTTGCCACGAGCTTTTCCCCTGTTAATATCATGCTCTTCTGTCAGGACTATCAAAACTCTTATACTGGACATTTTCTTGGGTTGGATCTCCCATGTGCTTCATCTCAAAGTCCCTATGTTGCAACACCAGCATGCCTGGGGTGCATGATCCATTCACATTCCTCGCTCTCCAGCGCTTTGATGAGGTGGACAGGGCAGGGGATAGATGTGTTGTAAGTGCTGTAAGGAACATATTTTGCACGCACTTATGTAAGACTGCAGAAATGCAGAGCTTCTCAGGTCCTCCAACCAGGAGGTATTTGGTGAACAAGGCCTGGCTCTGGGTTCACGGGAACTATTTGTGCTTGCCTGGATTTCCTCACTCCTGCACGCATCCTTGTGGTGTCTGGGGAGCAGACACAATTTGCATTGCTAAACACCCGCTCTGAAGCTCAGTTGATTTTCTTTGGGAGTAGCTCTCCAGTGAGCCAGATACCCTTCTCTCTTTTGTTTTCTTACTGGGACGCCTTCTAGTTATGATTTTTTGCTCTTCCCAAGCATAAGGTTTGGTGTAGGGCACTGGGAGGTACCCTGGGACCAGGGCTGGGTGCAGGACTGCCAAGATGTTTGCTAAGATCTTCTGACCCATCCACCCCTGCCATGATGCCTTTGCACTTGGACCCAGCTGTCCACAGCTGCCGGCACGGGCTGCCCCAGGGACCCCGGTGCTGGTGGGAGCTGGACGTGCTGTGCGTTGGGATACCAGCATGCACTGCCCATTACTAACCATCTCTCTCCTGCTTTCAGAGCTGGCGTACGACCTGGATATGGATGACACCTCTGCAAACAAGCAGCTTCTGAACCAGCAAAGCAAAGACAGTGCCACAGTCCCCAGCAGCGACCCCAGGAGCGTGGCTCCCCGCCTTGGCCCTGCTGCTGCCGTTGCTGTGGTCCTGCTGCTGCTGGGCCATGGGCCGTGAGCAGTGCTGGTGGCATCACTTGGTGTCTCTCCATGCCTTTTTTTAATGAGGAAGACCTTCGGAACCTCTTCTGAAATATATGCACATTTCCAAACACAGTGCAAATGACTTGAGTCGGTTTTATAAAAGAATATGGTATCTTCACACACACAAAAAGCCCCTAAAAAAGCGTTTGTTCATGGTAAACTAGTAAATACGTAACAGTGCTTTTTAAAGATAATCCTGTTTAATATAAGAAGGTTCATATTAAATTGTGTTCCTTGCAGTTTTTGAAGACTGAGGTCTCCCTTGCCGTTAAGTTGAAGACCGTATTTCATCTTGAGTTGTTCGAACGTGCATGGGGTACAGAACACCTACGGTTTATGAAATACTCTCAGCAAATATGAGATGCCTGATCCTAGTTGACTTAATACAGATTTTGTCTGTAGTTCAAGCAGTTTTTGTACTTACTCCAAATTCAATGCTCACCCCTAGGAATCTGACCAGGCACATAACATGGAGGGTGTGTGGAGACAGAGGAGAGAGATGGTCAGACATACAACAGGAGGAAAGATGCTGCAGAAGAGGAGTTGTCGTGGAGATGTGCTCCCGTGGGCATGAAGCACACTTGCATCGTGGCAAGTTGCAGGTGATTTCGCCTTCCAGTCAGGTCATGCGAAGCCATTCAGTGCAGGTTGGCTGGTCCCCACCAGCATCCCTGTGGCCCATGCAATGCCCTGGTTTTATTCTTCAGAGGCAAAGCACCTCCTTTCCCATGGGAAATCTGCAAACACAGCTCCAGCCAAAGGACAGACGGTATGGATGTACATGCCATGCTTTACAGGGAAGAATAAGGAGCACCCAACGCATCGTGCTACGAGGAAGGAAAAGAAAAGGATTTGCAGGAGCCCGAGGCAGATGAGACTCTTACTCACGTGTTTCTTTGCATGTTACTTTACTTAAGCTATCTCTAAAATAAAGATTGGCTGCTCTATAAACAGTGCACTGGAAGTAAGCTCCCGTGTGTGCGAGGTGATGCTCTGCCTTGCTCCTGGAGTGGGTGGCCTGGAAAGGCCAACAATGCCCGGCTTGGGGGCACCATGGAAAGGCTTGGCTTAGTCTGATTAAACGGATGGGCTGGGGCCAGGGAGTGTTTGGTTTGGTTTGGTTCCTGGCCAAAATGGTTACATATTTCTATTTAAGATGCTGCCTTTACTGGAGTGATTATATATGCATATCTTAAGCTGCAGTGTATGCATATACACATGCACACACACACTCACATGCACGTGCTTGCTTTAAATATTTGTGTGCTTCAGTCCTTTTTAAAAGTAACTATGTTTGGGAGAAAGTAGATAAATCTAAACCATGCAATCAGACTGTTTGGAGAGTGGAAACTTAGCCCAGTCTAAGTGGTGGGGCTGACCTTGATCTGAAGCATGGGGAGTGCCTGAAGTGCTTCAGGAGCCGTGGCAGAGGGAGAGCTGGCTGCTCACCCCGCTCCTCTGCCTGGAGATGTTAACTCCCAATTCGCTGCTCCTGATGGAGAGGAGCAGATCTGGGCTAAGCCCCGGCGTGACCTGCTGGTTAACAGTCAGAGATCGTCTGGGTTTCAGACCCCTCGTGTCCCATCCACATCGGGGTGAGCGCTGGGGATGTTTGCGCAGTCCTGGTGCCATACAGGTATTCTTCTAAGTGCTGATTTTTCACGTCCATGCCAGTGAGACATGCATTTGTGTTTTACATGTTCACAAACCGAATTGCAATCCTCTGTTTCTCAGGATCGCTGCTTGCTGGGGAGCCCTCGGGTTGAAGGGGTCTCGGGGCACAGTGGTGACGTGGGGGAGAGGCCTCAGCATTGCTGGCAGAGGCATTTCTTCATCCTCCTGCTGCTTCGCTCTCACATTGGCCCAGCTCTCCCCATCATCCTTGCTCTCCGTGCTGCAGCTGGCTGTGCCCATGAGCCTCTGCTCCACCAAAGGGAATATTTTATTAGAGCCACTTGAATTCCCATCGCTTCTTCCCCTCTGATCGTTTCCTTTCATCCCCCTGGAGCGCCGGGGGTGGGAGCGGGCTTCTGGGTTTGTTTGGAGATGATGTGCTGCCTCTGCCTCGCCAGGTATTGCTGATACCAGTGTGGGGACATTCTTACCTCTAATACCGTGTCGGAGATAATCTGTGTGCTGCTCCTGCCTTAGGTAAGCAGCAGGACAGGATGATGGCACCGGCTCTTCGGCAGTGTGAGTCCTGTGTGCTTTCTTTCTCTCTCAGGGAGGTGGCGCGGGCTGTGCCTTGCTGTGTGTCTCACAAAGCCCGACGGGTTTTCCCGCTCTGCATCACTGCAGCGCGATGCTTCTCAGCAGAAGACCCCTCTGTAGCATGCTGAGCCTGGCTTCCCATTGCACAGGCATGCAGTTTAGCAAAGCTATGCTTGTTGGAGACTTTGTTATGACAAGAGATCACAAAAAAACAGCCTTTGAGCCTGCTACCTGCCAAGTTTATAAAATAACACATTATAACTTGGAAAAAAAGCTGTTGAATTTTCCCCTGCAGTGGGTTTGTGCGCATGTTTTAACAGGCGTTTTGCAAGGGATGCCCTGGCCACCAAGGTGGAATAAAGCTGGTGTTCAGTTTTGGGCAGTGTTTCATTCCCATGTCATGAGAAATAAGGAATAATTGATCCCTGTTTGTTTCTCCACACCACCTCTGCTTACCGTGACCTGTGTTGCTGTAGGATGGGATGTCTCCATCAGGAGATGGGCACTGTCACCTCCCCTGTGCACGTGAACCTGGAGCTTCACGCCATGTCCCAGGGCTTGCAAGTTTAACTGCTAACGCACAGTTGAGATTATTTCAATTTTTCTTTATTATTTTATATATTTATATTAGTATATCTATTAGTAATGAGTGTGCGTATCATATACACGATAATATATTTATATGAGTGGAGGAGGTGCGGAGCTTGAGTTGACGGTAGGTGCCGGGGCAGCGTCTCGGCTGCGCTCACAGCACCATGATAACGTGGCGATGTGGCTCCAGCGCCGGTGGTGGCCTTATCCGGCCAGCCAGGCGTGTGGCCAGAGTCAATATCTGTCTGGTTTTCTGCCAATGAGAAAAGCAGCTCAACAGAGGGATTTAAGTCACGGAGGTGCTTCTGGGAAAGAAGAAGAAAATTGGAAAAAAAATTTTTTTGGATGATTTCTAGCCTTGCAGTGAAACCCAGAGCTGGTCCTGAGCTGTTGCTGACTCTGATCCCTGAGTCTCCATGCGCGGAGCCACGGGCTCGTCGGTGCAGCACGGCTGCCCTCCGCCTGCCAGCGCCGTGTCCCGACGGTGCCTCGTGGGCTCGGCGCCTTGTGCTGGCGCCGGCTAAAGGCCCAGCGACCTTGGGGAAGGTTTCCAGTCTCGGGTGGTTGAGCCCTTACCCCCTGCCAGTTAACCTTGATGCTTCCTGGCTGGTTTTGCAGCTCTCTTTAAACTCCGGTGTCAGCAGCGAGGTGGCCAGGAGCTCAGCACCACACTGCATGCAAAGCCATTGCATCTGCAGGTGGGTTTGCAAGCAGCCTTGGAAAGGTGGCAAAGCCGTCACCTTTCCCTGTGTCTGAGGGTGGTGATGAGATGCAAACATGTGCTTAGCATGTGTAATGTATTTCTATACTAACCATGCATCAAATTATAATTTAAAACCAAAATATTTTTGTTGGATGGGAAGTCCCAGTTCATTAATCAATTGACTAATAGTTTAGTGCCGGAATGGTATAATCTAACGCACTTAACAGCTGCTAGAAACAGCTGGTGCTTACGGCTCGTGCTGTTTTGGGAAGTGAAATCTAGAGTGTCTCGGTTTTGCTTTTCAGGGTGTTTTTCAGAATTGCTCGTTCATCTCTATGAGCAAAGCCCTCAAGCACTCTGGAGCGGCGGCCCAGCAGGGGTGTGGGACTGGATTCACTGGGGCTTCCAACCGAAACAAAATCCCCCTTGCAAGGAGGAAGCAGAGAGCACCAGCCGTGGCTGCAAACATGGCAGATGGAGACGGGGCTGTTCCTGCAGGTTTGTGTAAGGAGGACACGCGTAATCCCATGCTGTCAGGTGTTTTGATTTGCTTTTGAGTGAAAACTGCTGCGTGCTGAGCTATGGGTGCGGCAGGGGAGATGCCACAACCGAGAGGGCAGTTCCTGGCTGCTCCCTGGCTTCGGAGGGTGCTCGGTTGGGGCACAGGCCAGGGTCCTGGCAAGGGGGCATGCTGGGGACTTCTGTGTCAGGAGGGGAGGTGGTGACAGCCTTGCACTGCCTCCTGCCTTGCTTTCTGGCAGCTGCTGGTCTTCGTAGCTCGGGGAGCAGGGGGATGAGCAGGCTGCTGGTGGGAACCAGACACGGGATGGTGCATAAATCTCTAAAGTAACATACAGGAAACCACACAAAGACCTCAAAATGCTCGAAACAGTCCCGTGCGCTGCTGAGATGCCTCCTTCCATCCTTGGAGCATGTAGCTCGGTGGTGGGACTGGACGAGTCCTGCCCTGCAGGCTCTCTAGCTCACCTAAGTTAGCATCTCAGAAACATCATTTGATTCCCAAACATTTGAGTGCCTTGGTGGGATTTTCCCTGACCTTTCCAGCAGCACGGCAGCTTAATGATTGACAAGCGCTGCTAAAGCTTTACCAGATCATGCACTACACGCCCCAGAAGCAGGTGTCTGTTCCCAGAAACCCAGGGATTTTTCAGTGTGAGCTCCACAGCTGGGGGTGACTCAGCTGGGCATCAGCAAAATCAGAAATCCTCCTTGTGTGTTATTTGTTGCTTTAGCAAGGAGCCAGGCATGGAGGTGTTGGGGGGATGAAGTCTGCAGCCAGAGGGGAATGAGGTGAAGCCATCATGCTGGGAGGATGCTCACTGGTCCTCAGCATGGGAATTTGGATTTTCTATTAGGGACACAGTGAAACTCTCCATGTAAAGACAAGGGGTGGGTTTTGTTCAGCTCCAGCATGCAGCTCGCTCATGGGAGCCATTGCTAAGAAGTAAAAGTGGGGGGGAAAAAAAGCAAACCCACAAACAACCCCCTAAATAAGCTTGTCAAAATGTTACTGAAGGACATTCCCTGGAGATGAGGTAACTAAAATTTTGATACAGGCAGATGAAGTGGCCCTGGCATGTTTATACAGTCAGTGAATTTACTGCCTTCAAAAAAAATCAACCAGAAAAGCAGTTGGTATTAATCAAATATAGTTTATTTTGTCAAACATTGTATCCTTTTGAAAATAAACATCTTGGTGTTGTTTTGCTGAGAGCGTGCTAGGATCTGAAGTACACATCCATGCCTCTCGGCTGCAAAGCGCCGTATCCCACAGCCCTTCCCGATGGCTAACAGCATTCCCATGAAAGGCATCGCACCCGGCTCCCTGCAAGGCTCCCCGCGAAACACGTGCCAGCCCTGTGGCCCAAAAGGTTTGGCAAGGAAAAAAAAAATGCTTGGTGCTGTGGGGTTTTTCCTCCTGGGCGCCGTGGGGCGAGGTGGGAGCTAGCGCCGATACCTGTGAGCACTTCATGGGAAAGGGCGGGCCCTGTTATGGACTCTTCAGGGTTATGTCAGATGTTCCTCAGTGGCCACAGGGACAGAGAAGACACCTCCCAAATGCTCCAGCACATTACCAGTGTTGAAAACCAGACTCTTCCATATCAGAAGTACAGATCTAGCCTCAACCTCCCAGTTTAGTGGCTGTCGCTTCCTTTGTAGGAGCCCAGCAGAGACCTCAACAACTCCTTGCAATGAATCAGCACATTTTGGGATCTCTGTCAGCAGTTTTTGTTTGCTTTAGTTGTCCTCTTTGCTGTTTTTATTTCAGTGCGTGAAGATGCTGCGCATCCAGAAAGGAAATCACTGCTGGATCCGAGCAGCGCAACCACACTTTGCATCCAGCTCTTTGCAGGCAAATCACTGAAAAGAAGTTGAAAGCCCACCTGTAGCAGCCTGTATCCCTCCAGTGTCCTATTATATTACTATCCACTATGTTAGCAAATAGGAAAATAAACACGGGCTGGATAGCAAAGCAAGAGGCTGTTTAATTACAGATGTTAAGAAGAATGACGTTTGTGTACATTCCACCCAGAACTGGATTAAAGCGATGACCTTTCCCGTGGTGTGAAATGGGTTTGTTGTGGAGCACAGGCATCTCGTGTCACTTCAACATCTGCCAGACATTTCGTTGCCCCTGTTGTTTATGGTTAACATTGGATGATGTCTCTTGAAGCTGAGTCTCAGCAGCTGACAGCATTTTCTGAGAACTTGTCATCTGGTCTCTATCATCTAGCAAAATTCCCGGTATTGGGTGTATTTGTTCCCATTTGAAGGAAAAACAATGTTTTCCGGAAAAAAAAAAGTAAAGGGAGGATGGTGGCATAAGTGACTCATAATACTGAGCTGAAACCTGCAGAAGGATCCAGGATTTGGCCCAGGGTGCCAGACCCGTGGCATGAGTCACCACTATTGCCTGTCAATGTGTGCGTGATAAACATCTCCCGAGCATGGTAGCTGTGGCAGTGCCACAGAGATATCAGGGCTGGCTTTGCTGTGCACAGCCTCCCCCAACCACCTCAGAGGAGAGGGATGCTATTTCCAGCCCACCAAGATGCAATGTTTCTTGCTTTCTTGCAATCCTTCTAGCAGGACCCTTGCTGCAAGTTGGTATTTACTGTGCCAAGCATGCAATCCGCCAGCTCTTCGCTGTTCTGCTCCTGGTGAGGATGATAAAGCAGGAGAGCAAGGGAAGAAAAGCTTTCACACCAGTATCACCAGCCTTGGTGGTGTGAAATCCCCAGCACAATACTTGCTCATCACCTTGCTGCACATCAGAGCAAGCCCAGGCTGGGCACTGCAACCAGAGTGGCCCATGGAAGCCCTTGCCAGTGCTTCCAGCAGATGCTGGTAGCTCGGAGGGCCAGGCCAGGCAGCAAGGAGCAGGGAGATGCTATCTGGCCAAGGAGCAAAGGCGCTAATTGGCCTGGGTAATTGCAGAGAGGGTCAGACAGAGTCTGCGGGAGGACACTGATTTGGTAACAAATGACTACTGGCAGCAAGGGGGCTGCTCTGTGCCTGTGGCCAGGAGCTCTTTCCTGAATTGCTGCCTCTTATCAACTTACAGCAATAGAAGGATCATGGGGTGGTGCTGCCCTGTGCTCACGCCAGCCAGCGTTCCTTGTTTTGGGGAGCCAGCGACTGGGAGGCACAGGTGCATGGCTCTGAGCTTGATGCATCGAGGTGCTAAGGACTGGGGTATGCAGCAATCCCTGTCTCGGTTCCCCATGGCACTGGGCTGAGGGGCAACATCTGCTGAGTGAGCCTGGGGTGTCCTGGTCCCGGTCCCTGAGGTTATTGGTAGGGACATGATTTGACTCTGGTGTCACTTAGCAGAGCAGCAAGGTATGGGGCAGGGTGCCATGGCTGCCCTCTCACCCATGAAGGTGCTGGGAGCCTCGCAGCTGGGGGGGAGCCGTGGGAGCTTTACAGAGGGTGTATGGGGGCTGTGTTGCAGGTATGCAAGCTGGAGCCTGGAAAAATAGAAATCTGTCCTAAACCTGGAAAAACAGAAACATTCCCTTTTCAGTCCCTCTTCTTGCTTATTTTCCTATCACAAAACACAGAGCCACGTGCCTTCTGGATATGTGACAAGTGCCTTTGGTTGTATCTCCATCACAGCAGAGGGAGGATTTCGGTGCCATCCCAGAGGCTCTGCTGCCCTGCCTGCGGCTGCCGGCCAGCCTGCCTGCCTGCCCAGCTCCCTGGGGCTCAGGCTAAAGGCGCTGCTCCAGCCCTCTGCAACAGAAACCCTCTCCCAGGAGGCTGGTTCACACTTTGCAGCTTGCAGTAAGAGCCACGCTGGAGCCTTTTTGGTGACCCTGTGGTTAGAGATGTGAGAAAAACCCTTGCAGGGGGTGGAGGGGTCAGTGTCTTCATCACGGTCCCACTCTCCTGCCAGTGGCATCTTGCCTGGTTGGACAAGGCAGCTGGGCTGGCCCACACCATTGCAGGCTGCACCTTTCCTTTGCCTCCAGGAGCTCAAGCCCAGCAGTTGCCTTTTGGTAGCTGGCAGCTCTGTAAATTGTCCCCGACCCACAGCTACTGCTGCTTTCTGGCCCAGGTGTAGTCGGCGTGGGAAGGTGTGGAGGGGTCATTCACATGGGGAGGAACCACTGGCTCCCGCGCAAGCTGGGGGTACTGGTGGGGGAGGATGGGACTGTCCTTGCCCTCTCACCACCTTGAGATGCTCCTGCAGAGAGCAAGGGAAACCAAGGCCTGGGGTAGGAAATGGTGACCCCCCTTTTTAAGCCGTGGCAGAGGTAACACCTAGTTGAAAGGCACGAGGCTCCAGCCTCTGCTCCAGCCCACGGTGGTGCTGCTGGGGGGCTGGACCTATCCAGGGGTCCATAATGAAAGGCTGCTTTGGGAAGGAAAATCTTCATCAACCTAGCAGGGATTGCCTTCAGACCCGTGGCGCTCAGGCAGAAAGACCGGATGGGGAAATGAGCTGAGCTGCGCGGGGTAGCTGCGTCCCACAGCTTGGAGACAAATGTTTAGCAGCCGTGTATCTGCTGGTGAAAGAATAAATAGAGACGTGGGTCTTGCACCTTTTAAACACTACATGTCTGCGGACTGTGAATGTGGGGATGGGATTTGCATGCTGCTTTATTTAGTATTATATAAGCTGTGCTGTGTTTACGGAAACCGCCCTGCAGACACCAAATGTGCGACCGCAAAAAAAAAAAAAAGTTTAAAAAAGTTTTTAAAAGAAGGAAAAAAAATAAAGAAAAAAAAGAGAAGTGGAAGTGACCTCTCATTACCAGTGCCCTAGCTCCATCTCTGCAGTGATGCTTGAGGAGAAATTATTGCTGGACCTCCTGCTTCTCCTCATGCTGTTGCTGTGTCACAAGGCTGAAGGATTTCACCACTAATAATTTATGTCCTTCCCAGAGACAAATGGAGAAGCCCACTGAATTTGGGACTAACTTGTCCCCCTGTGGGGCCACAGCTAAGGGGGGTGCAGGTGACAGACACAGGGGAGATGGCAGTGGCTGCTGCAGATGGCATAAGCCAATGTCCCCAGTTCTGGGGGGAAGAGCAGGAGAGGTTTGTGGTGCTTCATCCCACAGTAGTCACAGTCAGCCAAAGTGTTAAACAAGAGTCAAGGGAGAAGCAGGAGTGCTCTGGGAGGTCTCAGCACAGCATGCAGGTAGGGTGTGAGCACTGAGGGAAGGAGGGGACCATGAACAGCTCTGTGTGTGGCTGTTGGATGGCATCAGTGTCACCTCCCTCCGCAGAGACCGCCACAAGAGTCACTCACTCCTGGGGAGAAAGAGAGCCCTTGTATGTGACGGCATGATAATAATAACCATAATAATAATAATAATAATAATAATAAACAACTGCTCTGTAGCTCATCTTGCACACTCACTCAAACCTCTGTGTGGTTCCTCTGCTGCTCGCTTGAAACTTTTTTTTACAGCCTTTAAAGAATGATCATTTTAGGCAAGATATAGATAATTTAATTATTTTTAAGGAGACTGATCCCACTGCCTGATGAGCTGCCAGACCCCACCTCTGGCAACTGTCTGGCAGAAGCCCCAGGCCATTGTGACCTTGACCTGCTAATGCAATCTCTAAAGGAGTAACTCAAGGTCCTCATGTTCCTGTCTGTGGGATAAGTGGATTCCCCGACTGCTGTTGGGATGGCTTTTACCACTTCTTTTACACAGCCTCACATGGCATTTTGGTTAACACTATGCTGTTTGCTCTTGATCTTATTCCTGACAGCGTGGGATGGGTGTGCGGATGGTTTGCAGGGCTGCCTGGAGCGCCTGGCCGGGACTCACTCCTGAGCCCCCCCTTGTTCCCATTATCCCTGTGAAACCCAAGGGAGAGCCAGCTGCGTATGCAGGGGCAGCCACAGCTCAGGCAATAAAATCGCTGCTACCTGGGGTGCAAAGAAAGGTCAGAGCGAGCCATTGCCAGCGTGTTTTTCGGAGGGTGCCTGGTGCACGCGGGAGAGCTGAGGGGGTGCTTCCTCGACGCATCAGTCTGGCCAAACCTGCTCTGCCCCTTTCAGGGGGGGTCTCTGCCACAAGTGCTGCTTGTCCCTGGGGAGTGTTTGGCCAAGGGATTTGTGCGGTTTGTGGTGCTTCATCCCACAGTAGTCACAGTTAGCCAAAGTGTTAAACAAAAATTAATTTGCTCGGTGTTCCCGAGTGTGACGAGCACTGAGGTGCTCACCTGGTGTGGCAGGTGCTAATGCTTCACCCCCCGGTCATTTTTCAGCACTTGCTTTCCCGTCAGCCTCCTCCTTTCCATGGTGCCCTGGGCAGGTACGCACCAACACTAATTTCCAGGCTAATTAAAACCTTCATTTTTATATTTTTTCCACTTGAATGTGCTCCTCTGAGCAAGGCCAGATGCTCTTGCTTTTGAAGCATGCTTCTGTTGGGGGTGAGAACATCCCCCAGCCCCAGTGTTGCTATCATGGAGTTGCTATCATGGGGAAACAGCTCATTGCACCAAACAATGGAGGGGTGCTGAGGCAGGAGGGGTAGCTGGTAAAGCAGCCCTGCTTCACCTCACCTTCGGTGAGCCCGTTTTGGGAGCAGGCTGCCTCCGCAGCCCATCCAGCTGCAGGCTGGGCACACTGTGGAGAGGAGGGCAAGCTTGCAGGGCTGGGGATGGAGAGGAAGGGACATGGCCTGAGGGAGAGGTGGGACACAGCGGGGCACAGCGGGGCAGGGGTGATGGTGGGGTTTGGGGCGTGTGACAGCTCGCCTCCAGTGTCCAAGCTGAGCCTCCTGTGTGCACAACCCATCTCTGGCAAGACACAGGCAGTAGCTGCACTGTGTCCCTGTGGCAGAGGAGCCCATCCTGAGCCGGGTCCTGCAGTCGAGATGTGGCTTAAGTGACTCGGGAGTGTGTCTATGTCTCTGGGACATGTGTGCTGGCTTACAGGCTCTGGAAAAAACCACCCACAGGAGCCGGTGTCATTGTAAATGTCATGGTATCGTCATCCCAGCAGTGTATGAGCTGGTGAATGAGGCTCCAAGGCAGCCAGGCCTGCCTTAGAAACCAAATTAAATTTAAAAGAATTTTTAAATTAAGAAATAATTAATTTTGAGTTCCATTCCTGCCATCTGGTTTTGCATGTTTTGGGTGTGAGTTTTCAGTTTTCCCACTGCAGCCGTGGGACTTGAAAAAAAAAACCCTCTTTAAAGAGCTGAGACAACAATTTCAAGTGCTGGGCACTTAACATTAAGTGTTGTGAAACCTAAATTGTAAGAGCTCAGCACCTCTGAGGTTACTTTCAGACCTGTGTCGCTGAAGAGGAGCGAGCACACAGCTACCTGATGCTTCGCTTTCTCAACCGAAACAAAGATGTTGTAAGTCAGAATGAAATTTTCCATGGGGAACTTTTGCTCCGTCATTAATACAAAAAACTGCTGAATGGTTTTTTCCCCTCGTACAAGAGCCTGTGGTGAGCATCTGTACCACGGGCTCCGTGGGGGCTGGTTGTTTTGGGGGGAGCAGGATGGTGTTGCAAGGAGGAGAGATGACGGTTTTGCACGCAGGCACTTTCAGAACAGAGACATGGGTGCAGCTCGGAGGTGAGATCCCTGGACCTGCCATTTTGGACCGAGGTGGAGCCAAGGGGGTGCAAATCATGGCTTTAACACCCACCAGGATGCCACATCCCCCAGCAAAGGGCTGTGCGGCTGCTGTTCTGCAGACTCATCACCCCCCAAAGTTACTCCCCAGGGGAAGGGGACGTGGGGCAGTGCCCAGCCCCACACTGGTCATCCTGGGGGGGTTCTCATCCTCTGCACTGGGGATGCTGAGCACTGCTCCCACGTGGACTCTGGAAAGAGGAGGTGAGAAAAGTCCTTTCTTCTCCTCCTTCCTTTTTTTTTTTTTTCCATTTCATGCCCTTTTTTCTTTTCTTTTATTTTTTTTTTGCCTCATCCTGTCCTGGATGTGACTGGAGGCCGTTGGCTCTCCCAACCCACGGGCTGGACTTCCAGGGGATGGAAGCGTGCGGGGCAGCCGGCCTCGCCACACAGCCCTCGGTGCCTCCGCGGCGGGGACAGCCGGGGCAGCACATCAAAGGGGCAGTGGCTGCTCCCACCATCCCCATCTCGTGTGGGGCACGCTCCTGGCCCTGTGGCGCGGGACCACCCACGCCGCCCCGCACATCAATCAGCCCCGGCTGAATCTCGCCACTGGCCACCTCCCCGACCCCGCTATCTCCCTCCTTTTCCCCTGGGATTCAAGTGCAAATGCCTCGGGGCCATGGGATGTGCAGCCCCTGGCACCGGCTGGCCTCAGCCCTCGATGTTTCCCCGGGCTGGTGTGGGATCTCCCTCCAGCTGCGAGACCGCTGGGTCCCAGCTGATTTACAGCAGGAAACATTGACCTGCAGGGTAACGAATGGCTGAATTTTTTTTTTTTCTTTTTTTTCCTTTTTTCCCTCCTGATCAGCCATTGCAATAAAATGACTTTCATTTTTTTCCCCCCCCTTTCTCCCCAATCTATGCCCAAACCGCAATATCGGTTAAAAATATCATCTGTGAAAAGAAAAGGCAAATAAATGAGCACATCAAAGCCAGCTGCCTGGGGCCGTTCTGTTGGGAGCAGAAATAGGGCTAGGCCCTGGGCCCATTATCTTGCTGATATCTAATGCCACCACTTCAGAGTGTGAGAATGGAGCCTTTTTTTTCCGCAGCCGAGCGTACTGGCCCCGCTGGTGTTTGGGAGCACAAAGGCCGCCATCCACCCCAGCTCTCGAGACAGACTGTTGACATGTTGCTCTCAGATTTCATTCCTGAAAATCTGGAACTTTATGCTGAACAAATAACATGATCTTTTTCCTTCATCTGGAAAGGATAAAAACAATTGCTGGCACTTGGAGCAGATCGCTCTTTCTTTTCCTCCCTCCCAGCTTTCCTCACAAGCCCCGACTCGCTACCCGCAAGTCACAACTCGCATATTTTCATGTGAAAACTTTAAACCACGGGGGGTGAGGGGCAAGAGCAGAGTGGAATGAAAAAAGAAGATTAAAAAAGAGGATTGCAAGCAGCACTGATATAACCATGAACGTCTGGCAGCCCGCGTGCCGCCCTGGTCCCGCAGCACATCCCTGCTGTGGGATGATGGGTGGTGCTCTGCTTTGCCCATTCAAGGGCTGGGACAGTGGGGAGGGTTGTATCCTACGGGACCCACATTTTGCCCTCTGATGGGTATCACACCTGGGATGGGGACACGAGCTGTGGCCATTTTGGTCCAAGGCAAAGTCTGGCAAGTCCTTCTCAAATAGCGGGACTTGAGTTGGTACTCGTCCCGTGCCCTGTTCTCCTGGGCTGCCCCTTTGTTGGTTTTGTTTTCATCATGGCACTGTTGGGGAGAGGAGCTGCATCAGCTGGCCCAGCCAACCCGGTGAGCCCGAGGGCAGGCAGTGTGTGCACTGCCAATACCTCCTGCCTGCAGCAGTGGTCATTTTAAGCAGGTTTTGTTTCCTTTCACCTGTGTAACATTTTCCACTCGGTGTTTACGAATTCTTTTGAAATAGCCTTTAAACAGAATGAAGAGAGTGCTTGGGGGTAAAAAAAAAAAATCATTATTTTATCATTATTTATTTTTATTTATCATTATTTTATTGATACTGAAGCCCAGTACAGAATAGGACTGGGACAAGTCCTGCTCAGAACCGATGCTCCCCCTGCTCTCTTTTGACCCATTTTGCTTCCGGCAGCCCAGGTGATATTAAAGTGGTTAGTCACTTCTGCTCTCCTCTGCTAACGAAATCCTCAAAGGCGCTGATGCGCATCCCTGCTGTAACAGGGCAGATGTCTGCAAATGAAGCGCTTGCTGGACCGGTGCCCAGGTAGAAGCGCTTTGAGGGGAATGAAAGGCCCTAGATGAAGTGCTGGGTGCAGTAATTAGGATCTCTGGAGCTCCCCTTGGCAAGCTCACACTGATCTTTCCAAGTTCTAAGAAGCCAACTTTGATGTCTCTGCTGACCATCATGGTGCAGCTCCATCCCTGGACAACCACAGCTTGACGCGGAGCACAGAACCAGTGCTGCTGGTGGAAACCAGCCTCGTGCCCAGAGGGAGCAACTGCCATCAACGGTGATGCCTGGCTTCAGAGGGGACTGGGACACTCTTGCTGACAACTGCAGAGCAATGGACTCCCTCTTCCCCTGGCTCTGCTCCGTGGGTTTTTAGCTGGCACGAGGCAGTTAGGTAATACATAGGTATTACTCATTTTTAAGCAGTGCCAACTGGCTGAGTTATCTGCTGCTCTGAACATGCCTCTTCCCCTCTCTCTCCTTTCCATGATAGGAGATTATTTCCTGCTGCTCCAGACAGCGCTTGGGGTTGTTTCCCTCTGCCCCAGGTCCACAGGGACTGAGGCCACACAGCCGGCGGGGCCACTGACAGCATCCAGGGCCATCTCCAGCCATGCTGTGCTGGCCACATGGGCCAAGAGCTCTGAGCTCTGCCAAGAGCGGGGTATGTTTTCTCCATGTACAGGAGATAGGAGAAAAAAAAAAAAAAAACCCGGCTTGAATCATGGCCAGGGAGGCTTAGATTAGCCGTTAAGAAATGCTTTTGTGCAATAAGATCCCGAGTCGGTAGCTGGGACAGGCTGTGCAGTCTTGGTCAAGGAGGGATTTTGAGAACAGAGAGGGAGAGGACAGCTTGAGGTCAGACCTGCCAGGCCAGCAAAGGAGGTATCAGGTATCTGAGGCTTTTTCCAGTCCTAATCTCTGCAGCTCCGGGGTTTTGTGAACCCCACAGCTGGGTGATGTGTTTATCTGTGGACCAGGAGACTGCACATTTAACAACCCGAGCGGGCAGGCTGGAGTGTGTGTCCTGGCTGTGCCACTGCTCACAGACCTCGCTCTGACCCTGCCCCCAGCGCCCACCCTGTGCCAGCCTGGCACCGGCACCAAACCAACTCTTAGAAGGGGAAAAAAAGGAAAAAAATTAGCCCAGGTGGTGATGCCTGCCATAAATATAGGCCAGAGCACCCGGGGGAGGGCTAAGCAAGGGATTATCACTTGGAAGGGATGGAAATGTGAAAGTGACTCCTGGCCTTGTTTCCTCTGTCATCCCCAAATTATGCTTTCACCTTCCCTGCCCTCCAACTGCTGCTCCCCCTCCACCCACCCCACCCCACCCCATGCACTCCCCCTCCCCCCCCTTCATATCTATAGGAAGATTATATGAGTGTGGATGGAGAATTAAACATCATGGCTGTAATTCACACTGAGAAAGGCCTGGGTGAGGCAGACGCAGGGTCCCATCCTGCCACCCAACCTCCTCGGTGGCAGCCAGGCATGGGGAGGATGGGGACATATCCCCGGGGATGCTGGGCTGTGGGAAAGGGTGCGGGTGAGTCAGTGTGGATCCAGGATGCCAGCCCCGGTGCCAGCACTGGTCCGGTGAGCCACGTGGTGGCCATCAGGGAGACACAGCCCGGGGACTCTCTTTGCATCCCTGCGATGGGGGAGCCAGGAGGAGGAAGCCGTGGCCAGCTCTGGAGCAATGGTGACTGACGTTCGCTTGCCGGGAATCTGTTGGGGAATATTTTTATCCGCTGGGTGTGAGTGTGCTACACGTCAGAGCCATCTGCCACACAGTCATTTTTGGGAGAGCTGGGAAGTGCAGGCATGAAAATCTGTGAAAGTGAGTGCATTCCTGTGCCCTTCAAAGCTGTGTGTCCCCAAGTCTCCTCCCTGTAGTGTCTGGGGACAGAGCTGGGACGACTTCTTGTCCTGCTGGGGGAGAGACAAGCTCTTGCATTCCCTAAAATGGAGATGGTCTTGAGCTCTGCACAGCAAGCCCCATGCACTGCAGGCTGGTTGGGACACGGGAAGCTGAGTGACACCCTTGCAGCAGCCTTGCTGCACACCCAGTCCGCGCCTCCCATCCTCTTAGCATCTTTCTGTCTTGTTTCAGTGTGCACAGCACCTTGCACCTGGCCGGCATCACCCTGCAGAAGGCAATGAGAAGCTAACCCACCCCTTACCCCAGAGCTGAGCCGTTGCTGCGGAAGGTTTCTGTTTGCTGGACGGGGTGAAGGAGCCTTAGGATAAAAATAAGTGATAAAAATAAATGGAGACATCAGCCCATGCCGAAACACCGGATCTGCTTGCCCTAAAATATCAGGCCGTTGACATTCGAAACCCAGATTCAAAGCGTCATTTTGCAACTAGCAGAATCCCCCCATCCTTGTGACAGATGCCCTGGATTAAACACTCTCCGAATTTGTGGTATCTGGGGTTTTATCAAAGGAGACTGTTTCCACTCGAGCCTCCCTCGTTCCAGCCCAACCACTCTGCCGCAGGAGAGTGAACGCGCCTGGTTCGGGTTTACAATGAGCCGTCTCCTGCTGATGAGCTGGAGCTGGGAAGACATGCCTGTCCAGTTCCCTTTCAACACTTTCTAACCTCCTTGTGCCCAAGCTTTCCTGCCAGAGTGTAGGATTTAATCACCCTTAATGATAGCCAGCCCAAGGATTGCATTCAGCCAGGTTTTCCTAAAGGGCTACATCTGAAATCTTTATCCGAGTACAACCCCCCCATTAAATTCCCTGACAGACGACTGGAAACACCGCAGGGCTGTGGCAGACCTCTGGCTAGGACCAGAATTAAATCAAACCAAAAGCTTAAGCCCCCATTGGACCTCAGCAGGATTTTCAGATGCAATCGGCGCCGCTGTCGGGCTTGGGGTTCCTCTCTGCTGCCAAGATTTGTCAGTGCTAGAGGGCTGGCCTGCTCCCTCCAACCTGAAGTTAAAATCGATCCAGTGAGTCCCATGCAGGTGGGAATTACTTGTATTGATTTTTAGTGTAAGCCGGTACATCGCCAGTGTGGACTTGGTTGATACCAGTAAGATTTATACTGATTTAACTGCACTCTTATGAAGGGTTTGTGCCACTTCCTGTAGAGCAGATTGAGAGTGGTCTTAATTAAACTGACATAACTTTGTTGTGTGGATGACGGCTCGAGCAGGAGCAATGTGGTTGGAGGTCTGTGCTGGAAAGGAGAGGTGACACACCAGAGGAAGGTGAAGAGAAACTGCGGAGGAGCTGGGTCTCCTCTGGTTTCTCCTTCCCTACCCTTCCTTCTCTCCGAAAAGCTGGCAGGGCTGCAATTTTTCCACTGAATGAGATGACGGAAATTTGAAATGCCAAGTTGTGCAAGGCCCGTGGCATATGCTGGAAGAGGCTCCGTGCAGACGCAATGCGGGTGATGTCACCTTGTCTCTGTCTCCTGCGCAGGGACCAGCGATGGCTGCGCCAGCGGCTCCGCGCCACAGCCAGCTCTGCCCAGCCCAGGGGTGCCCCCAGGACATGTTGGGGGTCCCCCCAAATAACAGAGGAGACTCACAGCTGACTTTGTGAGTGGACAGAGACAAAATGGCTCCGAAAGCCCTGCAAGCACCATGGGCTTGGCTCTCTGTCAGGTACCAGAGATGGGGACACGAGCCCCAGCATCCCATGCCACTGTGGCAGGCCTCAAGGTATCTTCTAGGGCTGGAAAAGAAACACTGAGTCTGGGGGCAGAAATACTAATGGGGATAGAGAAGAGTTTTGGCAGAGGTAGGAAGTCAGAAGTTTTCACCCTGAAAAAAAGGTCAACTAAATCGCAAGTTTTCCCCTCTGCTTTTCTCCGTCTTTTTCTCCTGGGAAAGGAAGAGAAATGGGGAAGGGGAATTGCTTGAGCGGTTTGGGGTGAGGGGGCTGGGGAGGTCCTGCCAGATGTGAGAGAATGCTGGAGAAGGTGAAAAACTCAGAGAAAAATTTCTTTTTTTGTGAGAGGCTAATTTTCCATTCCTTAAAAAAAAGAGTTTTTAATGAAAAATTTCAGGCAGTCCCATTGTTTTGCTGCAGCCTTTGATTTAACTACTTGATCAAGTATTTGACAAAACCCTCCGTGTTTTTCAGGAGGTTTCTTAAATCCTGCCGAGGTATGGGATTATGAGAAACAACAAATGGCAAGCTGTCTCTAACCCCACAGACTTTCTCACTCTCGTTTTCTCTCTCACTTTGGAATAAAAAATGCAGTGCTCCCTGCTGAGTTCTCTTTAAAATTCACATTGTCTCTTCAAATAAAGGCTGGGAGGGTGAGGTAGTGCTTTGAAAACCAGAACTCAGTCATACATTGCAGGGCCAGATCCTAGAGGATTATTCTCTCTCAGGACACTTTATAACTTCATGAGAACTTCTGGCCTGGCTTGTCTCACCAGCTCGGCATGAGTGGCCCCGGCGGATGGCAGGGTGACTGAGGTTCCTACTGCCTTTTCCATCAGGATGGCTGGATTAGTCTCTGGAGGCTTTTTAAACCATGATAAAGCAAACTCCAGCTTTGCCCCTGGGAATGGTGTGGCCCGATTCCCATGCAGGCAGGAGATGCTCCCTGCATCCCTGCCAGAGGGGAAGCCCTGCCGCAGCGGGAGCCTCTCCATCGCATTTGGCCCAGGCCAGGCTGTGGCAACAAGGCCTTCCCTTGCTTTAGGTGTAATTCCTCGACTGCAGCAGCCTGCGCTGCCCCAAGGCTGTGGTGAGCTGCCGGCATCGCCGCTGGAAAGCTCAGAGCTGAACGAGCATCTTGTTCCCACGAGAAGTGGCTGGCGGGGCAGCGTGGCCATGCTTCGCTGTCGGCACGCTCTCGCCGGGGAAATGAATAGAGGGTCTTTTCCTCCCGACCCGCCCGGCCTTTCGCTGACAAAAGCTTGAGAGCAAGGGGGTGAAGCTGGCAACTTCCTTTTGCTGTTGTCTCAGCCTGTCCTTCCCCAACGGGACAACAAGAGAAATGAGTATGATAAAGGAGCGTATTGAAATGTAAACCACTGCATATTTATTTTGTTTTAAATGATGCTATCACCAGGCCATTACACTGTCATGGGACAAATGACACTGTGGTGAGACACAGCACCGGGCGCACACGCTGCCTGCACAGGATCTGCACCCAGGGGACACGGACACCGAGACCTCACTGTGCCAGACAGGGAGCAAGGTGTCCTTAAAGCAGACCCTTTAAGTGACATTACAGCCCCGTGACATTATGACAGGGCCTGCCGTTCTATAATAGTTCTACTATTTCTGTGATTTTCAGTAAGCAGAAGCAAGCGGCAATTGTTGGGCTTAAATCCCTGGTTCAAGGGTTTAGTGGGGCTTGTTTACATCTGTGCATGGGTATGAATGAGGAAGAGTGGCCGGAGCATCTTGGTGTCTGTGTTCCTGAGGCCCCTGTCCTGCCAAACTCTTGGAAACGGAAGATTGGTGAGAAAAACAGTCGGTTTTGACGAGTCTTTCATGCACATCGTTCAAACCTGTCACAGCGATGTCAAAATTAATCAGTTTAGCGAACCTATTAAACCCGAAGCAGGGCTCAACCACCTACAGCTCCGCTTAAGGACGAGCAGCCAGCCCAGCCCTTTCCAACCCCTTCCAGCGAATTCCTCCTCCCCGAGCGGGGCACTTCGGCGCTGGGGATGGCTGGGAGCGTGGGTGCCAGGTGGGAACCCCCCACGGCCGGGGGGTGCTCAGCCCCGGCTGCTGGGAGCCGGGGAGCGCCGGGGCTGGCGGGGGGACCCGGCAGCGGGCAGAACCGGGGCCGGCGGGCCGGGCTCCCCGCGGGGGGGGGCGCAGCGGGGCCGCGCCCCGGGGATATGGGGGGGCGGCCTGGGGATGGGGGGGGGCGGCGAGGGCGGGCGGGCAGCCCCGGGCTCCGCTCCGCCTCGCTGGGCGGGCGGATCCCAGCTCCTGATTTTCGCGGGGGCTGCAGAGGCTTGTCCCGGCCCTGCGCGATCCTGCTTGGCTGCCGCCCTCCCCGCCTCCCTCCTCCTCCTCCTCCTCCTCCTCCTCCACCACCCCATGTGCTTCCTGCCGGGCCAAGTTTGCCGCCGAGCGCCGCCGCACGCCGGGCCAGCGGAGCGGAGCCGCGGCGGAGCGGAGCGGGGTGCACGGCCGCGGGCGCGGCGCGGCGGGGCAGGCTCGGCGGAGGGCCGGCTGCGGCCTCGGGGCGCTCTCGCCCGGCCCCGGCGGCCCCTGCCCGCCCGCACCATGCCGCGGCGCCGCGGCTGCCTGCCGCCCCTCCTCTGCACTTTGGCCGCCCTCAGCCTGCCGCTGCTGCTGGCCGCCGAGCCCCGCGCCAAAAGTTGCTCCGAAGTGCGGAGGCTCTACGCCGCCAAGGGCTTCAGCCAGAGCGAAGCGCCCAGCCACGAGATCAGCGGTGAGTCGCGATCGTCGCCGACGCCTTTGTGCGCGCTCGGACCCGCGGGGTGTGTGTGTGTGTGGGGAGCGCGCCCGGCTCCCCCCCCGGCCCGGCTCCCCGCCGCGGCGCGGGGCGCTCGGCTCGGTTCCCCCTCCCCGCCCCGGAGCTCGGCGCTTATCCCGCCTCGGCGAGCCGGGACGCGCGGCAGGAGCCGGCGCGGCTCTCCGGAGCGCTGCCCCCCCGCCGTCCCCCGCCGCCTCCCCCGGTACCGCGGCGGCGGGCGGGACCGCGCCTGTTGCCGGCTCCGCGCCCGGCCGGCGGGGTGCGGGCTGCCTGCCCTTGGGCTGCCTTTCTCCCCGCCGGCGGGCGGCCCCGTCCCGCCCCAGGTGCCGCTCGCCCGGCGGCCTGCGGCTGGAGGGACGGAGAAATTTTTGTTGTTGTTCTTTCTCCTTTTTTTTTTTTTTTTCTTTCTTCACTCCACCTTCGTCCCGAGGTACTTGTGCATCCCGGGGACAGGAGTGCTCGCAGCCGGCAGCAGTAGGAAATGGTAGCTAATGTGCTCACACCCAAAACATTTTATTCTTTTTGTTTCATCCTTCATCTCCCTCCCAGGGCCGCTGCTTTTATTTCCCCTTCTGAATGACCTACTGGACCGCATTCTCCGCGGAACAAAGGAAGTGCCTTTTTAGCTGGAATCCTCGGAGACCACCAAGGACTCCAGCTCATGCACTGCAATTTCGCACTACTTTCAACAATAACAAAAATGCATGACTGAATGGCTCAAAAATGTGGAGTGTTAGAGGCATTCATTTCGGTCTAGGACACTGTCACAACACAGACAGACCCCAAGTAAATACCTTTAGACGGCTAAGATAGAAGCTGGGGGTAATCTTTACCATTGGTGTGCCCTCCAGATATGCATACATTATCCTTTTCACTGACAAAACTAAAATGATTTCAGTCGGTTGTGCTTTTATATTGTCAGACTAATGATATGCGTTTAGCCTACATCTGTTTGAATAAAATTGCAGGCCCGTTTACTTCTCCAAGAAATATTTTAATGAGAAACGTCTGACTGGTTGCAGTTAAAATAGTCTTTCCCCTTCACCCTCCCTGCTTCGTAAAATGGTCTCTAATAAATAGGCTTGGATTTGATTTGAGTTAAGCCCTCATCGGTGTAGGATCAGGACGAGAGTGGGCTTCCTCGTACGTCCGGTACTGGGAAGGTTTGACCTAGTCCTTATTTTATATATTGTTGTTTAAGATGACTTGGTGAGCTTTGGAGGATGTCAGGAGTAGATCATGCTGACAGGACTTCCATTTGAGGCTCTAAAGCTGTTGTCAGTTTGACCCTGTGCTTTTGAAATAAGGGGTCAGAGAAATGTGATGAGCAAGGTGAGATTATTTGACAAAAGAAGGGCTTTCTGCAATGGCACGCTGAAAATATCGCCTGGGTTATATCACTGTTCCAGGGGTGCAGGGAAGCTGTGTCTGGCCTCTCCTGGAAAGCAACAGGTCTTACAAAGTTATGTTTTGAATGTCACGCTGCTCTGCAGGGTGTTTCAGACAGGGTGGTGGAAGTCTTTCAAGGAGGTGTGCTGGTATGGCTTTAAAGTGCGGTGTACCTCAAGTGTGACTGCGCTTAAAATTAAACCTCGAGTGGGGTGCTACACCTGCTGCAGTTTCACACTCCCCCCCGTGAATTCATGTGGTTTTGGCGTGTGTCGTGTTTGGAGGCTCCGGATCTCCCCTCTTGCCACTCAGCTCGTGTATGCAGACGGTAACCACTCGTCGCACTGCTGGTTTTAAACTTTTTAAGCATGTGGTGCTTCACCTGCCTTTGCGGGGCCAGCACTGGGAACCGGTGTGCTGTGGGCTGGGTGGGAAACGCTGCCCATGACAATGCTGGAGACTGGGGTCCGACACCGGCGCGAAAGGTCTGCGGTGCCTGTTGCATCTGGAAAAACGAGTCACTTGCCAAACCTCTGATTTCAGTTGGTGTTTCAGGTGATAGTGGTGTGTTTTCCTTCAGGTGGATAAGTGAGTTGGAAAGGCAGTTCCTGGCAGCCTGGCTAATCGGTGAGAATGAGATAAATGTGTGTGAGGGAAAGAGCTGTGTGTTTGGACGAGTCTCCCATTGGGGTAATGGTGGGAACTGGTGATTGCTGCTTCGGAGCACCTCTCTGCTCACTAAACTGTGGCAGAGAACAGGTTGGAGAGGATTCAACAGGCTCTGATGCTGATGGGATAATGTATGGAAACATGGTTGTTACTGGCATGAACTCAAGTCTGAAGTCCATCAAGTTATTTAGATTTTTGTACTGGTTTGGTGAATTGTGCTTTATTCTGCCATCTCTTACAGAATTGCTTTAGATCACAGTGCATGGACAGAAACATCCTAGCATCTTCTCAAAAAGGTGTCCTAAAAGCTGCAGCAAATTAGTTTCCATAAGTCTAGTGACTTCTTTCCTGTCAGGGATTACTGATCCTACAAAATGTTGGCCTTGAATTGTCAAAGTGAAGCAGCTGGGTGGTGTGGGCTGATGTGCCCCTGCGCTGGGCTGCATGACAGCAAGTGAAACTCTTCCTTGCCAGATGGGCATGGGAGTCATTCGGGGTTTAGCAGCATCTCACATGGATTTTTTTTTTTTTTTTTTGCTACATTTCAGTTCTGCAGCAGCAGTAGGTGTGTACAACTTTTTTTTTCTTTCAAGGAAGTGCCTATTCCAGCAATCTTTTTATCTGTATCATTGCTATTTCAGTCATGTTAAAAGGCTATTCCTTGTCCATAATTACCCAGGAGTTCAATTTAATATTTGTTTAGACTATGTTTAGGACCTAATTAGAATATGCATAAATAGTAGGTTATATCTTGCTGAAGTACATAAGCATTTCTGAAAGAAGTACACAGCTGGTCAACTCATTGCTTGCTTGATAAGAGGTGTAAAATGTGCTATTTGTGGTGTGGAACATACAGAAATTGTTTCCTTTTATGTTAACTTGGTGTGATCTTTAGTGGCTTCTGCACCTATAGCCGTGTGATGTATGCTCATGGCAGTGGTGAGATGCAGTCTTGCTGCTGTTGCTGGAGAGATCAGTGCTTGTGTAGAGCTGATGTAGATGGTTGGTTTGTGAAACTTGACTTTTGATGATAACATATAGATAGTAAGTGGTGTGGGGAGAGCAGCAGTCTGTAACAGCTTTTAAGATGACTTTAAAAGTTTCCTGAGGAGAGAGCACATCTCAGGAGGGTCTTGGCCCTACAGCCTGTGGCTGCTCACTTTGTTCAAACGCTACCGGTGAAGTATTGCTCCTTATTGAACCCACGTGTCTCCAGGCTGCGGTGGTGATGGAGCAAAACTCCCCAGGAGTGACCATCTGCAGGGGCTGCTTACCCCGGTTGGTCTGGTGTGGCTGCAGAATGAAATGCAAAGCGAGCTGGTGTCGGTGGCATCCTGAGACCCACAGTAGGTGGCTGTGATTTAAAAACAAAAAAACCCAATGTTTCTTTCAAGAGGCTCCTTCTTGCCCTCAGGTGTTAAACGGATGGAAATTCCTTCCCTTTTCCTGCTAATTGGAAGAAATAGATGTTTCTTTTCCTGGATTGAAAAGGAAAAAAAAAAAATCTTGCCTGTTGGTGGAAAGTGTTATCAGTTAACCTGCGAATTTCCTGCAGAAGTGTAATGCCTTCCCTTGCTGTCAGTGCTGTCCTGATTTCGTGGTGGTGTGGAGGCAGACTCGAGCAGAAGATGCCCTCCTGGGGAGCACAGAGCGAGCCTGGAGCCTGCCTCTGCAGGGAGCTGGGCACAAGCAGTACTCCGTGTTCAGTCGTAGTGAAGATGCTCGATGTAATCTTTGTCTCTATTTAAACCAAATTAATGGAATAGCTGCATTTATTTGTTGGGAGTGATGGAGAACAGTTCTTCCGCTGTGACAGAGGAAATCACTTGGCCCTTGATTTTTAGACTCATGGTAACTCTGGCAGGGGTGGCCTCGTCCTGCTGCTCGATGGTTCCCGGCGTGTTTGTGGTTGTCAGCCGGGTGCCGATGCATCACCCAGGTGTGCCGCCTTGGTCGATCAGGAAGGCTGCTCTGTTGGCATTGCTGTTTTACATATAAAGTTCAGCAGACGCTTTTCTAGTTTTTCACATGCTTCTCTTCTAACTGAGAAAGAGTTTCTGGATCTCGTCCAGGACTGTGTTACTTGTGCTGTCTGGCACCCCTGAGCTTGTTGCAGTTGGTTTGCGCAAGACGGCTCCTGGGCTCGTTGGGGTATCAGAAGGACCGGGTAATGCCTGGTCCTCCTCGCCATCCGTCTGAAAGTGTGGAGCTACCTGGCTGCTCGTGGTAGCTCTTGCCCGGTGAAGGCCATGGTCCTTGGTGAGCAGGGTGGCTTCTCCTGCCCAGCGTGCGTTAGTGGAGCAACTGCCTGACCACCCGTGGGTGAGGAAGTGACCGTCGGAGAACGTCCTCGCGGCAAACGCAAGTGCCTGGCATGGAAAAGTAAACGAGAGAATCGCTTGAAGTATTTTTAGCTGCTTCTAATGTCATTTAGCAACTGGAAACAGCGGGGGGGGGGGGGGGGGGAGCTGGCAGCGTGCAAGTGGCCCGCAGGCCACCGGCGAGCTCCCCGGCGTCCGGCGCTGGCGGCTGCGTGGCTCGGCCAGCATTGGCAAGTGCTGGCGGCGGCCCCCGGCTGAGTCACGGCTCCGGCCGCCGCTCGCCTGGGACTCTACTTTCTGTCTGTAAATCTGCAGCACGGGGTTTTGTTCAACTGCCGCAGCACGCCGTGTCCTAGCAGCCGGCAGCGTGAAGCATGTGGTTAGCAGCAACTGCTTGCAGTGGTCCGGGCTGAGTGGGAGTATCGTTTTCCTTGGCAGACACTTCATAGAAAGTTCTGTTTTTTCTGCCAGAATAAGCAGTCATTACATTCCATACAATTCATAGTCAAATTATTATCTATTGTTAAAATTGCCTTAATTATCAGATGTTTCCTTAGACATGTAGCTGTTTTTTAAGAGACTGAATAGATGTGTGTACATTGTGCAGGAGGCCTGAGCTGCAGTACTGTTTTGTAGTTTCAGGGAGATTTTCTGTGGCTTTCGTATGTCAACAGACTTTTTATTCTTGCTGAAACAGCAGCAGAGCAAGGCCGACACAGCAGCGAGGCGCTGAGTTTGCCTCGGGTCTCTGCCTCTCCCCTGCACTGCGATACTTGTCCTTGATACCTGCGGAGCCAAGGAAGTTCAGGCTGAAGCATCGCTGCTGTGTGCAAGCAGTAGCTGTGAGATGGCTCCAATGGGAGGAGATCCCAGACAAGCATCTTCTATCTTGGAGGTGCCAGTAGCATCTGCCCAGCAGGGCTGGGACCTCTGTCAGGAGGCTGGAAGAGTCTGGGGTTATTCAAGGTGGTGATGTCCGTGGTCTTCACCTGCTCTGTGGTATTGGCTGATGGCTTGTGCAGACCCCACTGTCCTGGTTATGTGCAGTGAGTTGCTAGACCTGGGAGCATCCCAGAGCCTGCATGGGTGGAGAAGGACTGCCAGTGCGTCTCGAGAGGTGTTGGACATGTTCTCACCTCCTGTCCCCTCCACCTGCAGCTGTTGCTCTGATAAATAGGAGGGTGCTCACCACGGGACTTCTGTGGATGTGCACGTGTGTCGAGTTGCATGGTCTCTATCCTTCACATCTCCTTCCTACTCTCCTCCCCAAACTGCAGGTTTGGGCAGCACTGGGATGCAGCATTAGGATTATACCGTCTGCTGCAAAATCCTTCACCTCCTCCCAGAAGAGGAGCAACCCTCCAGGACCTGATTCCTTGCTTTTGTTCTACTTTTTTTTTTTTGTGTGCAAGGAAATTCTTGTTAGCCAAAGAGGTCAGGGTGTGCATCTCCTCCCTGGCTGCTGAGAGTGGGCTGCCAGCCCCGGTCTCCGGGGCAATAACCTCCTCGCATTCCTCGCATTCCTCCTGCTTTCCCTTTCTTTTGAGATTATGAAGATAACTTCCTTCTCCCATTGCTAAGCAATGTGAGGCCCTGGCAAAACCCGGCAAAAGTCTTAAATTTCCCCATAGCTTCCTAAAATTACCTGTGTGCTCCAGGATGCCCCATAGCAAACCCCTCTGGTGCCCTGGAAGGGGCAGTTTGTGCTGTTCACTGGGATTTGTGCATCTTGGGAAGAAAGCTACTGCTTGTATTATTTTTTTTTTAATTGCCAAGCGTTTTAATTAAAAGAGAAATACTTTGTTGTAGCCCATCTTACCTGCTTCCCGGTTTGTTAAAGACTTTCCTTAGTGTTTCATGAAAGTATTTCGCCTTCCTAGCAGAGATTTCGGGCTGTCTGTTTTTCTTTGCCTGTACAGCCCCACAGAGGCTGCAGCTGAAGTGACGTGTTTGTTCTGGGGGATTTTCTTCTTGTTTACATCTTTCTGGTCTGGGAAAAGCACTTGGGTAACAGCAGCATGTTGGGAAGAGGGGAGCCGGTGAGGAGGTGTCGGAGGCTTTATATGCGTGGGGCTGGTGGCAGCCACGTGGGCTGTCAGCAGGCTTTGCCCCTGCGACGATGTGGCTATGAGGGTTTTCTTAGGACAGCGTTTTTTGTTTGCAAACAGCCATGGCCTGTGCAGATGTCTTACCTGCTGGTTTGTGCCTAGTGATCTGGCATGTTTCGTGTACCCGTGGGCCTGGGAGAGGGGTGGGTGGGATGGGGAAGGGGGGCTGATCCCCAAGGGCAGCGGTGCATCACCTTGCTGGCAAAGTGCAGTGCTTGAAAGGATGAGATGGTGCTTAAAAAGTGTGTGTGTGGGTACCTACTGATGGGGTTGGCCTTCATTAAGGGCTGCCCAGTGTTGATTTTAATGTGAAATTAGGATTGTAGTGCCTCTTTCCCAATGTAAAACATTGCCTGATTTCTCCCCCCCTCCACTGCCAAAAAAAAAGCATTCTTAGAAATAGTTGTCATCTTATTTTTGTTCATCTTTTAACAAAAAAAACAACATCTGTTAATTTACAGTCTTCCTACTCAAATTTTCTGTGATTTACATGTTCGGTGGCCAATGGGCTCAGACACGTGTGAGTTCACTGTTTTGGTGTAGGAAAGGTATGTGGTCAGTAGAGGGGAGTTGCCCTGAGTGAAGGATTTTGAAGGAGTATTTCTCTTAATGTTTCCAATTTAAAAGTTGAGAATTGTCTGGATTTTAAGCAAATTCAGATGGGAGCAAACAATGATGAAATGTTTAAAATATGTTTCAACATTTTTGTGGGAATAGGAACTGTTCTTACACAGGCAAAGCTGCAGCTTTCGGGAGGTGAAAATATGTGGCCCTTACACATTGTCAGCATTGTTGCTGCTTTTTTTTTCCTCTTCTTTTTTAAAAATGCTCATAGGAAATTGGCTTTGGTAATTGAGCTTCTACAGAACCACAACATCCAATAGCTGTTCCTTTCCAGGGGTCACACTTAGGTTAGTTTAAGTAATGTGCAGTCAGTTTAACCTCTTGTGGTTTGTAGCGCTATTCTAGAAATTACTGGTGATTTGGGGTGTGTTAGTGTAACAACTTTGCAGGAAAACCCCAAATGTCAGAGTGTCTGGTTTTCAGAGAGCTCTGACCGCTTGCCCTGTGAAAACTGGGCACCTCGTGGTCCCTTGAAGGGACGTGTGCGTATTGGAAAATGTAGTTAAAGCCTTTACAGCCCATTGACTTTCCTTTTGAAAGAAGCTGGAATAACCCTTGGTGAATTGTTTACCTGTGTTGACTTACAACATCCTCCTGCTTCGAAGCACTGTGCGGAGCCCATGCTGGATGCTCGGTGCTGGGTCGCATCGCCCCGCGTGGCTGGTACCCTGGCAGCGGCTCTGGGGGAGCAGCAGTGCTCTGGACCCCCAAATCCCCAGGGTTTAGTGGATTTGCTGGCAGTGGAGGGCCAGCTTTAAGAAATTACGAGCTGGGGCTTTAGCTTGGTAGCATTGACAGTTTGGTATAAAAAGCTCTGTGTTGCAGGCTGCGATGACAGGGGGTGATAAATCACTCTTGGCTGGTGCTACAGGTTCTAATAATGGTGTTTTAAAAAGATTACATGGGTTTTAATACAAACTTTTTGCTTCTTCGTACTCTCCTCTTTTTAAAGAGCGGAGCCTGTTTTGATTCAGCATTCTTGGAACATAAAGACAGAGCCAGGATTTTTGCTGGGCTGAAATGCATTTTTTGCTTCTCCTACAAACATGAGGATCTTGTTTGAGTGTCTTTATAGCCAACTGGCTGGCAGTGTCCTCTTTACAAGGGAGCTTTCTTGTTTGTTTGTTTTAAAGGTAACTTTGCTCCCTGGAAGGTTAAAGAGCAAGCAGCTTCGCGCAGGTCCAGTGGGTGCTACTAGAATGAAATTTGTGATGTGGAGAGGTTTTGCATAATGGCAATAAGGGGGGAAAATAACCTGCACCCTCTCTGCTTTCCTTGGCCCATTCCCATGGGAGGACAGGGCGTTTATGTGATCAAAGAAACCAGCACAGTTATAAGTCCGATGGAAAATAACTCTCTTGCCAGGTACACATGGGCACCTGAGAGGGCTTTACCTTTGCTCTGAGTAGTGGGGTGGATTTTTTTTGCCCACCTGCTAACCTTTGGGTTTCTAAAGCATGGTGGCTGGCAGTTTTGGGGAAGCACAGGGTGCCCAGTGGGATGAGGTGGCAGTGGTCCCCCTGCCAGGGCAGAGGCACTGGGAGCAGGCAGCTGGCAGAAACCAAGTGTGCAGCAGATCAGAGATCAGAGCGGTGCCACTGGTTTGGTTGGGACTGGAGGAAAATAAACAGGCTTCCTCCTGAGTTTTGGCTCAGTTCAGAGACGGAGCTGAGGGTGCCATAGGACTGTATGCTTTTCTTCTCGGTGGGGGAAAAAATGGCTTTGATAGCGTCTGCTAATGATTCAACGCTGTTTACATAATAATTGTGGTTCGCTTTCATTAGCTCTCATAATGAGATTGCTTTCTTCTAGTGCAATTGCTTGCTGGTTCGGTTTTACAGGCTTCTGGCTCCCTGAGCATGGCAGCAGGCTCGCACCAGGGCGAGGAGGCGGTGCGAGGGCTTTAAGCCTGGCCTGGCCTCCCTTCCCTGGCTCCAGGCGCGGAAGAAAGCTCGCAACTTGTCATTGCATAGGAGAGAAGGTGACAGGGGCTTTTATCGCTGGAACAACTTCTGAAGGACCCAGGTGGTGGTTTGGAGCATCATAGCATCTTAGTGGAGTTGGGTTTAAATCCATTTTGGGTGATTTCTCTGTACAGTGCTCATCTTTGTACTAAAATCTCTCGGTTTTAGCTATTTGCAAGGAAGGAAATCCACTGACCTGCTTCCACCAGGAGGAAGAAGCCAGGTCCTTTTGCCTCCGAGATTCGCCGTATCAGAACCATTAATCTGTGACAGTCGATGCGCATCATGGGTATTGTTTGTGTATATGAAGCTACTGGATTAACTGCTTCAGCCTAACATTGGTCTAGTACTTTCTTGCTTCCCGTGTCTGAGTAATTGTGAACGGCGGCGTTGCTGTACGACAGGCTGCCAGCGCCTGCCTCCCGCAGCATCCTGCTGTCTGAGCAGTGGTGCCGAGAAACTGCCGGGTAGCGCCGCGGGATAACACCCACCACTGAGCTCTTATTAAATAAATAATGTCACTGGAAGGAGAATACAATAGCATGAGCGCTACCTTTTGAAAAGGTAAGGTTGGGTGTTGTTCTGATGATTTTTTTTTTTTTTTCCCTTTTTAGCGTAATAGCGGGTGCGTTGTGGTTTCAGAGCAGCTCTGACGGCAGAGCCGAGTGGCGGTAGCAGGGCATGGCTGGCACAGCACCCTGCGGGCACAGTGCTGCTCCGGAGCAGGATGAGTCCCTGTGGGGCCGTGGGTGCTTGCCCAGTGGGTGCTGCTGGGAGGGTGATGGGCTGCATGTGTGGCTTTGCGGATGCTGTTTGCCTGTCTCAGGGGATGCACACCCTCTCCCCTTTGGCTGCAAATGACCATTTCTCTAGAAATATGCCCCAAATGATTTGGTGCAAGTGGTAGATTAAGGACTCGGCTGCTGGAGGGAGGGCGTGAGCAGCGGATGAGTTGTCTTGCTTCTGCTTTGTAAAACAGAACTCTTTTTTTAGGGGGGTTGGGGAAGGTGGCAGTGCTCTCAGCCATGTGGCCTTCGCTAATTAACGTGAGTTAATTGGGACTTGTTGGAGAGCCATGGCTTGGTGGGTAGAGGAGGCTCGAAGGGCCGGGACTCAGGACTGTTTCTGCCCTGTTGAATCCAGCCCACCGAAGGGTTGCGGAGATCCCAGTGGCAGGCGCCTAGCTAACAAAAACTCCGCATAACTCGGCCCTCTGCTTTATTAAAGGCTTCTTTATACCACTTTTTGCCGTAACCCCTGCGAGAACAGCCAGCCTTTTCAGCAGCCTGAAACCTCCCTTACCGGGAAGGCTCCCGTGCGGGGAGCAGCCTGGCTGGCACGGTGCTGCTCCAAACCAGCCCTGAAGCTGCTCTGAAAACACAGTCTGCAAGTGGGCAAGGATGCCAGGCGAGCCTGGTGCTCCTGGCCAGCCTTTGCTGAAACCAGGGATGGCTCTGCTCGCCAGCTAGCTGGCTCAATAGGATACTGAAAAATAGTTGTGTCGAGTAGGGGTTAATTTCTAGGTATCAAAATATGCACAAAAGGTTAAACGAGACTTCCTCCATGTCAATGAATTACGGCTTTAAAATATTTGCATTCTTTCCTGAAAGATTTAGGAATAATTATATAGCACTCAGGGGCAAGGCATTGCCAGATAAACTTAACAACTCTATAATTTGTACTCGAGGCAGGGTTTCCTGTAAATGATAGCTTTGTTTAATTTTACAATACTGCTTCCAAATGTTTGCCGGGTACCAATTGCCAGCTAAACTGGACTTGTGAATCTGGAAGAGTATTTATTTGTTTGTTATTGCAGACAATAAAAGCTGCTGTATTAGGATAAAACTTGGCATCTCCTTTACAACTTCTAGGCATCCTTCCTCAGGCAGGTTTGGTGGGGTGGACAGCCGATGTAGGGTGCAAGCAGCTTTCCAACTTCTCCGTACAAAATCCCTGAGCTGCTCTAGGATCTCCCCCTGCTCTGCCTTTCTTTTTCTGGGGTTGAGAAAGGAATGCTGCAGTTGCAATGCACATAACTTTATTTCCATTACTCAAAGCCGGAGTCATGCATAGTTACAGCCAAAGACACTTCAGCAGCTCTGGGGATAACAAGATAGCTGACAGACTGGAATGCGGATTTATCAGGGGTAAAAACTGGCAAAATTCCTTATTTCTGATTCTTCTTTTTAAATAGGCCCTTCATGCTCCTGCCGCATGAGCCCACTGCAAGTTTTAACCCCTTGTGTTCTTCCCACTGGATCCAGGGATGTGTGCTGGGGCCGCCCGTGTGTCTTCTGGGATTAAATTGCTCGGTCCCACTTAGTCCCTAGGTGTTGTTTCTAAACTGTGAAGCTCTTCCAGAAATGTTTTCAATGGGTTTTTATTTTAAAGTGCAGGTCTTTGTACAAGATGTGTGTCTGAGTGACCACAGAATATAAATTTTACTGTATGTTGCCTTTGGACTCGCAGTTTGGGAGACTACTGGCCAGTTAACATAGGAGGATTGTGCCATGAAATCCGCTTCCTTGGGATTTGATTCATTCTAATTTCTTTCAGAGCAAATCTCTTTATTGGCTTCAGTTACATTTTGATGTAGAGCTACTTTTCCTGTGCCTTTGTTAGGACCTGGAAGTATTTATATTGCTATGAGAAATAGGTCATCTTGGGCTCTATGGCTTTTCAGTAATATATGTATTTTAATATTCTGAGACAGTAAGCAATTTCTTTTTGAGGAAACAAGTTATGCCAGAAGAAGCACACTTGGAAGTTAAATAGATTAAGTGAAATCCCTCAATTACAGGAGCTGGGTTCAGAAGACAAGTCAATCTGTTTAGTAAGAGTTTCAAGTTAAATTTTAACCTTTTCCAAATCTTCTGCGAGCAGCTTGTGGTGCAGCAAGACCTGCCTGGTGCCAGGTCTGCACAGGAGCCTGGGAAGAGGGTTCTGACGTGGCTGTCTGTGGGGTGGGTGGATTTGGAGCTGGTGGTTGTGCCTGTGGTTGTGCGTCTCAACCGGTGGAGAATGAAGAGAATTTCACTTTTTATTGGAAAAGGAAAGGATTGCTCAAGGATTGCAAAACACTTTGTTTTGGAAAAAATGTCATTGTTTGAAAATAGCATGAGAGCAGGAGTGGGGCTGTTGCTAAGCCTGAGGCAGTCTTGAAAATGTTCTTCTTACCTGGGGGCTCAGGTGAAGCTTTAAGGCTTCAGTATTAGCTTGGACTTTTGTCCCAGGGTGTCCAGACTGGAAGGCTACACTTCTCTCATCCCTGCCTCTGCCTTTGGTGATGAAGGATGGGAAACTGCTTTTTTTTTTTTTTTAAAGAGGGAGTATGCCACTGACAGCAGCCCTCGTGTTGAAGCCTTGTCCCAGCCCTGCTAGCATCGTGCTGTTGCCTGCGGGTTGCTGAATGTCTCCCTGCTGTGGGGACTGTCCGTCTCTCCTCCTGGCTTTTTTTAGCCACAAACTTTTTATAGAGTGTTTTTGCTGATGGAGGGTGCAGGGACAGTACAGCAGCGGCTGGGGGGAGGGTGGGAGCCCCTCTCCCTGCTTGTGAAGGACTAACACAACTGGTAAGTGCATCCCATCCTTCTAATCAACCACCCCTTCCCAGGGGCTTGCAGCATGCTGGGGGATGTTTACCTTCCTGCCAGTGCATTTCAGATGGTACCATCTGGGAGGTGGATGGCAAAGGTCCTGTTTGCACTTGCTCCTCCCCCCAGGTTGCTCAGGGTGGTGCTTAAAAAGACAAAATAAACCCCTTCGATGCCTGCCAGCAAAAGCCTCAGTGCAATTGTCCTCTGGTATGATAAGGTGCTTTCAGGCAGGTGTGTTGTTTTTCTACCTCACAGAAGCTGCTTGCATGAGCCCAGCTGCTGTGCACGAGAGGGGATCAAAATTTGGGTCTACAGGTGGACAGTGTCTGTGATACCCAGGGCTGAGGTCTCCCAAACTTGGTTTTTCCAAAATACCTAAGATGTGACTCTGTGTTGGCTAGAGGGGAGGAGACCTTCCTGGGTGGGTTACGTAGGGTCTGTTGCTGGCTACAGGGCAGATCCAAGCTTTGGGTCCCTTTCCAGGCTAGGGAAGGGTTTCTGCAAAAGCAGAGGCAGGGCCTGAGTGGCTCCACTTCCCCGGGCAGCATGAGCCATCCAACGTGTGGGATGGGCAAAGCCACCTCCGATGTGGGGAAGGAGAGGTGCCGTGTTCCCGTGCAGAGCAACGCCGAGAAGGCATGTGTCCATGTGGTGAAAAGTGTTTGGAAGGAGGGTAGGGAGACAAAGAAGATGGTTTCATGTTAAAAGGCTGTAGCGGCCTCCTGTGCCCTCCTGCGCGCTCTGTGGGCAGTTGTCCTCTGCAGCTGCGTCCTTCATCTGGGACGTTGCTGTCCCCCCTGGGAGGATTTTGCTCAAACTTGGTGGTGCAGAAGCTGGCTTGCAAATTGTTGAAAAGATATTGAGATTTATCTGTGCTAATGTGAGGAGGAGGAGTGCCCGTGTGAACCTGCCGGCAGATAAGGCTGGTGTTCACAGCTGCCCCAAGGAGAGCGGGGTAGATAGGGCGTCCTGGAGGGGGGGAGAAGAAGGAATTTTAAATCTTGTGATATCCTTATCTTAATCCTTTCTCCCCTCTCTTCCACCCCCCTCCTTGCCTCTTCCAGGGTAGGTTAAACTACTCAGCCTCGCCTTTTCCACAAATACTGGCAGGCTGCTAGTTCCAGATCCAGGGAATACATTGGGAGTCTGTTCCAGCAGCGGGATGGGTTTTCGGACGTAGGTCGCATTATGCTGGCCGAGCACAGTGCGCTGCTTGTGTGAGCTGGGTGGCTTCTGCAACAGATGCCCAGGCTGTTAAGAAAGTAACGCCTGGTGGGAGTAGCAGGCAGGGGCTTAAAAGCACATTTTTCAGGTAAAAATCTTATTTACAAACTCAGCTGTGGTCTTAGCTCTGAGGTGGTTTGTCTAAGGGAAGATAAAGTGGAGACATGGGAGATGTAGGGGATGGTTCAGACTGTCGCTGATGCTAGGGGGGCTGCGATCCTGTCCCAATGCTGCTGCTCCCAATAAATCCCCCCATGTGAGGAGGCAGCCACCAGGGCTCTGCCACGGTGGCATCTCCCAGTGGACATCCTGCCTGCAGTGCCCAGGGTAAGGCAGAGCTGGGGTTAGTGCCTCAGGCCTGGAAAGGGTCTGCTCCCCTTTTTTTCAGCGGGGGCTAAACCCAGGGCTGTGCTGCTTGCTGGAGGGAGGATATCCATCAGCAGTTTCTCTCATCCCCTCCCTGGCTCTTAGCTGTGCACAGTGGCCCAATTTCAGGGATGTTTGAAAGGTCTTGGGAAAGTTGCACCTTGGGTTTTTTGGCACTGGACTTCCCCTGTCTCCTGTTGTGCTGCTTATTTGCCTTTCTCCATGCAATTGCTTCAGGCTCAGCCATGTGCGTTTTTGGAGGTTTGTCTTATTTACATGAATGGTTCTCAAAGTTCAGCTGAAAAGCAGCTTTTCTTCCTGGGAACAGCCAGGAACCACTAGCGTGTGATCTTTGTATATAAAGTTGCCTCTCTCTGCTTATAAACAGTGGCCCTAGGATGGATGTGTGGTGGACCTGTTTAGATTTAAATCTGACCCACCTCCTTGTTTTTGGTGCTGGCATCCCCTTTGAGCAACGTGTTCCTTCCTGCCTTTTGCAGTAACACATGGTGTGAGTTTTTTAACCTTTAAAATTGGAAAGTTGTGTCAAATTGTGGTGTCCTGCTGCTGACAGCAGTGTATGATTTATTTTTTTTTAAATTATTCCCCTCCCCCCCCAATATCATATACAAAGATTACTCATTAATTTTCCATGCAGCCTTTCATCTGATGGCCTGGCAAGCCAGGACCTGATAGCCACAGAGAGCCTATCGTGTGTCCTGATAGCCCCTGATAGCTCTGGCCGTGGGAGGGGGTGAGCTCAGAAGCACGCGTGTGTGCCTTGGTGCTCCAGCTGCAGTGGAAGAGTTGCTGTGAGATCATGCTCTGCTGGCCATCCCTCCCAGAGCCCTTCATCTGGGCTTGTTACCCCTACCCTGCATTGCATCAGATTGATGCGAGCTAATTATTTCTGAAACCCCTTTAATTGGTGCCTCTTTCTGGTCCAGCTGAAATTGGGCAATTGTTTCTACAGTCATGAGCAGAGGGAAGACATGGGGCAGAGCAGCATCACCCATGGCCTTCCTTCCCAGGAGGGTAGGCTGGAGGGAGGGGTTGGCAGCATCGCTGGGGTCGCCAATGAAGCAAGGAAAACCTTCGCGTGCTTTTGTGGACAGGGCTGAAAAATGCAGCGTGCATCAAACTTGCTGCTTTACTGGATGTTTGTAGTGTGCAGCTGTCTAGTGAGATGTACTGTGAGTTCCTGCAGATAAAGTTGAGTTGTGGCTGTGATGCTCTGGAGGAGCATCTCTGGGTTGATGGCAGTGGTTCTTCCAGGCTCCTATTCTGGAAAGCTGCCCTGCTACAGGAGGTTCCTGGCTCAAAACTGGAACAGACTGTAGGTCTGGCTTGTTGTGGAAAGGGCTTTGCCTGTGTCCAGACTGAGAAGGTCATCCTGCGCTGAGCTAAACTGGGGGGACAGCCAGCGAGCTGCAAGCGTTGGACCAGTATGTGTGCTCTGCCTTCCCTCTGGTGCCAAAATGGTCTCCGTGTTGCTATGAAAATGTCTTGTGGAAAACTTTCCACTTATAACTGAAGTCTCATTTATGTCTGCCCAGAACCTGCTCTTGGACTGAATTTTATTTTCTAAGCAAATGAGACTTTTTGATCCGGGAGGGGGGGACACAAAAATAACTGCTCCACCAACTTGCAGCCCACCCGCGCTTGGGGAGCTGGTTTGTTCAGCAGGAGCGGTGTAGGGCTGAGCAAGGCAGTGGATAGCGTAGCTCTCAAACTGTCTTAGTTTGTGAGCCCTCTAAAAATTAATTTTCAGGGGGGCCGTAGCCCCCTATATTGCAAGCCTCAGACTACTGCCTGTGTGTGCCTCCACAGACCCCTCCAGTTGCCTCCAGACCACAGACCACAAACTGAATATGAAATGCTTAATAAGAGCCAAACTGTCTTGAAAAAATGTGTGGATGCAAAATGCATTTGAAAATCTGGCCTTTTGTATATCTTTTTCTGGAGTCTCTTAACCTGCTCTAAATTCTTAAGTTATCTGCACTGTCACTTTGCTTGGCAAGCTTTGTAGATAGGGGAAGGGCTTATTAATGTGGGTTTTTACATAGATAAATGTGGTTGTGAAGTACTATTGACACATGGAAATATTGGTGGATGCTTAGAGAAGAATCGGCTGCTTTGTGATAGCTCTGTGCCAGTTTCTTAGTTTGAATATCTTTACAAACCCCAGTTATAACAAGGCGTGTTGTGTGGAAAAAAAAAAAAGGCATATTTCTGTGGCTTAAAAAGAAGAAAAATCAAACCCAAAACCACACACACCCCTCCTTAGTAAGAGTTTTGCACACACTGGAAACAAAGGCATCAGCATTTGCTTGTCAGAGCTAATGAAGTTTGCTTGGATCTTAATTTTTCTGCTTGATTTCACAAAGTAATTGAAACTTCCTTTTTGCTGCAAGCTCTTTTATTTTCTTTTTTCTCTTTCTTCCTTTTTCTTTAAATATTCTTAAAAGAACATCTTTTGGTCAGTGAGTTGATGGAATTTTACTCGGAAGGCAGGCGTGGTTCGAGCGCACTGAGCGACTGGTCAGTCAAAGCTTATAGGACAAATTACTTGTGTCTGCAAGTCATTCCTCCAAGTTGAAAACCACCTAGACCAAATAAACCTTGAACTAGAGGTTTTATAGGAGCTTTTGAGCATGTAAGTGAAGCTTTTGTAATCGCAGTGATCTGATAAAACCTTAAAAACCAGGGTTCCCATAAAGAAAATAGTAGTTCCACTTGAGGTGATAAAACCCACATCTGGTAAGCTTTGCTTGCTACCTCCTGATGACCTGTGAAACAGCAAATAGTCCCCGCTCCAGAGGACAGGATGCCGTACCCTTGCCGTGGGGGGCACACAGCAAAAAAAGTTCATTTGAGAGCAAAACCAGTGGCTTTTGAAGAAGGAGCATCCTCCAGCTCACATTTGCAATTGCACGACTATAGTGTCTTGGTGCCTGCCTCCCGGCCGGCACAGCACAGGGAGTTTTAGAGGTTAGGATAAGGAGGGGCCCGGGTAATTGAAAGCAAACAAACAGCGAAGACAAAAAAAGAAACATAAAACAGCAAACCCAAAGCCACAAATAGAAAACAGACTTTCCAGATTGATTAGTTCAAATTTGTTTATTTGAAGTCTCAAAAGTTCGCATTGTTGCTCTTTTGGGGTGTCTCTCAAATTTGGCAATATGCTAACCATGTGTTTTCAGATCAGCTTTTCACAAGAAAGACCCTGGTTTTTGGTGTGTTGGCGTTACCTTAAACTTTAAATTAAAAGGACGGTGGCAGGCTCCAAAGACTAATTTGTAGTCTTCTCATGCAGGTGTTGCTCTTGAGAGAATTATGCTCTGTAAAACTTTTGTTTCATGGAGGATTTTCCTTGGGCGTGTTAAAAGAGTACCGAGCATTAAGACATGTTACCAATCACTGTTTTTCCATATCCCTGCTGGAAACAGGTTTAGGAATACCGATGCACTTACTGGCTTTTGGGAAGTGCTTTATCAGTGGAGACGTGATAAAGTCTCATTTTACTTTTGGTTTTCAGGGTGTTTTGGACAGGAAGGTGCTTCCTACCTTCAATAACAGATCAATAGTGCAGCTGTAATAGATTTTTTTCTTTTTACAGATTAGGCTTAAACACCCCCAAGCCCCCAGACAGAGGAATTATGGCTCCAGCTTATTAACTGTTGGCCATTAATGAGTCAGGTCTAAATGCCTTGATTGTTGCTGAGATTTCTAAGCTGAATCCTTTGCATAATATTAGTATGACAAGAATGCCTCCCAAGGACAAGCAGTAACTTCCCAGTGCTTTCGCTGTGCCTCTCCAGGAAGGAGTAAGTACATTTTGGGTTGCGCTGATACCATCTTGTGCCTTGGCGCTATCAAAGCGGGTGGAAGCTCCCTGCCGCTCCAGCAGCCCGGCTCTGATGTTCTCTCACATCCAGGCGCGTTGTTTATATTTAACCAAGGCTTGGATAAACTTCCAAAATAAATGAATGTAGTAGTCCAACTCAGTCTGCTTTGGCGGGGGTTTTCTGGAGTGACTCAAGCGTTATAAATATGAAAGTAGCTAGACTTCAAACACTGCTTTTTGGACTAAGTTTTCATAGTTGTCTCTTAAAGCAGCAAAGGGGAACATTTCCTTGAAGAAAATATTTTTTTTTTTTCTATTTAATCCCCCTCCCCCTTTCTCTTTTCATCTGCACCCTTCCTTCACGTCTGCCTTCCTGATTAAGAACTAATCAGTGAAGATAGATTAGTCCAGGAGCATTGCAGCCCTTGGGACCAGTGCAGCTCTGGCGGGTCAGGAGCCAGGAGGCACCGTGGGGTCACCGTCACCGCCGCGAAGGCAGGCTGAGCCGCGCTCGAGTGCACGGAGGAATGCGGTAACAGGATTTAAAGGAAACGTACAGAACTAACGAGGATTAAGTCTAATTGTGCTATGAGGGGCGGCAGGATGTGGCCATGTGGGGAGTGACCCTGTTGTGCAAGGGGAGAGTCTGGTAGTTAGGGTGTGTTCGTGGAGGACTTGGGTAGGTTTTGGTTAGTTTAGTTGCTGTATGGAGAAATGGAAAAGAGTGAACTGGGGGGGGGGGCGGGAAGTTGACTTCTTCCTTAAAGACTTCAAGGCTGTTGGAGCAAATATTTCTGCAGTTGGTGGGAAACATCCTACAAATGAATGATTCTTGCCATGCCTGGGCTCTGTTTTTGCTGGCGTTGCACAACTGTTGCTTTGTGCAGGGAGCTGACGTCCCCCAACTGCCGAACGCTCATCCTGGGGTTGAGCTAAGCCTGATAGGAGGCCTCTTACTGAAGGACTTTGCGTACCAGTGAATTTGTTTTGAGAAACAGTGTGATGTTGTTGGAGTTGTTTTGGGGACCTTGCCTCCCCTCGTAGGTCAGGCTGGTTACTCAGGTCTTGCAGAAAGGCCACGGGTATCCCTCAGCTTGAATAAAGGGGGATTTGGGGAGCAAAGGCCTCTCAGGGTTGGTGCTCAGCGACCCAAAGTGGCATGAAATGCTGGCTGGAGCCAACCATCTACCACATGGGACCTGGGGGAGCTGGGCGGCCAGACCAAAAGAGTTAATCACATTGTATTGCTGTGCTCTGGGGAAGATTGGTCCCTGCCTGGAAGAAAGCAAAGTTTACCTGTGGCCTGGCCAGAGGATGAAGGGATGATGCCCTTTGGTGCTGCCAGTACCATCAGGACCCTCTGGGCTGGCAGCACACTGTCAGGGCAGGTGGGGCACGGGCATGGCTCCGGACAGTGAGGTTGTACTGCTGGGTTAGAACTGATCTCTTCCAAACCGGGCCTGAAAAGAACATTACACCCAGTTGCTTTCATCTAAATGCTGGTGTCAGACGCTTACCAGCCTGGCAAACCCCTCCTCACTCGCCTTGGTGGCGAGGGAGGGGAATTGATGGTGACTGTGGGCTCTGCTGGGCTGGTTCATGGGGCAGCACTTGCCTGTGGCTCTCCACAGGTGTGGATGGGCAACCTGCCTGAGTGAACTTGTTCTTCCTTGGCCTTTGGGGTTTTAGCCATTCCTGATAGAAGCAGTCCAAAGCTCACTGCTTTCTGCCTCATGAAGTGCCTTTGGGGACAATGGGGATGTGCAGAGGCAGCCAATTTCCTGGCATGAGCTGACTGTTAGATTACAGCTGGACTTTGCTACACCTGAACCCTTAAAGCTTTTAATCTTTTTGTTTGTACTTTCAATTACCAGAAGTCATGACTCCTGTCCCCAAAAAACCCCAAGCAAACAATGCTCTTGCAAATTGAGAAAATGGAGTGTTTCTTTCTCCTTGGTGCAGACCTTTGGCTCACTTTTGCTCCCCCCCCCCCCCCCGAGTGGGATTCCTGGGGATTTGGTGGTACTGGGTGCTGTGGTGTGGGTGGCCAGTGGTGCATAGGGCAGCAGGAGGAAGGAGAGACAAGGAGTTGGTGCTCTGGTCTAAAGTCTGGGATGCCTTTGCAGGGTGGGAAGTAAGCCCTACCATTGGGAGCTGTGTGGAGCAAGAGACTTGTGTGGATTTTGCTGTCAAAGCAATGGAAGCAAAAGTAGACCTCCTGTCCATGACACCTAGGACTTCTGGGTGGCCCTGGCTGGTCCTGGCTCTCTGCTGAGCCCCTGCATGCCGCTTGTTGTCCTCACTGCCTGAAACCACCCAAGGCAGGGCAAAGGAGTGTGTCCTTATGGGTGAAAAACATCATCCTGCTACTTCCCAGATATTTGCATATTTATTTGTACACAGCCCTGTAGTACAGTAGTTTGCAGCTTGCTGTTGTGAGGGGTTTTTTTGTTTGGTGTCTTTTTTCCCTTCCCCTTCCCTTCTGTGTAAAGTTAGTCTCAGAATTGCACCAGCTTTCGTAGTGCCTATTTTGGATCCCACAACAGAGAATTAATCTCTCTGGAAGTTAATTAACATCTCTTTTGCCTTCCAATTTATAGATTAGATTATTGTTAGTATAAAGTCCGGGATATTTTTTTTAAGTTGAAAACAGGAAATTGTGGCTGAATTTCACAAGCTTTGTTTCTTATTTAAGGAATTAAAAACATCTTTAGGTTTTGGGGCTTTTTAAAATTTTTTGCTTGGGTCACAGCTGCCACTTTACATGCCCTTAGTACTTTTATTCCTGTTGGTGCACTTCTAACACGTGGAAATGGTAGCTCCACTTTGTGCAATGGTGTATGCTTGTTTTTGCTTTTGCAAGCAGGAAAACTTATTTTTTATCAAGCCCTTGCGTAGCTGGCGACATTGGAAGGGTGGGATGTTCAGAGGGGCTGACTGTACGGCCACAGCACCAGCACCTTGGGACAGTGGTCCTTGCCTTGAAATGTGCCGGTGTCACCATTTGGCATTGCTGCGGCTTTCCGTGGTTGTGCAGCTCTCAACTGGGGAGATCGTTTTCATCAGACAGAGTGCCTCCACAAAACCATGAACACCTTCTTTTGAGGTTTTTTTGGTCATTTGTTTGTTGGGGGTTTTTCTCCCAAAAAGGCACGATCCTCAGATTCACTAGGGTTGTATGACCTCAAAATGTTGCTGAAGCTTTCGAGAGTCATCTGGGACTTGCCAGCAGATGACCAGTTTGCTGGCACAAACAGGTGAGCCTGGGTGCATCTCACAAGAAACTACTGTGCAGCTCTGAAGCATGTTTTTGTGCACTGATGCTGGAAACGGCTATGTTTGAAAAGGGAGGGAAAAAAGAAAATTACTGGAAAAGTGGGTTCCAGCAGCTTACTCCTGTTTCTCCTGCCTGTCCATGTGTGGTGCTTTCCTGCACCGGTGAGCATCCTGGGAGATGCCCGATGGAGGGTCTGGGGAGTGCAGAGGAAGAGGGGCTGAAAGTGGAGGGAGAAAATGTTGTTAAGAAAGAAAAAATATTCCAGTTGGAATGACAGTGTTTGTGGTGGAATCCGTTTTGGTTAAAAGCTGCTTTTTTGGCAAATAGCCCAAAGCTTTATGGAAAAAAACCAAACGGGCAGTTTTTTTGGCTTTGTTTTGGCTTCTTAATGGGGAATTTGAGGAAAAAATGAAAAGGCTCACACAGAAAGTAACTGTCTCCCAGCCAGATCACTTCTATTTACTGTTCCTTGTGCCTGAGGCTTCAGTAATTCTGTGTATTTGCTGTTCCCAATGGATTCTCTTCCCCCCACTCCTCCCTTAATTCCATGAAATTATACTTGGTGGGGGGTTTCTTGGGTTACCCCTGTAAAATCTGCTGGATTTTTTTCTGGATGATTTCTGATAACTGGCTGCATGCAGGGTTGTTTGTTCTTTTTGTCATGACTTTTATTTTTACCTTTACGTATACCCCGAATTACTGACTGCAAGTGTTGGGCTTTCTAGGTGTTCTTTGGTGGCTGATGGAGGGGCACTACATGTCTCAGCTGTCCCGGGGGTGGGTCTCTTGTACGCCTTGTGTATCTGTCCTCTTCACTAGAGAAGTGGAAAAAAACTAAGATAACTTTCAGCATAACTTGTCTGTTGTGTAACACCTCTCACTTAGGGCACGTAGGCAGAGACACGTTATGAAAACTATTTCATGCCTGAAGAATTCAGTGATAATAAAGAGAATTTGCATTTCCTAAGTTCTCACTCAGCAATGTCAAGTAGAGCTTTTTTTTGGTTTGTTTTTTAATTAAGAAACAACTCTTGGTTTTCATTGAAGCTTTCTGGCTTAGCTAGAGCCAGGGAGAATCCTCCAGTTAACCAGAGCTATTTGACTCCACAGGTTTGCTTAAATAAGTTTAATTATGTAGTATTCTTTTTTTCTTTCCATGCCTTATTTGTATATTCAGGTCTTTGTGTGGTTTCTCTCTCTTTTGATGTTTGCAGAAATGCATTATCTTTATCTGTCTGGTTTGTGTTTGGTGTGCCACTAATTGACTCAATATCCTGTTTGTTGGAATGAAAGCGCACTCTATCATGGCATATTTTTCCAGGGTGTAAAACCTCGCAGTATTCAGGCCACCCTGTTGGGAAGGAAATTGTTGGTTGTGCTGTGGAAATGAAGCAATGATGGTATTTTTCCTCAGGTGAGCAGGGTTTTAACTTTAAATGAACTCTTAAAACCCTGCTGAAGGTGAAGTCCTGCATCCTCTGTGCTTGGACATCACCTGCAAAGGGTGCAGTCGTGGGCTCAGATGTGCTGTAGAGAGTTTCTGGGTTTGGTCCATCGGGACCTCCATCTGAACCTTTCTACGGGAGAGCTGGGCAGGAGAAGACCTCAGCTGACCAGTGAGGCTTCTCCAGGGTGCCTTGTAGAGCAGAGGCAGGTCTTTGTCTCTTGTTTGGAGCTGAAGAGCTGCATTAGGAGCGTGGAAGGGGCTCTCCTGGTCTGCCCCAGCCCTGGAGGGATGTCCTAGAATTGCTCTGGTCAGCCTCAATGGGCAGCATTTGCCCAGACTTGGTCCTTCAGGGACCTGGCTCTGTCATCAGCTTGAAGACGAGCTTTGCAGTAGTAATTTGGACTTGGACTGGTGGAAGGCAAGAGCCCTCTTTGTGTCCTAAGTTGCTCTTTCCAGTAGAAAATTAAGGTTCCTAATGTGCGTTTGGCTTAATGTACACACATGGATATAAATCTCTCTTGTTCTCTTCAGTCCCTGACCCTCTTGGCAGTAAATTTGGGAAACCAAAGCTGTCAACAAAGCAAAATGGAAAAATAGAAGCCAGACAGACCTCAGTTGTGTACGATATTTTAAGTAACTGTAGGTACGCGCTATGGAAATAATTAGGATTATTTGTTGTGTTGAAGGGAGGTATGTCACTGAGGTATTGTGTGCACTGGCGTTCCCTGCGCCTGCAAGATGGATTAGCAGCTGAGTTAACAGATGCAGTAAAGCTCGACTGAAAATAGTTCACTGTTGTTAAGCGTAGGTGAAAGGCCTTTGGTTTGGGTATCAAAGAGTGTATTTTGACTGCTTGACAAGTTTGGGGGGGAAAAAAAAATCATTTCAATATTATAAACTTTCTCTGCGAGTCTGGGGAATTTTTCTGTGCCATTAGAGTAATCAGCGAAAAACTGAAACACACATTGATTAATAACCTAAGTGGAAGCGCAGGGGAAACAAGTGGCTTTAACATTAATAAGGCAAATAAACCATTTATATAAAACGGTTGCTAATTGAGTGGGATGTTAAATATGCGGCAGGCTGGCACACGCTCCCAAACTGCGGTACTTCCATAACCTTACCAGTCAGCTTTGGGAGCCGACTGCACATGTGGATGTCCTCTGGCTTAAAAAATCCTGGGTGGTTGGGAAAAAGGGGTGCGGGTGGGGATGAGCATCCATGGTGGTTGAATCTGGGACAAGGACTTCTGTGGCTGTGGAAGGGCTGGAGCCCCTGTGCCTGACTGGAGGGTGATGCTGGCTGCTGACCCCCACGGCAAGGACCTGGGTTTGGGTACGTGGGGTGTGCGCTCTCTTTGGGTGCTTTCTGGGTTTGAGATCCCAATGGGAATTGCAAATATTTTGAGGAGGGAAGAAAGGAAAGCTGGCTCTGGTTACGTGATGGTGGCCTGTAGGATGGGAAATTGAAAATGGGGTATGTTATTTTGTGTCTGGTGATAGACGCTGGGAGGGTGCTGCACAAAGCACTTCTCCTGGAAGCGTGCAGCTGAAATAGTGGTTTGGACTGGAAATAGCACCATGTGCTGGGGAGCATCGAGGGAGGTATAGCTCTGAGTGTCCCAACCCCGTTTGACCTGCTCCAACCGGAGGGTACTAGCAGTGCTGCATTGTTTGCAGGATGTGAGTTTAGAAACTTCTAACTCTGCCCTTTGTGGATGCATCACCTCCGTTAGCAGGACCTCAGTACTGTTTTACATCTCTTCCTTCCTGGCACGCGACCGTCTCCACAGGAGTATTCTCCCCAGTAAAATAAACACAAGTCCCCCAGCAGCGCGGCTTTAAAGCAGGCAGAGAAGACTGACTACCTGGTGAAAAAGGAGTACTCCGATAAGAGCTGTCAACTAAAAAATTCAAGTTTGCTGCTTATGCCAGGCAAAAAGCTCTCCTTCAAGCAGCAGGCATGTGTGACAGCTGGGGAGGAGGCAATAGAGTTGCTTTTGGGTGTGTGTTGTGCCTCAGAGGGGGATTTTTTTCCCTTGCTTTGGTGTTTGCAGCTTAGTGTCATTTCACCTGGAAATATTTATATGCTGAGACACTATCTGCGTTTCTGTAGTGCTCTTCAGTAACAGATATCTAAAAGCAGCATAAGCAGCCATTAGGGTGACCCAGCCATGCCTTGGGGGACAGGGACTGCTGTGGGATGTGTGATTGTGCTGATAGCCCCTAGGGATTACGGCAGCAACATCATAGACGGGCAAGAGCTCATGATCCATTCCCAGCGGTGCTAAGCATCCCTGGCTCATTTTGTAGCCAAGAAAACTGGGCATTTTCTGGTATTTTGGGTACAATTAAAGGTGATCAGATTGAGTGGATGGTTCGGTAGCTGTGTCTGTCTCAGTGACTCCACTGGAGTCAATCACAAGCTTGTGCTTTTCTTTCTTCTTGTCCCTTGTTAAAGTGGGGCCGGAGCAGCGGAGCTGTGCTCAGGGGTGATGCTAGTGTTTCTTGTCATCTTTGTTGGGGCTTTTGAAAAGCCTTGGTAGCATGTCAATTATATATGATGGGTGGAAGCCTAATATTCTGTGATAATTAGAAGGGAAGTCTAGTGTGAAATCGGATTAGAGCTCGGCATTACAGTCCAGGATTCCTTTGGTAGTTGGTTCAGAGGAAGTCATAAAACTCTTTTAAAGATGACACAAGCCGAGCTAGAGGGAAGAGGCAGAGCACAAGGCTGAAATGGTGGCCCGGCTCACTGCTCCCCCAGTAGTGTTTGCCTCACACTCCTCCACTAGCCCAGCTTACCCCAGCCCGTTTTGTCCCATGGAAGCAAAGTCCAACAGTAATGTTTCAGACCATGAACTGCTTTTAGCTTGTTTACTGAGCTCCAATGAAGGGCTAGACTGTGTACGGGAGTGTTTTAAAGAAATAACTCCCCTGCCTCCCAGCAAACCACTCCTGAAAGTTTATCTAGTTCTACGGCTGGGTATATTTTAGGTATGAACTTGATCAAGGCGAGGAGAAACAGTCTGGGAAAGCATGTTAGACATCCAGAAACAACATTTTGAAAAGGTCTTGAAAAATTGTTCGGTGAAGGGAACTAGTTTTCAAGATCACAGAACCCCTGAGTTTGTGCTGCACATCTACTCATTCGATGAAAACTTGTTTTCTGACACATTGCAAAATAGTTACTTGATTTGGAAGAAACTCTGTGTGCCTGAAGTCTGCTAAATGTGGTGTTTCTGTAATGGCTTAAATCATAAGCTTGCAAGATTACCTTTCTGAGCACATTTCCTTGGATGTACAGATGGTAACATCGTGTACCATTGCATTTCTATCTTTAAACCACCACCTCCGTTCCCCAGAGGTGTGCTGCTAACTAGCCAAGGAGCAAGCTTCTTCTGTAATTTTGGTCCCTCGTTTCCCTCTCTGTATGCATATGTAATATAAAATAGAGAAAAAGTCTTGCTGCAACAGGCCAGGAGAAAGATCTGCAAATCCATGACAAGCTGCAGCGATGGTACACATATGTGGTAGATATTTGGAGTCGTTCTCTGCTACTTAAGCTCTTTTTGCCATGCAGCCCCCGACGTGATGATTGCACACCCTGCCAAACAATTCAATAAAAAGCCTAACTTGAAAGGAAGCTGTGGCAGAGTTATATTTTTGCTGTGCTCACATGGTGATAAATTACAAAAGCTGCCGAGTCTTTAACACTCATCAGTAGATGAAGAGTTGCCTTGTATGGGCATTGTTTGATGAGTTTTAACTTGGGAAATAATTATTGCCGAATGTGTCCTTGACAGTGAGCGCACACAATGAGTGTTCTTTACATAATATACATAAACATTAGATCTCTGTTTAAGTGGGCCTAAATACTGATATTTTTCACTCCTTCTCCTTAAAGGAGTTCACTGCCAGTTGGAAGGACAAAGAGCGTTGTCTTTGGTCTTGGCTCTAGGTTGGTGTTTCTGTGTGCACAACTGGTCCATGCTCATGTGGACCACTGGCAGCGGCTGATTTCCAGACTTCATTGTTATCATTCCACTGCATGCCCTGGATTTAGCACTGTTGGGTTCTGAAGCTGTTGTCTGATGATGCCATGCTTTGGGGTCTGTCATGGAGGCGCAGGCAGTTTCTGACTGCAGCCACTGACCGAAGGGGCATGTGATGGATCCATCACCCAAGCAGGCGATGGCACACAGGGGTGTTGCGTTGCTCTCCCTGCAGACTTGGGATGCTGAACAGATAGCTCTGCTAGCTGTTTTAAAACCAAGGCTAGATATGAGATTTCTCGCAAACTGTGTCAGTGCCTGTTGCTTTGTTCGGCAAGGACATATTCTCAGGGATGCAGAGGTGCTAGGGACAACCCTCATGGGAAAACTGTGGCCCCCAGTGTCTTCCAGTGACTTTCCATTGGTATCTCCCACTGTGACATAAGCAATCTGCAAGAAGAGCAGCCCCCAGCCCTAAACTTCATGTTTTTTAACACTGGGTAACACAGTGCATCCTCCTACAATTAGCACTGAGTAGCCGGAGCTGCGCAGCTCCAGACAGAGCTAATTCTTGATCACAAGCCAAGACCACATAGTGCTGACATGACTGAGACATATCTTCCATAATTAGATTGCTTGGTCATTCATTTTTTAATGTCTGAGTCGCATTTTAGAGCATAATTTCTTAATGATCAACCAAATGGGTTCTGTGCAAGCTTGATTTACTATCAGTAGTGTTATCCTTGCTTGGCTTTGCACGTATGTCCCAGGGAGGCACTGTGCAAATCTGGGATTTGGAGGGGGGGGGGTGTGTCAAAGAAAAATGATTTTGCTTTGTAACTGTTAGTTGTATCTGTGCAATACACTGGGCTTTTATTTATTATAAATAAATTGGAGTAGTTGTTAAAATAACTGTTTCAGGGATCCCAGGGCATCTGTGGACAACTTCAGAAGTGTCTGCAAAGTGTAACTATGAAAAGAAATCCCACTATCAGTAGGTTTAAATCTGCCAAGCAGGGGAGAGGCCCTCCAACACAAAAGACTGGGAAGTATGTAAATTGTAACCACCAAAGGTGGGCATGCATCATGGAAATGGTACTGAAATCATGAAGTGTATTTCAGATAAAATATTTCGAACATACCTTCCCCCCACCCCCAAAGAAATTTAGGAAAAAAACCCCTAAACTGTTACAAGAGCTTTGAAATAAAATTATTTTGACACCTTGAAACTAGCTGTCACTCTAGCTGTAATTATCGCTTCCCTGCTATTTATGTTTCCTGTTGTGTCAAAGAGCCTTAGTCCTGTGTTGGAACTGGAGCAAAGAGATTCAAAGTGAAATAAAGCGGTGGAGCTTGGGCACTTTCTTTTTTTAATGCTTCCTAGTAAGGCAGGCTCGTAGAGGAATGCCTGGGCATGCTCCAGGATGGATTTGGTGGGCAGGAACCAAAAATCCTGGGTGCACCTCTTCTTCTTTTTCCGATGACTTATCAAGCTATATGCAGCTGCATCCCTTGGTGCTGCACCCCTTAATGCCATGTATTTGCTGCTGGAGGTGCTTCTCTGAGACAGAAACAAGTAGAGTCGCTGAAAGGAAAATATATCTGTAGGGAGAGATAGCAAGATTTTTCTGTGTTTTCTGAAGGTTGTGCCTAAGCAATGCTGCTTCCCGTAACAGACTTTGAGCTTTCCATAATTCAAGAGCAGCAGACGGTCTTGTGCAATAAATTAGTTGTGACAGAATTATCTGTTGGTCAAGGTCTCTCAGTAATGCCAGGGAAAACAAACAAACCCTGTAGTGCAAAAGGAAAATAGATTTAGGAGGAGAGGTTCTTAGGAATTATATATATATATATATATATATATATATAGCTAGATAAAAAAATATTTATATCTTATTTTAAAATGGTCCTGAAGTGTCTGAAAGGAGAGATACTAACATTTCTGGGCTAGAAAGTCATGCAAAGGTTCAATAGTTGGGCAAATGATGTTGTTATGAGAACTTGCACAAGGCAGGCAGAGGAGCAATCCTCGTGTTAGCCATGGGCAGGCTTTGTTTTGCACCATGCTTTTGTTGCTCTGAACCCACTTGTGATGTTCTAGGAGGTGGGGTGGCTCTTCAGTACGTGCATGGTTCACAGCCTGTTGTGTGAAGAGGTTATTTTCTGTGCAGGGGGCTGACAAGCCCTTTGCAGCTCTGGCAGTGAGTCTCTGAGTCTCGGTGGTGGTTGGAGGTTGTTGGTGGCTTCCAGGGTGAGAGCAGGTAGGGAGGAGCCTTCACTTCTCCATCTGCTTCCTCGGGATGAAGGATAAAGTTTGGCAGCGGGGTGTGAAATGGGAGAGAAGGCAGCAGCTTACATGTAGGCTGTGTCTTTTAAAATACCATCTGACTTGGAAGGATGAGTTTCTCAAACTAACTGCTTGTTTTGATCATATCTTCAGTGTTGACAAAGATTTGCACAGTTTGCCCAAGTTTGAACCACTTTAGCATAAGCCCACCTGCCTGTGATGGTGCTGCGTTGTGGGACCTGTCAGAGAAGCTGGAGCTGAGGATTGTTAGGCGAAGAGTTTATCTTGGCCCACAGAACTTGACAGCAGCATTTTATTGGCAGTGCTGGAAGAGGACAGCTTCATCCCACACTGCAGCAAGACGCTCTAAAAGCAAATTATATGGGGCCAGATCCTATGCCCAGATTGTCTTGTGAAATTTTGAAATGGAACTATGGTAGATACTGAAACACTTTACAATTCCTCTGACTAAGCCAGTTTGAGCCAGATTACTCTTAGGAGAGAATTATCTTTCAGGGTGAAGAAAGAAAAATGTGTTTGAATTCTCCAAAAACAAATACCCAATTTTGCCCAGGATGATGACAGAAAACTGTAAAATTAGGAGCTGGGAAATAAAAAGCTTTTTCATGAGCTGTTGCATAAAACAATATATTTTAATATCAGTGTTAACTGTGCTTCTGAGAGAGATTACTACTTCTGTGGTAATTGGAGGTAGGGAGGTGAAGAAAAAACGATTTATCTCTACAAAAAGGACCATTGCCATTGATATTGTGTTGTGTATTAACTGAATGAATTGCAAGTAATTAAAATACTCAGCAAAAACTTCATGGCAGATACCATAGTATATACAGGTCAATTTGCTGGGTCTGTGCAAGATGAGTATCTGTTTATTCCATTTATTAACTGAATAAATAAGAGGACACTTTTTAATGTTCTTGCAGAAAGACAAGGTGAGGTATTTACATGTATTGCTGTAAAGTTCCTCTACAGAATCAGGTGTTGATATGCCTGGTCCAGTGCTCGCAGAGAGGGGGATCTCCTTGAGAGTAGATGGTGCTGCGGGTCCTTGCACCCCCTGCCTCGCAAGCCAACCTCTTTGCCCTTGCACAGAGAATTCTTTTAACTCGGGATATTTTCTCTCTGCTTTTCAGGTGACCACTTGAAAGTCTGCTCACAAGGCTACACATGCTGCTCTCAAGAAATGGAGGAGAAGTACAGTCAGCAGAGTAAACACGACTTCAGAAATGCCGTCGTAGAGCTTAGCAATCACCTACAGACCATGTTTAGTTCCCGATACAAGAAGTTTGATGGTAAGTGCAGAGACCTTGAACTTGCTCTCCTTGGGATAAAATGTAAAAAACCCCCATCCTGTTGTTCTCTGTGCAGTTGTTCTGCTCTGCCTCTCCCTTTGCTGGGGAAGTTCATGACTCATGGCTCGGAGGGCAGAGCATGCCATGTTTTGCAATCCCCTGAGAGAGAAATATTTGCTGGTTATGGTTGCTTGCTTCCCAAAGAGAGAGATCTTTCTGATTAATCTTTTGAAAAACCATTTTGCCTTTAATGTAAGATTGCAGTTAGTTTTGTTGGTACATCCCCGCAGCACGTGTAATTGTAACGTGCACATCTTGCAACTGATCCACAAAGATGCTGATCTTCCCAGTGTGTTGTGAACCAACAGGAATTGTACCATCTCACTTAACCTTTGGGCTAAGAAGAGCAACCCATAAATACAGAGCTGGTTTTATGCAGAGGCCGAGGGTTCAAGTGTGATGCAGGGTCAGAAGCAAAATGAACAAAGTCTCGGCTGATTTCCCATCACTCAAGTGACGCTAACTGCTGACTGATAAGCAAATGACTGGTCTTGGCACTGCCCTCCGATCCGCAGTGGTGTCCCGTCAGACTGGGTCTCCATAAGGCACGCCTGGCTCATGGGAGCTGCAGGAGGAAACTCCCTCCGGAGGTAGCTGGCACACATCCTTCCAGCGTTGCCCACCTTGCAGCTGGGCACCTTTCTTTCGAGAACACCTCTTGCAGACAGCCAAAGTTAATGCCTAGGCATTGGGCACAGCACCCATCTGAGATCTGAGTACCATCTCTTGGTTTTGTTGCTGAACTCTTGGTCGTGGCAGTTCCTGCGGGGCTCTGCAGGTGCCTCTCTGCTCCTGGTCACTGCGGCCCCTGTGCTTTGGGATCCCTGGGAGGGAGGAGCAGAGCATCAGGCTCCTGCATGGGTTGTCCTTGTTGACTGGGGGAGTGAGATGACACCCAGTTGAGCATGAAAATGTCTGCAGCGTCAGATGGACTGCATTGCTGAGACTGTGTACGAGCAGAACAACAATCATCACTGTCTGGTAGTAGAGGGCAATTCTACCGCACAGTTCCCCAGACCATTTTCTCCCTTGTTCAATCATTGGTTCAACATCGATTTTCTACTAATACCACAAAGTCTGTGCCTTGAACCTCCCAGGGACCTCCTCTACACTACTGCAGCAGGTAGCAGCTCCTTTCTTTCAAAAGGGATTGGCACTTGGGTGAGTGAAAAAGTCCCTGGGTATGAAATTGCAGTGAGTCAAAGTAGAATTACGCAATCATCTTGATAGCATCTAAATCTGCTAGCTAAATATTTCCCTCTTAACCTCTGTTGTCTCTACCTGCTGGTACACCAAACGGGTGATAGAGAGGGAACCAAAGTGTCTAGACTTGCAAGCTTATTAAATGCAGAACAAGACACTTAATGAAATCCAGCCCATAGATAAGCCCTTTCAAAGAGACCAGAGGAACAGCATCTGCTTCACCTTAAATGAACGACGAGGCTTTCTGAGATGCTGCATTGAAAACAAAGAGCATGCATGGTTCACTGTATTAGCATCCCTGACGCGGTGCAGACGTCTTTCTAGGTGTGTCTGCCTGTTTGTAGGGTGAGAGATGGCTGCAGGGCTTCATGACAGTGGGGGGGATATTAAACTAAGCTGAGCTGGATACCTGTCAAAGCACAAGGCTTCAAAATGGGTGAGCTTTGATAGGGAGCTCTGTATAAGCAGTTTTGTTTGTGCTGCATGGTTCTTCCATCAGCCCCTCACAGCATGCACTGTGCTGCTCTCACCCTGATCTTAGCCCTGGGACTCCTTCACAGGCAAATCTGGAAGGGGATGGTGTGATCCTGTTCCTGGAAGCTGGATTTACTGTGCCCAGCCCGTTCCTGAGGGGTGTTTCTCTGCCCTGTACGAAACTACAAAGGAGAATTAGCAACCTCCTCAGCTTGTACCAAAACCTAATGGCCCCGTCTTTGAGCGTTTGCTAATACCAGATCTAAATCTTCATTTGCTGCAGCCAAAACTGATCTAGGGATTTTTTTTAATCTTACCTGGGGTGGAAGCAGGGATTAATTTACTACTGTCCTCCATCATTTACCTCTTGGAAGACTTTTAATCATGACTGCCTCTCTCCCTCCAGCCCAGTCACTGGAGGCTGAAGATGCTTCTTCTTCAGCAGCACTCTTGTTGGTGGCTGGGACAGGTTGAGGAGTTCCCCTCTGAGGTCATTACTCTTCTGTAAGAATTTGGGAGTACCATACCCTAGACTGCTGTGGTGGTTTTGTTTAAGAGCTTGTTGAGTGATCGGCTGCGTATGGTGTGGCATTTCCTTCCTTTGGTCCTGGTGTTTGGTCATCGGATCAACTGTGGTCAGTTCTGCCTTGCACATTTGAGTTCTCCTTGTCCAGTGTAATTCTTCCCACACTTTTTGAGGTAATGTGCCCAAACTATGGGAAGGAGAGACAATAAAGACCTATATATTTGTCCTGACCTCTAGGGATGAGACTGGAAGAACATGTGGTCCCTTCCAGAGCTCTTCTTTTGCATGGGCCCATGCTCTGATTTTAGTGTTTGCAACTCTTTAGGACTGCCTCATTACTAGTAGCTGAATACATTCAAGTGAAAATAAAGCTGACACAAAAGAGCTGTGCACCTTCCTCTGTTAAACAAGAAATCCTCAGTGCTACAGCTGTGTAGAGGGACTGAGCAGGCAAGATGAGTTATTGCAGAGACTGAATTCACTTCACTTATCTGGTCTTCCGGCAAATGGGACAAATGCTCCTCTTGCAGGGTGACACATCCCCGTGCTATGAAATACCACTCCAGGATGCAGCTCAAGCAGCAAAGTATGTCCTCCAGCTCTCTGGAAATCTTTGTTGCAGGTTCTCTGGCTGCTAATCTCAGCCTTGACATTCAGGTCCAAGAGGAGAGGCAAACCCGAGCTGCCTCCGTTATGTGCGTGACCTTTGCAGCAGTTGCCACTGCAAAAGGACAGTCAAAGTGGAGGCACTTTTGCTGTGATGCCCTGTGGCTTTTGGAGTGTTTGCATCAGCTGTTGCCGGAGCGCTGTGTGCCGTTGGAACTGTTGCCAGAATTGCTCTGATCTGACACAAAAGCTGTACGGAAATGGATTATCTCCTCTTAATCGGGAGCATGGAACAAGCTGCTGATTATCCGTCCCCAAAGGGCTGACCAGAAGTCATTTCGGCTCTTAATGCGTAATGTGACAGCGTCAGATCCTCCTGTGCGTGTTCCGTTTGCAGGCGCTGGGAGAAGACTGGAGCTTTGGAGTCGCATATCTTATATATCCTGTCTAAATGTTTGCTTACAGTACAGCTATGTATGCTCCTGGGGGTCCCTCCTTTTGTAATTTAAACCACTAGCCTGATCCCAGTGTAGCAGTAAGGTATATATTTTCAGCAGTAAGAGAAATACTTTTTTGATAAAATAAAAAAATACTTTGGGAGTTGTCAGATTCCCCATTGCTAGATATCTTTAGAGGTAAAGATTTGCTGTTGTTTCCAGCATACATGATCTCAGATACGTTTATGGGCTTCATTGAGAAATCAGTGGGTGAGATTCTCCAGCCATGTAAGCATTGCCCTCCGTGACAAGGACAGCCATGGGAAAGCCACAAAGCTGTGCAACTGTGGTGACTTCTTATGCCACAGAAGCAGCTATAGCAGTCAAGGCTTTAAACACCCCCACCTCCCCCCCACCTTTTTATTTTTTTTGTTAAATCTCCTTTGCCTTCTCATCTTCAACAGTTAGTGCCCTCCCCTTCCCTCTCCCAGGGATTAATAACATTAATAGGATTAATGGTGACATTAAGACTGCATAAATGCTCGGTCCCATTTATTAAACTCGAACTTTCACCTCTTTTGCCCTTTCAGGCTGAAGTTTTCCACGCCAGGGTCTGTGCTAGCCAAGCAGTCCTTCAGGGAAATTGCTCAGCTGTTTTGAGGAATTGGAGCAGGGACAGGACATAGCCCATAACTCTTCAGTGTTTCCGCTGTTCTGTGGCTTCCTAGATAAGATATTCTTAGTTTTTTCTTATTAAAGACACCTTCTGAATCTCTTGGAAGGCATAACTGTTGTGCCAGGCCTTTTCTGGGGGGAGAAATGATTTTTTTGTAGGTTGATTGCAGAGTGATTGCGGGGGGCAGAGCCCCAAGCCCCTGTGAGCAGAGGGGCTGCTGAGCCTCTGCCCTGTGGGGCTGAGTCCAGCAAACAGCTGCTTGTTCTCCTGCCCCTGCATTTCACAAGTGCTTTTGCTGTTGCACTTAAACCAAGTCTTGTCCCTTTCTTCTGTGTGTTCCGAATTTAGGGAAGGCAAGCAAGCTTCTGCAATCCTTGTTGTACAGGAATGGTATGTACAGGAGACAAATGTGAGATGGTCTGTCCCCAGGCTGGGCTGGCAGTAGGTTTGGTGTTCCCAGTGCCTAAGTGACAGAAGGATTTGTACAAAACGGTATAGCCTGAGCCAGCATCTGGGAAGCTATTAAATGCCGAGAGTCCTGTTTCTGATCCGCCCGGACTTTTCCATTATCATTTAAGATAAAACAAATACAGAAGTGTAAAATGAAACCCCTTTGTGACATTGAGAGGAAAGAAACCAAATCCAGGCAGCAGGAGCCAACTAGGGGTCCCAGAGACTGTGGTGCACCCACTGCTCTGCTTCACAGGGACTGGGTGGAGAGCATGGAGAGGAACCCCTGCTTATGGGCTCCATGTTTATGTTGGGCAGAGTAGCCACAGGTATAAAGCACAATCGTGCCATGCATCTTTGAAGCATCCCAGGGTGCCCTTGATCCTCTAGTGCGAGCCCTGTGTTACTCCTGGGTGCGTGAATTACTTCTAATAACTGGCTTATGACTGAGTCTGAGTGGCTAGTTGCGGGGGGTGGAGTGTTGGCCAAATACCTTCCAAACTCTGCTGAAACTGGGGAAAAGCCCCTGGAATCTCATTTCTGAATTTTTGTTGTTCAGATAACCGTTGGCTTCCAGCCACCATCTCCAGGTAGAAGTTAGAGGGAGGTGTGCCGAAACAGTGGAATGCATGGCTGGGAATGAGGCAGAAGGAACAAGGGAAAGCTTTTGGTGGTCTCTTCTCTGCTCCTCCAGTGTGGAGGCAAAAGGTGAAAGACGAGCCCTGCAGGTGCCAGCCTACTGCTCCTATAGTTAGAATTTGGCAGACCATCGGGGCGCTCTGCCTTACTGAAATAACTGCCCTTTGGGGACCTTCATCTCACATTAACTCTTTTGGAGTAACTTAATTGAAACTGACTGCAAGAGTAGAGACCCGGGACCTCATCCTGCTCATGTGCCAGGGCCTGCCCGTGTCCATGGCACCCAGGACTGTGGGGTTAGTCCTGGCTGCTGGTGCATTTATCTCTGCAGGAGGCAGCTCCAGGTATTGTGGCACAGCAGCAGCGCTGGGAGTAGAGACCTGGTGGACCTTTGATGCTTGCTGTGCCACAGCTGCATGTGTTTGTGCTTGTGAATAAATCTATGTGGTGGAGAGCTCTACCATTACAACCCATCCTCTGGTGAGTGCTCTGACTGGATCATTAACATAAAGGTAATAGAGTGGTTTTGTCTATCTGCTGCCACTCGCATCTAGATGAAGGCACAGCCTCATTCTTCCTTCTCCAGAAAGGGATGGTGCCAAACCTCATACCAATGAGGACAGAAAATGGTAGGAAGATCCCTTAAATTTTGCAGAAGCAGTTGCTGAGAGACAGTCCTTCAGACTTTGTTTTGGACCTGTGGTTACCCAGGGTAGGGTTGGAGTGATTTAGGAGAAGGAGGGAGCAACACCAACACAATTCCTTTAGAAAGTCCCACTTGTGGGCTTTTGTTTGTGTTTTCCCACTCGCTGCTACAACAGTAATGAAACAAATTGTCTGCTGTCTGTACCTTGGAAGTTTATTCTTTGTCTTCATGTAACTGGCTCCTCTCCATCTGGAGATTTTTAAGGAGGTACATAAACAGCTGTGATTTTTAGTCTTGTCCGTTGAGAAGGGTGAATCTTGGCTGACAGTTGCAGGGACCAGACCTCTGTTTTGGGAGGCTCAGAAAGATTCTGAGGTCAAGTTATCTCAGAAGGAGGAGATCTCAAAGCCTGGGAGGCTCCTGCCCTGCAGTTTGAGGGGGGAACTACCAGAAAAAAAAAAAAAACCCCAAACCAAAACCCCAAAAACAAAACAAAAAAAACCCCACCAAGCAAAATGTGCAAAACAACTTTGTGTATGGGCTCGGAGGGATCAAACAGTCTTCTGCCATCTCAGGTCCAAGCAGTTCTGCTGTTAAGATCACAGGTAAATTGCTCTTACCCTTTTAGTTTTTTCCCAAAAGCAAAGACGTGGGCAACAGGCTTTATACTTGGCTACAGGAAACGTGCCTGGTGCTCTCTGGTTACTAATTGCTGTCAACCAGTCAATGAGCTATTGTTTGTCTGTTTAAAATTAACTCTCTCTTCCTCTTCCCTGCACAAAGGAGCCACCTAGCCTATCCCTGGGCTCAGATTGCTTGCATAGTACTGGGAGCTGCTCCCCTGGATGCCCGTTGAGTTGGTGGTGTTTTGGGGTCTTGTGGTGGGCTTGGGGCTGTGATACTCTGCTGGCACAGAGCTGGAGCTATTTCGTTAGTGTTAAATGTACTGTAATGTCTTAGTGACCAGCCGTTTGTGTGCTGGATGAACAAATAAGAGAGGTGGCCCTATCTGGAAGAGCTCTCCATGCAAATAGAACAAGATGAGGGGAACTGAGGTAACGGGAGCAAGAAAGGCATCCCCACCATTCAGCCACACGGGCCCTCTTCAGTCCCTTCAACAGCAGTAGGAAGGGAGGCTGAGAAGAATATGTATGTGTGAATACCTTACTGAGTGTCCCAGAAAGCTCCTCTGAGTTGGGGGTATGCGGGAGGCATCCTGAAGGAGCTCACTTTCAGATTTTGCAGGTGATGTTTGCTGGTTTGGGTGGGAAGTTGGTGTCTTGGTACTGAATGGACGTGGGTCAGCAGGCTAAAGCAGCTGAGAAATAATAGATGTGTTTGAAAGGTCAGTTGAAATTGAGGAATGGGTGCAGTGAAAATTAGACATAGTGGGGGAGTGGAGGGAAGAGCAAGCAAATGGAGGGAGAAGGAGAAGCCGCAAGAGAGGTGTGTTGGGGAAGATGGCTGTTGAGTCATGGTCATGAGAAGGAGGAGGATGGAGGAGCTGGGAATGAAGGACCTGCTGCTCGGCGAGGAGGCAGCATGGGAGCAGCAAGAGAAACCCTCTATAGCTGACCCAGAGTGGGATGCGTGAGCAGTGATGGTCCCTGGAAACGGACGAGGAGGCTCTGAAGTCTGGGCTCATCCTGCTGTGTGGGATGCAGCCGAGTGGGATGGACCAAGAGGGGAACAAGAGCATTTCTGCTGTCACCGCTTTACTAATTTGTGGGACAACTGCTACGTGCAGCAGGATGCGATGTGCTGCTATTTGCTTCTTGAATCACAGACAGCAATCTCTGTGCTGCTTTTTTCCTCCTCTGTTGCTTCTTGTTCTTTTAACAAGCTTGGTCTCAGTGTGATGGTGGTGGTCTCGTGTGGTGTGTTGTCTTCTGTGCCCTGCTCTTCTGGGCTTCTGCCAGCCCCAGGGTGTAGATGAAGATTATGCTCTTGAGCCCTCCAGAAACAAAAACTTCTAGTAATCCTGTTTTTTGGTGTTGTGTTGTTTTTTTTTTTTTTCCTATGAAGCTGCAGCCCAATTGTTGTTATTGTCTTGAAACCTTTCATCAATCAAGCAAAGTTTGGGGAGATGTTGTCCCTTTCAGCTTTCCAAGGTTCACATGTCAGGGCTGTTGCTGTGTCACTGGCATGATTTAAGCCTGTACTTCTTCAAACTCCGTGGAAGAGTTCTTCCCATGTCAGTAAGTGCTAACACATGTTTGAAAACAGGACAGAGAAACAGCTTGTGGATTTGCCCTGCCCTTCCTGAGTTCATATTCAATAAATGTGTTAACACTCTGTATTCATCGGTTTCTCAACACTTCTGGAAAAAGGTTGTTAAGCTATGGTTTGTTTTTCCCTGGTGGAAATTACAAATGCAGTATATGCAATAAAGGAAGTGAAGGCATATTAAAAGTAATGAGGCACATTTAGAAAAAAAATATCTCTTTTTCCTTTGGAGTAGGTGGCATGGCTACGGATGGCTTCACCTTTGAGGTGAAAAGAGCTGTGAAACATTTGTCTCTTTTCCTCCAAATTCCTTTTATCTGTCTGGATTGAATTTTTCTTTGGATGGTAGGAGCAGCTGCAGGGTGGAGTTTGCATCCACAGATGCACCTCTGTGAAGGCGCTGGACGGTGCCGGTGCTGGCCCCTCCACGGCGCAGCCTTTGGGGCCGCAGCTCGGGCAAGAGTGTTCGTCTGGGAATCCATCTTGCTGTTGTGGACATTTTATGAGTAAACCATTTTATGAGAAGATATAATTAATGTCTTTGTGGCAGTGTTCTCCTGTACACACTAGAAAGCATAATTGTCTATACAGACAAGAAAATTAAAGGTTTCGGTAAGACAGATGGTCCTTAATTAATCATAATCTGGACAACATATTAAGAGTATACCTGAAAAGCTGGGTAGCAAATTATCTGAAACTAATTGTGCCCATAAAAATTCAGCATGTTCCCTCTGCATGCTTGAGCCTAGTTTTATTTGGTTTTTAAGGTGTGTTGAGTAATTGCATGTCTACCTGCTATCTGTTTGCATAGTTAATTTGGAAACCTCAAACAGAATAAGGCCAGTTGAAAACACAGCTCTAATCTAAGCAAACATCTTGCATGGGAAATGTAGCATGTCCGGCAGCTTTTGGGAGCAGAAAGGTGCGTGGTAGCCCTGGTCTCCTTTTGGAAGGACACCAGCACACCTGAACATGGCCAACAGACGGGCATCTGTAGAGAGCATGTTGGCTCAACAGCTTTGCTGAGCTCTGGGACAAGACTCTGCCTTTTTTGCACTCTAGTTAAGGTTTCCTCTGCTCTATAATATGTGGGGTTTTTTGGTGCTGAGCCCTGGATCGCTTATGGTTTGACTCTTTGCAGTTGCTGGAAAAGGAGCAAGTGGAGTGTCATTTGTGAAATTATTCTCTGAAATAAATGTGCTCAGGAAAGTCAAGGCAAAACTTTCCACTCCTACGGTGGTCAGCTGTTGGTTCAGCCCCGAGGGCTCCCTGCCTGGGACATGGCTGGAGGGGCAGAGGACACCAGTGCTTCGCTCCTGCAGAGGGGCAGCCGGTGCCAGTGGTGGCAGTTCTGCTGCTTCTTCCTTTGTCGCCAGCGTTCATAGGGAAATGCCAAACCTGCCTGTGGGTGAAGGGGAACATGCCCCTTTGATGTGTTCATCTAATTTCCAGGTGATGCCTTTGATTTAGGTAGGAGTGTGTCCTACAGCAGTAGGCTTTCCTCATCAAAAGCCCTTTTGTATGAAAATCCCACTCTTAATATATCTGACAATGTTAGCATGATGAATAGGAAAATGTTGCATCCCTTCTTACTTTAAAAAATTATATCTTCAGATGAGACCTGTGAATCCAAGATGAAAAAAAATGTTGGGTACAAAAATCCAGGGAAGTGGATGTGTTGTCTGGAGGTGGGATTTGCCCTGTGTGTGCCTCGCAGTGGGTGGAGTGATTGTGTTTCTTCAAGTAGCTCATGTATCCATAATGTGGAAGAAAGGTTGTTCGGAATTATTCTGGCAGTGGAAACTGATGTCATGTGGAAGCACCTTGGGGAGGTGCAGTGCTCTCCTCTGCTGGGTTACTGGCAGGGCTGGTCTGCCCTCAAGCTGCAAACAGGTAATACATCTTATTACCTGCAAAAAAGGAAATTGCCAAGTAACTGTGGTTGTTTCCCACTGTGCTCTTTTATGGAAGGGTTTGTTCAAAAGCAGATTTTTTTTTTTTTTTTCTCTGGACTCTTATTGAAGAAATACCAGATATGGCATATCCAGTCTTTCTTGCAGTATCATGACATCTCTAGGCTTTTCTCGAGTGTTGGGCATTGAAATTCTACCCTGAAATTCAAATATGTTGAAAGAATAAACAGAGCCCAGAGCTGTAGATTGCCTGACTGCAGATTACTGCCTTTTCTATCTCTAAAAGTTAATTGCATTGGAAATGTCATCTTCTTTTGAGCATCAAAGTCTGTAGCGTCCACGGGATTTATTTTGCAATACAGACAAACTTTAAACTTTCTCCTTGGCATTAGGAAGGATTTTGTGCCTCTGGTCCCACTGGGCAGCTCAGCTGTGCTCTGTGAACAGCAACGCTGGTACCCTCACCCCCACATTTGTCCTCCTGAGCATCACCCCAAGCAACACGATGACTTTGCATCAGCAGGGCTTTGCTGAGATGGGTTGAGCAGTAAAATGTGGACTTGCTCCTGTATCAGGTTGGACCAGAGCTGGCTGAGCCATGTTAGCCCAACACCTTGTCTGTGGTTTGTCCTCTCTGTGTAACCCGGACATCTCTTCACGCTCTGCTCTTAGCTAGGAGAACCAGGGAGACCTTCAAGCCCCATACTTCTCCCCTGGGACAGTTTGTGAAGTCCTTCCTGGCTGTGTGTGTGCCTATGCCTGTTTGTCGACAGAGGGGCCAGACCTTGTTCTGGGAGTTTAAACAAGATAACTGGAGGGAAAAAAGAGCCTGCCATCCCTCCAGATAGCAGCGTCTCAGAGAGCACCGGCAAAGTATGATTTGTCGTCTGTGAAAAGTGTTTGCATTTGACAGCTTTTCACAGGAAGCTTGTCAGAGTGATAATTTAATGAGTACAGATTGCTTGCAACACAGCTGTAAAACGTGCTTTTACAGTGCTGTAAAATAAGCAACCGAGGCCTTTGTGTGTTTGCTTTGTTTGAGAACAAGTCAACTTCTAATACAAATGAAAGGTGGTCATTTATTTTACCCAGCAAACAGTCAAGACGTAAGAGAGGGACCTGCCATTTTTCTTCTTGTGGTGGCAAGGTTAATGCTGGGTTACGTTGGTGTTTGCTAATCAGCTTGTTTCTGTGAAGGGGAGAATTAATATCTAATTAGATGCAGGGAGTTACTAGTCAGATTAGCGTTTAAGTCAAAAAAAGGGCTTTTAGGCTTTCTTCTCTTCGTTGCAGATGTCTGTGCCCGTGGTTTGCACAGAGGACATCTCAATATTCCTTCCTGTGGCCTAGCTGATTTCTTGGTGGGGAGACAGAATCTGAGGATGCAGACTTATAGTATGCCAACAGCTAGAGTTCTGTATGTGTGTATATATATATACACATATATAAAATTTAGTCCTTGCTGCTGACCAGGTTAAGTGTGCTGTGCATTGCATGGAGGAGGATGTTGCCATGCACGTCCCGCTGCTGCGTCCATCCCTGCTTGCTGGCATGGGGTGGCATCCCTGCTGCTGTGCTCGGCATCCCTCGTCCCCACCTTCCCACCCTTGTCCCCGCTCCAGGAGCCTCGAGGTGCCAGCGGGACCACCCGTGGGCCGAGCCCCTGGCGCCAGTCACCAGGACATCCCATCCAGCGCGGTTTGGTGATGCAGGTGCGTGCTGCTGGGGAAGCTTAGCTGGGTGGGAGGGTGGGTGCCGACTCTGCTGTGGACATGCAGCCTCCTCTGTCCTCTTCCCCTTCTTATTTGGAAAGTGGCACTTGAGAACGGGTGTTTTCTGCCTATGGAAATGCTGACTGGTGCTCAAGCCAGAGACAACAGCTTATTGTGCGTCTGTGGTGCCTCCTTCGGCAGTGTTTTGTTGGGGTTTTAGAAGTGGCTGGTTTTGGTGGAAAGTTTTCATTTCCTTTATTTATCTTTATTTTGGGCAAGGAAAGCTTCTGGCTGGAAAACTGCAGGTGCACAGGTATTTGCTGCTAATTAGATTGCCTTTTTTTTTTTTTCCAGGATAATTAATGAACATACCTGGTTCTAGCCCACATGAAAAATTGCTAAGAGATTAAGTGCTTTAAAACCTGGATACAATTTATTCAACTTCCACTTTGGAGTGCAACCAGTGAAATGAGTTTGGGCAGGAGAATAAATTGGTTATGGTAATATGGATGTATTACTTGAGATAACTTTCCTGGCTTAAAACATTGCTTTGGGGTCCTTTAGACTGATGGTTGGGACCGTGTAAGAGATTTCCCATCGATATAATTTCAAAATCTTATTCTTTTTGAAGAGTTTGCTGATGCATCTGCCAGCTCTTGTGCCTGGCACAAAAGTATTTAAATAAACAACTTATTTAGTGGTACTAAAAGGTCTGAGCAAAGGAAGGAAGTGAGCCTTCAAAATGATTAAGTGAATTAGAAATTAATATACACCAAGCTAATCTCTATAGTATAAACTCAACAGAAAAAAATCTTCCTGGAGAGGAAATGCCAGTCATGGGAACGAAAGTGGAGGTTCCTGCTGATATTGGACAGAGGACGTGTTGGGTGTTTGAAATCAATCTCTTCTTCCCTGGATCATTTCTCTTGTGCTCCTAAGAGGCTGCATTATATACAGCCATGTCAGGCACTGAGCCCCATGACTTTGTTCGTCAGGAACTCGAAGAATGTTTCAGTTTTTCCAGAAAATGTTTTCTGTGTTAGGCTTTGTTTGTACTGGAGCACTTTGAAGACGAAAATCTGAACTTCAGCATACTTTTAATACATTTTAACAAGGTTTAAATTCACACTGGGCCAAAATATTTCCCCCCCTTCCTTCTAACAACTTCTGGCTCTAAACATTACTCCTTTGAGGATTAAAAAAACCCACAGAGGCATGTTTTATTAAAAAATATTTATTGAATATGAGTCACAGAAAAGCAGAGGTCAGAATCCTCAATTGCTGGTGGCATGCATAAAATAATACGCTTCCTCGCCTGTGCTGTGCGTGGCGGTGGAGAGGCTGCGCCCGCTCCCCGGGGTGCTGGTGTCCTCCGCGGGGTTGGAGCAAATGGGCAGCAGCCCGGCATGAGCACCACCGGCACGTGGTGGTTTGTCCCGGTGGCACTTACCTTTGCTCTCTTTAGTTCCTTCCTAAGGCCACGTAGCGTGGAGTTTTGTTCCAAAATGGCCCAAATACATTTGGCTTAATGGACCCCTCCCCTATTTTTTATTTTAACTTGTCTACACCAAATCTCCAAGGCAGAGGCTTTGTGGTAGGGTAGTCTTTGCTTAGACCCATGTCCCAAGGCTTTGGTGGCACTGTGTTGGTGGGAGATATTCTTTAAACTGACCTAGCAGATGAATCCAACATGCCAGACATCATCAGGTCAGCTTCTTGTCAGCTTCGGAGATGTATGTGGCGATGGCACTTTGGCAGTGGCTGTTCTCCAGCACTGGGCTGTCTGGTGCTCTCAGAGGGTGAACCGAAGTGGGGATTTACTTCTAAAAAGTGATGAAACCCAAGGGTCCTCCCCTCCATCCTTTGTCATCTGAAAAATTTCTTGTCATTCTTGTGCCATGTGATTAGCCCTTGAATTTTGAGAAATTCTGGTTTAATTGTGGTTTGATTTTTTTTAATTTATTTATTTATAATTTTTTCTTTGATACTGCCACAAATGTCTGAAGCCAATCAGGAGCAATTAAGTAGAGACAGGCCCTGTCCTGAGAGCTGACAAAGTTGCAAGATGGGAGAAAGAGCCCCCAGGTGGATTTTTGGGTTTACTTTTAAAATATATTAAAATTTGTGTTTTTTGAGGCTAGTTTAGTTTATGATCATTTCAGAGAATGAATTGACAAGAACTGAAAAGAAAGACCCATTTGTGCAAAACATCTGTTTAACAAAAAACCCACATGTTTTTCTTTTTACTTTCTGATAGTCTTGTGCTTTGAAAGGACTTAAGATGGTTGAGTGGTAACATAAGAAACTAGTGCTTTTGTTGGTTTGGGTTTTTTAATTCTTTTTTTCTTTTCCATTTTGCTGACGTTTGTCATGGTATTCAGATTTGCATCAGAAGAGATTTCACCCATGCAAGTCTTCTGATCTGGAGAGAGGTTGGGAAGATTGGTTTATGAAGAATAATGAAAAATTTTGAGATATAGAAATTGTTTGAAAATTTTTAGGGAGTCCTTTAACCTTCCATTTCATTTGGGTGATGGTCTCATTGTGCTGAATTTTCCAGTTAAGCAATGACAGTGGTTGTAGAAGTGTGCGAACACACAACCCAGTGCCCATGTTTACCGTATCTTATCTTCCTCTTTTCTAGAGTTCTTCAAAGAACTTCTTGAAAACGCTGAGAAGTCACTGAATGACATGTTTGTGCGGACCTATGGCCGTTTGTATATGCAGAACTCAGAGCTGTTCAAGGACCTCTTTGTGGAGCTGAAGCGGTACTACGTGGGTGGTAACGTCAACCTGGAGGAGATGCTCAACGAGTTCTGGGCACGCTTGCTGGAGCGCATGTTCCGGCTGGTTAACCCCCAGTACCACTTCACAGACGAGTACCTTGAGTGCGTCAGCAAGTACACCGAGCAGCTGAAGCCCTTCGGGGATGTGCCGCGGAAGCTCAAGCTACAGGTGACGCGAGCGTTCGTGGCCGCCCGCACCTTTGCGCAGGGCCTCGCTGTTGCAAGGGACGTCGTGAGCAAAGTGTCCGCGGTGAGTTCCGTCTCATGATTATTCCCGTGTCCCATGGACCTGTGATGGGTAGCATCTTTCCCTGTTGTCCTCACTAGGTACCTAAAGGTGTTGGTGGTAGTTGAGCACAGGTGGGACCAAACTTCATCTATGTAGGTTGTGTTGTTGTGTGGTAGAGTCATGTTCTGGAGACACCACCATCCAGTGCTGCAGCCCAGCAGCAGGGATGTTCCCCAGGTTGATGCTGTCCTCCTGTCAGGAAGAAAAACGAGCAGGAAATTAAATACCTTCTGCATTGGAAATAACCATGTTTGCTTGTGTAATGACCTATCTTCAAATTACAGTGAGTCATGGATGCTATAGGCATCTATTATGGAGCAGATGATGATTTGCTCCTTGCTTCTAGGCACAGGGAGAGGCTGTTAGCGTGAGCAAACAGTACTTTTATGATAACAGTAAGCCAGAGCCGTATGCGCAGGGCAGGAGCCAGTTGTACTTAGTGCCACACATGCAGCATGAGTTAGACCTTAGACTTGTATGGTAAAGTCACTTTTTTGGAGGATCAAACAGATGTGATGTGTTGGTCACTTAAATGTTTAACTCTCTCTTCTTATAAACCACTTCAGAGTGGTTTAACTGGGGTGACTTTTCTTTTGACGTGAGATTTGTCTTTAATTTTAGCCTGAGTTGTATAGGGAACAGGTGTAGTTAATAATCCCCTTAAAGTGATTGTGTAAGATAACAAATATTAGCGATTTCCTTTTAACAAACTCAGCTCATTTCCTGTGGGCTATAGAAGATTTAGTATAATCATTTAATCGGACAGAGAGAGGTTTACTTCCTCTCTACCTGGTTACGGACTAATAAAATACCAGGCTGAAAGGGCAGGCAGTAGTTTGAATCACCCGAAGTGCTAGGAAAGGAGGGGAGGAAAAAAAAAAGAAAGAGGTAGTAAACCAGAAAAGAATAGCTGTTCAGGTACTCTTAGAAGCAGAATGCAATTCTGAAGGCAGCACAAGCAGCATTGTTAAGTGAGATGATAATTCAAATTGCTTTGATTTACAGGGATAATATTAAAATACTGTCTCTCTGGAAAGAAAAAAAAATATCTGCTTCTGTGTTAATTTTTCTTTAAGAGAAATGAGAAAAAGAGCCTGCAGTAAGCCTGCATGTGTGCAATAGGGCAGAGAATATTAGCAAGGAAAGAGTTGCCATACTAATATATCCAGGCTCCAGGACCAAGTTGTAAGTTAGCAGTGGCAGGTTTAAGGTCCTTGGACACCTTGAGTCCCCATTTAATAGTTACGACTCTTGTGTGAGGTGTGTCTGCGTGCTGCTCATTGAGGTTGAGGGTGGGTGCTCCATGGGTGATATGTGGGGTCCCTCTTACAAGACCACAAATCCTCCATCCTCAGGGATGCCATGGGAAGGAGGTGGGTGCTGGATGAGATCAAGCATTGTTTCTCCGTGCCAGGTCACTGGCCAAGCCTGCCGACCTCTTGGTTGGGGTTTCAAATTTGGTGGCTCTTGTTTCCAGCTGTGGGGCAGATACCATGGTCAGGGAATGGGTTTTTCACTGCTGGAGAGTGCAGATGAAGTACTCGGGTGGGAGGTCTGTCCGCTAAGCCCCAGTACGATTTTCAGGAATGTGCAATCACTTGATAGGCAGTAAACGTGCATGGATGAGAGATCGTGTTTATGCTCCATCTGCTCAGAATTCATCAAAACGTCTCCAGCCTTGACACGGGACCATGAGGGCTATGGTCCCCGCATCTGTTACGAATCAGAGTCGTGAACCCGAGGTGGCGTTGTGATTCCTCTTTCCCTTTTGAAGATCCTAGAGTGTAGAGTTGCCTTCAACTCTAGAATTAATTGCTCGAGTGTGGAAGGTTACCCAGAGACCCACTCAGCTGCAAAAATAGCTCATGTGCTGTGGACGATCACAGTTACTGCACCTTCCGCTTTGGTTTTGCAAATTGCACTGGAAATCCTGCAACAGATTGACTTTTCAAAGTGGTAGCAAAAGTCCCTGCTGCTGAATACCTAAGCTTTAGCTGCAGCAGTTGGAAGGCATAGTAATCTTTTCTGTAGTGTTTTAATCTCATTCAGTGGAAATCTAACATCACATTTCTAGAAGACACAATGGGAAATTCTATACGCAAGTTTAAAAGCTGATGTTTTTATGCCTGCTGCTCTGTGGTTGTGTTTTGGGGCTTCCCACATTACATATAGATTAGCCCAGCTTTGCTGAGCTCTATATAATGACTCTATTGACTTTTCTTCCTTACTATTTTTACTCAGGACTTGTAGTGGGATGACTGCTTATACCAGGGATTAACTTGAGGGATAAATCTTCTATTCTTCTTTATGAAAAAATGTCCAAAGTAATGCAACTTAGGTTTACTTTTAATGCGTTTTGTAACAAGCAAGTTAAAAATCTTTAATTGAAAATCCTCAGGAGGAGAAATACAAACTACTGCAAGATCCAGCTGCTTTTTACTTTCCCAGGGTGCTATCAGGAGAGCAAAGAGCACTTTACAGTAGAATGGCCTTGATGGCTTTTTAATGATCCTATATATTTTTACATCTTCACTAGGGAGATCCATTTAGAAAGGTATTGTTCTTGCATGAGTTTGGGAGTAAAGGGGAAAAAAAGAGAGAATATTGAAAAGCTGCAAGTATGCTTGATTTCAGAGCCAGAATGCTAGAAAATTAATTCAGCCTTGGATGGATCAGAAGCTGTGTGCTGCTGCCCAAACACACAATGGAGAGAAAGCTGTATGGTTTTGAGAGAAAGCACAGACTTTTTTCAAACTGTGTCTAAAAACCACAGTTTTGATGCCCAAGTCTTCACCCCTCAAATTCCCTCCTTTGGACCCAAAAAGTACAAAATTCTCAAGATCCATCCTGAACAGCAGATCCAAGAAGAAAACCCAGAATACCGTTTCTGCCTGCTAGAGATGTGTCCTGCATCTGAGGTGGGCTGTCAGGGGCTGGGGGCCTCCAGCACTTCCCTCTGTCATCTGCTGACGCCTGGTGCTTTCTCTCTGACCTTCCTGCCCCCGCCTTCGGGAGACGGAAATCTGCCCATCCCCTAATCACTTGCTGCTTAGCCCTGGACAAGCGTTAAAATCAGCCAGGTTAAATTGCTGCCAGCAGTGACATTTCCTGCTCCAGCCAGGGGTGGAAAAAGGGAGCAAATACAAGCCAGAGCCCAGGGTGACTGAAAAAGGATGAGAACCTGCAACTGGGCAGTTCTCAAGCTGCAGAGATGTTCCCTTAATTAGTTTACATGCAATTAAACCTGCAGCCATTTGAGGGTCATGACACCTTTGAGGGCAAAACGTTCAGGGGCTTGTTGAGTGCACGGTCAGAGACCAGTATAGGATGGAGGTCCCCGTTGTGGGGGAAGAAAAAGGTGAAGTCAAGGACTGAGCCTCCTGACAGCATTTTGTAGGGTTGGGAGGAGCCTGCTTGACCCAAGGGCTGGGAGGGGAGGTCTGGCTGGAGGTCAGCAGTGGAGGGGCATGAAGGACAAAGCGTATAATCACATGACACCAAATCCCTGCGTTTCCATCACCGTCTCTCCACAGATATGTGCCCCTTGTAATTACCATTTGAGGATCTAAAACTTTAGTCAGAGAGTAGAGGTCCAATCTTCCTTCGTGCAGTCTTTGCTCTTGGTTTGACTTAAGGGGAATGTGACCTTAATGCTTCTTCAGGAAGAAGTTCATGTTCCTGTATCCAAGGAAGCTGGGCAGCCTTCAGGCAAGAGCAAATCCGCCCAGGGAAGTGACAGAAATGAAATGTGTTGCTTACATATATTGAGAGGAGACGGGGGCCAGATGCTGCTGCTTCATGGGCAACTGAGGACCAGCCAGAAGAACCAAGGAGCCCTTTTAGTGTTGCAGAGGGATCTCTCAAGAAGCAGTGCTGTCCAGGCAGCAAGTTGCAAGCCATGGGGTCAGATCTAGGGGTTGCCATGCACAAGGACACTGCCTTCCACATGCCAAGGGCAAACATCAATGCAGAAAACAATACCAAGCACTTCTCCACATCAAAGATGACCCTGAGAAGACCTGCCAAGAATGTGGCTGCATCTGCCTCAGCTTCTGCCATTTGAGGGTCTGTGCTAGGCATAGCCTTCAAAGCATGCTCAAGCAGCAATCATCGCGGATTTAATGTGCTGAGAGCATGCATGGATGCAGCTGTGGGTTTGGAGCTGATGGCATCATCCAGGAGTGTTTCAGTCCCATGGGGTTTTTTCCTTTTTCTTTCTTTGCCTCCCCCTATGCCGTGGTTCTGCTGGTAGTTTTGAAAACAATGTGAGGGATAACTTAAGGAAGTTTTTGGGTGTAGCTGCCAAGGTAAATGTTCTTGCTGTTCTGCTCATTATAGCAAACAGAACACTCCTAATTATCTGCTATGTCTCTGGGTCGGGGAGAGGCAGGTGCTTTGGAAAACAAGCTTTGTTTGAAATGCGCATTGGTCCTGAGGACACCAAGAGCAGGAGATGCTGACCCTGGTGTCACTTGGTTGAGGTCCCCTCTGCCCCGTGTGTTCTGGGGGTGCCAGCAGGGAAGATAAGCACATGGTGCTCCCCTTTTAACACATTAATGTTAAGACTGAGCAGGTTGAGTGACTGAGGGTGTGATTCTCAGGAGCTCTGCTGTTCTTCTCAGGCAGTGTCACATCTAGGGGGCTGGGAAAGCAAGCTCCAAGTAGGGAATTGAGCGTAAATGTACTCTTGAACTTTTCCTCACACAAGATAAAGCTGCAGCAGACACTGCCACGGGTAGTGAATACTGACGAGGCATGGAGCCGTGCGTTTCCCAAGTATTGCTCCTAAATGTGCTCCCTTGTGCAAGACCTCGGAGGCCCAAATCTGTGGTTGAACCGGATGCTTTCTAAATTATTCATGTGCTAGCACCAGGCCAGCAAAATTGGTTAAATGCGTAATTAATTCCAAAACACTTTCATTGGAATTTTTGGGGTGGAGAAGCAAACCAAGAGCTGCCCGTGTGATCTTCCGCTTCACAGTGAGCGGAACGTCTGGACCGGCATGTGCCAAGATGATGCTCTTGCACAACACTGAGGGAAGGAAAAAATGATGCAAGTAAGGTTGTGTTGGACCCAAAAATCAATGACTCTTCACTTATCTAAACTGGCTGCTCACCTGGAGCATCCCACAGTCCTTCAGTCAGCTTTGGAGTTAGTTTTTGAAGTCATGAAACCATCTTTCTGTGTCACTAAGTTACTCCTTCAGCCTTCCTTATCCAGTATTGCCCTAATTCAGGTTTTTTTTAAAAGAAGGTAGAGTATAAATCAAAAGTAACTTCACTACATTTATTTTCAAATCATTCGATTTTTATGTTTTCTGGTGGCTGTGCTGCTGGCATGGCAACGCTGTTGTTGTGCAAGCTTGGAAAATAAAGCCTGAGTTATCAGTGTTATTATAAATAGCTATTAAAGCTGACAGGATTTTAAATGTTGTTATTAACATTCTTAATGTTAACTTGAGGGTAGAGTGAGAGAATAAAATGTGGCTCTGGCTGTCTGGCAGCTGGTGAGAGCTCCCTGCAGGACCCATCCATGGTTGGAGCTCTGTCATCCTTCCTCAGCTATTCCTTGCCTCAGGAAGGAGGGGAAAAAGAAACCAGTTGCTTCTCTGAACTTTATCTGCTTGCATGGATTGGTTTATCTTGAGTTTTGGTGGCTTTGTGGTAGGCTGTTAACAAGGCATTTCGCTTGATAGGTGTGTACTTCTTGAAGTTTCTACCAAACGTGTGTATCCAGATGCAGCTGCCAATGAGTTGAGAAAGGCTAAGGACGTAAGGCAAACCATTTCTTATGTGAGTCTGAAATGGGATGGGTGTGACAAGGTACCAACAAAAACTAGATTTTATTATACCAAGAGCATGTAATTTTTACAAGAACGTGATTGTACCTTCACCAGTCAATGTAAGTTGGGGGTGTATCTCAACAAATATTATACGAAACACTTGAGTTAAGCCCAGAATTGTTTGCTTTTCACTTAGTTTTTGTGGATTGTGTGTAAATCTATATTTTTAAGGAGCAAGTTTGATACGAATGTGAAGATTGGTGCCAAAACACATCTGTTAGCAGCTTTTAATCTTCACGTTTGACAAAGCATATAGATATGGACAAATTGTAATTTACATGATGAAACCGCAGGGTGATGGATTGCTGCAGTGGCGTGGAACGCCATGGAAAGGAAATAAATTTCACAAGATAAAAGAGAGGGGTTGGAGTGCATTTACTTCTATTAGAAGCTTTTACAGGGTATGTGCACTACAGCGTACTACTACCTGGGCTCAAATCTACCAGAGTAAATCCTCTTCAGCAAATAAAGCTTTCTTTGGGACTCTGCTTTATTAGAGAGGAGATTATTTGGTTTTGAGGGTCATTCTAGAGTAGAGCTTGAATGAACTTGAGTTGCTTTCCAAGATAAACACAACCCCAGAACAAAGCATATCTGGGTTTACTGTTACATACAATGGTGTTTTAAGAGCTTGCACCTGGCGTGGCAGAGCGAACATTAAAAGCTTGTGAAGAATTGCCAGTACAACATATGGCACATCCCACTGACAGATCCAGAGTTGGTCTGGACCGGGTACGGGCCCCTTGCCAGGGTTAAGGTTCTCGTTGCAGCGATATGCAGCAGTTAAGTATTTATCACTGTTGTAAGGAGGTGTAATTGCTCATAATGTTCCCCAAAACTCTCTCTTAGAGGTCATCTCTGCTTGTGCCTTCCTGATGCTTTCTGACACCATAAAATGCCAGATCTGGAGTGATTAATTTCCCCTTTGTCTTCCTCTTCACCTGCAACTGTACTGCAAACTTAAGAATGTCCCTGTGGGTTATGTCCATCACTAGTTAGGACTCGGTTCGGCAGTCACTGCAGGCTTGGGTTTGTCTTTTCATCACCCCCTCTGCCATCACCCTCTGCTCAGCTCTGTGTACGGCTTAGAGCCACAAATCTTTGTGGGAAGGGAAGCAAAACTCCGTTTGCTTTTAAAATCATCCTGGGTCTTGGTTCAAATGACCTAATCCGAGTGACCATCCCATGTTGTCCGCTGTGGAACGTGGGAAAGCGGCTTCAGTTTCCCCTGCATCTGCTGGAATTCATAAAGATCAAGCCCTATGAAATATCAAAGCAGGGGGATGCTGCAGGATTGCAGCCACTCGGCGCTCGTGAGGCAAGCCAGGAACCTAAGATGGGAAGGTGCCTCCTGGGTCACTGCTGTGTGGGTGATTTTTTGCAACATGTTGCCATGCAATCCCTTTCATAAAGCTGCGGCTTTCCATGATAGGATTGGGGAAGTCTCCTACTTCTTGTCCTACTTCAAATGCCTCTAGCACCTGGCTGGTGCTGTCAACATTTTCCTAATTTTCTTCCCAAGGGGGATGCAGAGCACTTCTTTGAGGGCCAGCAGTGCTAGGATGGCCGGCATTTGCTGATAA